>NC_091304.1:20711490-20823990 GCF_038502225.1 Cherax quadricarinatus | reverse complement strand
GAATTCATTACCTCTGTAACTTGCTCAGCCATCAAAACTTTGAGGCCCAGTCCCTGGACCCATTATGTACCTCTGTAATCTTTTGACTACCGCCCACAGGATGGGTATGGGGTGCATAATAAACATATTAAACTAAAAAAAAACTCTCTTAAAGAATTTGGAGCACGCGTCAATAATTGGGCCTCTACCCTTCAGACAGAACTGTTTGCCATACTCCTTGCACTGAAATGCATCTATGTATCTAAGATTGACAGTTTAATTGTAACTGATTCTCTGTCATTCTTAAATGCTCTGAACTCATTAAGTATAAATTGTGGCATGCTTGTGTCAGAAGCCAGACATAGGTATGGAAAGATTGTGGACAGTGGAGTCAGAGTGCACATGCTGTGGATTCCATCTCACATTGGTCTTCGGATGCATGATAGAACTGATAAATTGGCTAAGCTGTATGCTTTCAAAGGGGGAGTAGATTACAATCTTGGCTTGTCATGTAGTAGTTTGAGAACAATAATACGAAAAGAACTTCAACTGAATTTTATTGACTTAAGACTCAGGGAGATTGACACCAGTCAGTCCATCTATCATCATTCTATCATGCAGGAGCCACATGTCTATGGTGCATCCAACAAAATAAGCACACTCTTGGATGTCACTACCGCCCGGCTCCGGCTGGGTTACAAGTATCTTTGGCAGGTAAAATCACCACCACCAGATGTAGACCAAACGAAATGTAAACTTTGCCAGATGGACTATTGTCACACCTTGCGTCATTATGTACTGGAGTGCGATAAAATTAATGAATTTAGAAACAACTCACTCAAAAGTGTTCAAGAAATGGCAAAGTATTTTATCCACAGTGGTATATTACAGACCATTCTGGAGAAATACCCTGACTTTGCTAGCTGTAAATAAAGCATTACCACATGTGTGCATGTGTGTGCGTGTGTGCGTGCGTGCGTGTGTGTGTGTGTGTGTGTGTATGTGTGTGTGTGTGTGTGTGTGTGTGTGTGTGTGTGTGTGTGTGTGTGTGTGTGTGTGTGTACTCACCTAGTTGTACTCACCTAGTTGAGGTTGCGGGGGTCGAGTCCGAGCTCCTGGCCCCGCCTCTTCACTGATCGCTACTAGGTCACTCTCCCTGAGCCGTGAGCTTTATCATACCTCTGCTTAAAGCTATGTATGGATCCTGCCTCCACTACATCGCTTCCCAAACTATTCCACTTACTGACTACTCTGTGGCTGAAGAAATACTTCCTAACATCCCTGTGATTCATCTGTGTCTTCAGCTTCCAACTGTGTCCCCTTGTTACTGTGTCCAATCTCTGGAACATCCTGTCTTTGTGTGTGTGTGTGTGTGTGTGTGTGTGTGTGTGTGTGTGTGTGTGTGTGTGTGTACTCACCTATTTGTACTCACCTATTTGTGGTTGCAGGGGTCGATTCATAGCTCCTGGCCCCGCCTCTTCACTGATTGCTACTAGGTCCTCTCTCTCCCTGCTCCATGAGCGTTATCATACCTCGCCTTAAAACTATGTATGGTTCCCGCCTCCACTACTTCACTTTCTAGACTATTCCACGACTTGACTACTCTATGACTGAAGAAATACTTCCTAACATCCCTTTGATTCATCTGAGTCTTCAACTTCCAATTGTGACCTCTTGTGTATGTGTCCCATCTCTGGAACATCCTGTCTTTGTCCACCGTGTCTATTCTGCGCAGTATTTTATATGTCGTTATCATGTCTCCCCTGACCCTCCTGGCCTCCAGTGTCGTCAGGCCGATTTCCCTCAACCTTTCTTCGTACGACAATCCCCGTAGCTCTGGGACTAGTCTTGTTGCAAACCTTTGCACTTTCTCTAATTTCTTGACGTGCTTGACTAGGTGTGGATTCCAAACTGGTGCTGCATACTCCAGTATGGGCCTGACGTAAATGGTATACAGTGTCTTGAACGACTCCTTATTGAGGTATCGGAACGCTATCCGTAGGTTTGCCAGGCGCCCGTATGCTGCAGCAGTTATCTGATTTATGTGCGCCTCAGGAGATATGCTCGGTGTTATACTCACCCCCGGATCTTTTTCCTTGAGTGAGGTTTGCAGTCTTTGGCCACCTAAACTATATTGTGTCTGCGGTCTTCTTTGCCCTTCCCCAATCTTCATGACTTTGCATTTGGCAGGGTTAAACTCAAGGAGCCAGTTGCTGGACCAGGCTTGTAGCCTGTCCAGGTCTTTTTGTAGTCCTGCCTGATCCTTATCCGATTTAATTCTTCTCATTAACTTCACATCATCTGCAAACAAGGACACTTCTGAGTCTATCCCTTCCATTATGTCGTTCACATATACAAAGAACAGCACAGGTCCTAGGACTGACCCCTGTGGAACCCCGCTTGTGTGTGTGTGTGTGTGTGTTTGTGTGTGTGTTTGTGTGTGTGTGTGTGTGTGTGTGTGTGTGTGTGTGTGTGTGTGTGTGTGTGTGTGTGTGTGTGTGTGTGTGTGTGTGTGTGTCTCAACAATCAATATTTGCACCAATAACTCACTACAGTTGTGACCGGGTGTGGAAGTGTGAATTGCTCATTACACTATAATTTGTTCATGATTGTAGCCATGTATAAACGTAAGTAACCATTCTTACAGGATTCATTACCTATGTAATTTGTGAGTTCATTACCTTGTACCTAGTTCAGCCATCACAACTTTGGGAGCCCAGTCCCTGGACCCATTACGTACCTCTGTAATCTGTAAATACCTTTGTAACTTGTCATGATTGTGACTAGACCTACCTGGAGTTCATTACCTTTGTAAATTGTGAGTTCATTACCTTTGTAAATTGTGAATTCATTACCTCTGTAACTTGCTCAGCTATCAAAACTTTGGAGTCCAGTCCCTGGACCAATTATGTACCTCTGTAACCTTTTGACTACCGCCCACAGGATGGGTATGGGGTGCATAATAAACATATTAAACTCTAAAAAAAAACTTGACTCTATCATCATTACTGATTCTATGTCATCACTGAAGGCTCTTAGCTCATATAATAACTCCAACAACATGCTCACTGGAGATGCCAGGTATAGATACTCAAAAATCAGGGACAAAGGATTTAATTAATATACAATTGGTATGGATCCCATCACACATTGGATTACTCCTTCATGATAAAGTTGATATGTTAACCAAGAAGAGTACCCAGAAGGAGAATGTAGAATATAACTTTGGTATATCTGTGTCTAGCATTAGGAATAATATTAGGAGAGAAGTAAATAATGAAAATGTTTGTTATAGGAATGCAGTTAGAAGCCTGAGTAGATCTATAACCCACTATGATAACATGAACGTAGATAAGTATGTTTATGGAGGAACTTGCAACTTCAATGTGAACAGACTGACTAATGTTGTAGTGGCCAGGCTTAGGCTTGGTTATAAGTGCTTCTGGCAGTTTGGGAGACACACAGATGATGATCAAAATAAATGTAAATTATGTGATCAGGCATATGGTCACTGTCTTGAACACTATGTGCTTAATTGTCCACTTATTGAGGAATACAGAGATAGACAGTATAATAACCTATGTGACATGTCAAGATATCTTATTAATGAAAATAAGATACCAGATATACTAAGCAAATTTCCTGAATTTGCTTGTAACAGATAAGTGAACTATAGATATGTAGATATAAATCCATTTGTATTCCTGTTAACCCTTTGGGGCCTAGTTCCTAGGCCTTTTGTGTATCCATATGCTCTTGCGCTACCGTCCACCTGATGGACATGGGGTGCACAATAAACTAGCCACTTCGGTGGCAAAATCTAATCTTGTGGCCACCCAGGTTTTCCCATGGTCTGAATGTTCTCTATCTTCTTGTCCCCTTTAGGTGGTGTGCCTGACAATATAAGTTATAGTATTGTCTTTCCTGAACTGAAGAGTGACACATTTCAGGGTGGAAAAGCCTACATGAAGGAAGGTTGCATTTTCCTATTGTCATATGGGCACGGCATTTTCTGGGGTGGTTGAAGTTGCACGTCCCATCTGTTTTTCCAGATATTCTATGCCTGCAGATACATAATGCATATAATTTGCATAGGTCTGATTTCTGTTTGCTTTGGTTTTTCGTCACAGCATTTCCTAATGGTGCGTGTTTTTCTGTATACTATCTTCAGCACTTGTACTAACAATGGTCCCTTCACCAGTTTTTTCTGGTATTTTATCTTCACTATTCTTTGGGGTATCCCCTTGTTTACTATCTCCTGTGTTAGTTAGTTTAATATGTTTACTATGCACCCCATACCCATCCTGTGGACGATAGTCAAAAGATTACAGAGGTACATAATGGGTCCAGGGACTGGGCCCCAAAGTTTTGATACCTGAACAAGGTACAAAGGTAATAAACTCACAAGTTACAAAGGTAATGAATCTTGTAAGTAAATTTACTTACTTACGTTTATACATGGCTACAGTCATGAACAAATTATAGAGTAATGAGCAATTCACAAGTCCATACCCGGTTACAACTGTAATGAGTTATTGGTGCAAATATTAATTGATTGTTTGGTCACACACACACACACACACACACACACACACAAACACATTTTGGGATTGACATCAGAGACTGCTACCTCAGTCACAAATAAGGGGACTGTAGGGAAAAAAGGAGCAAAACTGCATGCAGAAGCTCTATCAGAGGAGACTGTAGTAAATGAAAGAGCTAAGATATATGTGGAGGCCCTAACAGACCACAGCAGAGCCCAGGGAAAGCCGAGAAGGGAAAATGACAGGCCACTGAGCCCAAGTACATTAGCTAGTGAAACTGAAGAAAGGAAAGCTGCAATGGAGGAAATCAAATTGAATGAGGGGATACACAGGGATATGCAGTGGGAGAATGAAAGGGTGAGGTCAGTCTTTGTGTATGGGCTCCAGGAAGTTGAAGGGGAAACATATGAAGCAAGAAAACAAGGGGAAAAAAAGCATTTGAAAGCATCATGAAAGCAATAGGAGAAGACGACATGACCCAGCTGGAAAATTTTCGGAGAATAGGGGGGTTTGTAAAAAAACAGAACCCGGCCAGTGAAAGTGATCTTCAGGGCAGAATCGACTCAGAACAGGATCCTGCAGGAGAAAGCACGATTAAGGGACATGCTGGCATACAGGACGGTGTATCTCGACCGCGACAGAACACAAGAAGAAAGGAAGAAACTGAGAGAGATGGTACAAAGGCGAAAGGAGGAAAGAGAGGGGATGGAGAAGACAGACAGGAGATCCCAGACCCAGGAAGATCAAATACAGCCTCCCTCACAACTTCCTATAGAAGCCTCCCAACCAGGTAACCCCAGAGCAACCAAACACTCTAAACCAAAACACCCATGCCACATCCAATGCCCCCACCCACTGCATTACAAACTCCACCCCCACATCAACCACCCATAGTTCCTTATCAAGTCACCCACTTCCCCAACCCAATACACCTCCCAGACCACAATCTTAGAAAAGAAGTTGAAGGTGTGGTATACAAATGCAGATGGAATAACGAATAAGTATGAGGAGTGGCACGAAAGAATCAAGGAGACATCCCCAGACATAATAGCACTCACAGAAGAAAACTCACCAGAATAATAACAGATTCAATCTTTCCATCCGGATATCAAATCCTCAGGAAAGACAGAGGGAGGAGAGGGGGAGGAGGAGTTGCACTGCTCATTAAAAACCAGTGGGGGTTTGAGAAAATGGAAGGAATGGACGGCACGGGCGAAAGGGACTACTTAGTAGGAACAGTCCAGTCTGAGGGACATAAGGTTATAATTGCAGTAATGTACAACCCACCACAGAACTGCAGGAGGCCAAGAGAAGAATACGATGAGAGCAACAGAGGTGGCCAGGAGAGCACACATGGGGGGAGCAAAGTTACTAGTTATGGGTGATTTCAATCACAAGGAGATTGACTGGGAAAACCTGGAGCCCCATGGGGGTCCCAAAACATGGAGAGCCAAGATGATGGATGTGGTACTGGAAAACCTCATGCATCAACATGTTAGAGACACTACCAGAGAGAGAGGAGAGGATGAACCAGCAAGACTGGACCTTGTATTCACCTTGAGTAGTTCGGACATCGAGGATATCATGTATGAAAGGCCCCTGGGAGCTAGTGATCATGTGGTTCTGTGCTTCGACTACATAGTTGAGCTCCAAGTGGAGAGAGCAGCAGGAATAGGGTGGGAAAAACCAAACTACAAAAGGGGGACTACTCAGGCTTGAGGAACTTCTTTCAAGACATTCAGTGGGAGAGGGAACTGACAGGAAAACCAGTACAAGAAATGATGGACTATGTCACAACAAAATGCAAGGAGGCAGAGGAGAGGTTTGTTCCCAAGGGAAACAGAAATAATGGGAAGAACAGAACGAGTCCTTGGTTCACCCAAAGGTGTAGGGAGGCAAAAACTAGGTGTACTAGAGAATGGAAAAAGTACAGAAGACAGAGAACTCAGGAAAATAAAGAGATTAGCCGAAGAGCCAAAAACGAATATGCACAGATAAGAAGGGAGGCTCAGCGGCAATACGAAAATGACATAGCATCGAAAGTCAAGACTGACCCTAAGCTGTTGTACAGCCACATCAGGAGGAAAACAACAGTCAAGGACCAGGTAATCAGACTGAGGAAGGGTGATGGGGAATTCACAAGAAACGACCGGGAGGTATGTCAGGAGCTCAACACGAGATTTAAAGAAGTATTTACAGTGGAAACCAGTAGGACTCCAGGAAATCAGAACAGAGGGGTGCACCAGCAAGTGCTGGATGAGGTACATATAACCAAGGAGGAGGTGAAGAAGCTGCTATGCGAACTTGACACCTCAAAGGCGGTGGGACCAGACATCTCTCCATGGGTCCTTAAAAAGGGAGCAGAGATATTGTGTGTACCATTAACAAAGATCTTCAACACATCATTTGAAACTGGGCAGCTCCCCGAGGTATGGAAGATAGCAAATGTAGTCCCAATTTTTAAAAAGGGAGACAGACATGAGGCACTAAACTACAGACCTGTATCACTAACGTGTATAGTATGCAAGGTCATGGAGAAGATCATCAGGAGGAGAGTGGTGGAGCACCTGGAAAGAAACAAGTGTATAATTGACAACCAGCATGGTTTCAGGGAGGGAAAATCCTGTGTCACAAACCTACTAGAGTTTTATGACAAGGTGACAGAAGTAAGACAAGAGAGAGAGGGTTGGATCGACTGCATTTTTTTGGACTGCAAGAAGGCCTTCGACACAGTTCCTCACAAGAGGCTACTGCAAAAGCTAGAGGATCAGGCACACATAACAGGAAAGGCACTGCAATGGATCAGAGAATACCTGACAGGGAGGCAACAACGAGTCATGGTACGTGACGAGGTGCCAGAGTGGGCGCCTGTGACAAGCGGGGTTCCACAGGGGTCAGTCCTAGGACCTGCGCTGTTCTTGGTATATGTGAATGACATAACGGAAGGGATAGACTCAGAAGTGTCCTTGTTTGCAGATGATGTGAAGTTAATGAGAAGAATCAAATCGGATGAGGATCAGGCAGGACTACAAAGAGACCTGGACAGGCTACAAGCCTGGTCCAGCAACTGGCTCCTTGAGTTTAATCCTGCCAAATGCAAAGTCATGAAGATTGGGGAAGGGCAAAGAAGACCGCAGACACAATATAGTTTAGATGGCCAAAGTCTGCAAACCTCACTCAAGGAAAAAGATCTGGGGGTGAGTATAACACCGAGCATATCTCCTGAGGCGCACATCAATCAGATAACTGCTGCAGCATACGGGCACCTGGCAAACCTACGGATAGCGTTCCGATACCTCAGTAAGGATTCGTTCAAGACTCTGTATACCATTTACGTCAGGCCCATACTGGAGTATGCAGCACCAGTTTGGAATCTACACCTAGTCAAGCACGTCAAGAAATTAGAGAAAGTGCAAAGGTTTGCAACAAGACTAGTCCCAGAGCTACGGGGATTGTCGTACGAAGAAAGGTTGAGGGAAATCGGCCTGACGACACTGGAGGCCAGGAGGGTCAGGGGAGACATGATAACGACATATAAAATACTGCGCGGAATAGACGAGGTGGACAAAGACGGGATGTTCCAGAGATGGGACACAGACATAAGAGGTCACAATTGGAAGTTGAAGACTCAGATGAATCAAAGGGATGTTAGGAAGTATTTCTTCAGTCATAGAGTAGTCAGGCCGTGGAATAGCCTAGAAAGTGAAGTAGTGGAGGCGGGAACCATACATAGTTTTAAGGTGAGGTATGATAAAGCTCATGGAGCAGGGAGAGAGAGGACCTAGTAGCAATCAGTGAAGAGGCGGGGCCAGGAGCTATGAATCGACCCCTGCAACCACAAATACGTAAGTACAAATAGGTGAGTACACAGGATCAGACTCATATAACAGGAAGGGCACTGCAATGGATCAGAGAATACCTGACAGGGAGGCAACAACGAGTCATGGTACGTAATGATGTATCACAGTGGGCACCTGTGACGAGCGGGGTCCCACAGGGGTCGGTCCTTGGACCAGTGCTATTTTTGGTATATGTGAACGACATGATGGAAGGGTTAGACTCAGAAGTGTCCCTGTTCGCAGACGATGTGAAGTTAATGAGAAGAATTAAATCAGATGAGGATCAGGCAGGACTTCAAAGAGACCTGGACAGACTGGACACCTTGTCCAGCAACTGGCTACTCGAATTTAATCCCGCCAAATGCAAAGTCATGAAGATAGGGGAAGGGCACAGAAGACCGCAAACAAGAGTATAGGCTAGGTGGCCAAAGACTGCAAACCTCGCTCAAGGAGAAAGATCTCGGAGTGAGTATAACACCGAGCATGTCTCCAGAAGCACACATCAACCAGGTAACTACTGCAGCATATGGGCGCCTGGCAAACCTGAGAACAGCATTCCGATACCTTAGTAAGGAATCGTTCAAGACACTGTACACCGTGTATGTCAGGCCCATACTGGAGTATGCAGCACCTGTTTGGAACCCGCACTTGATCAAGCACGTCAAGAAACTAGAGAAAGTGCAAAGGTTTGCGACAAGGTTAGTTCCAGAGCTAAGGGGAATGTCTTATGAAGAAAGGTTAAGGGAAATCGGCCTGACGACACTAGAGGACAGGAGATTCAGGGGAGACATGATAATGATATATAAAGTACTGCGCGGAATAGACAAGGTGGACAAAGACAGGATGTTCCAGGGAGGGGACACAGAAACAAGAGGTCACAATTGGAAGTTGAAGACACAGATGAGTCGGAGAGATATTAGGAAGTATTTCTTCAGTCATAGAGTTGTCAGGCCGTGGAATAGCCTAGAAAGTGATGTAGTGGAGGCAGGAACCATACATAGTTTTAAGACGAGGTTTGATAAAGCTCATGGAGCGGGGAGAGAGAGGACCCAGTAGCAACTGGTGAAGAGGTGGGGCCAGGAGCTAAGAATCGACCCCTGCAACCACAAATAAGTGAGTACACACACACAGAACATAAACTCAAATACGACTTTGAGTACAGCCAACAGATCCTACATTTATTCATCTTCAACAATGAAAAAAAAACTTGAAAAAATAAAGAAAAACATTGCAATATCAGAGACACACTAGTTCTGATTTGACCTTGAGTACAGGTAACATCTCAGTGAGTCTGATCTTACATTTGACCTTGAGTACAGGTAACATCTCGGTGAGTCTGATCTTACATTTGTCCTTAAGTACAGGTAACATCTCAGTGAGTCTGATCTTACATTTGACCTTGAGTACAGGTAACATCTCAGTGAGTCTGATCTTACATTTGACCTTGAGTACAGGTAACATCTCAGTGAATCTGATCTTACATTTCCTTGCCTTCAATCCTGCAAAATCATCTATCACATCATCAAAATCAATGATATTCCCTATATAGGCCTATTTGTACTCTGATCATAAAAGAGGCTATATAGAAACGAAGGATTTTTCTCTTATGTTGCTGCAGCACTGTTTTGTGCCTAAGTGTCACCTGCTTTAGAGGCTCTATGGTGTCACCACTTGATGGTGTCACCCCTTGATGGTGTCACCCCTTGATGGTGTCACCCCTTGATTGTGTCACCCCTTGATGGCGCCATCCCTTGATGGTGTCACCCAGGGCCTTCCCCCCCGACCCCCAACGACGTCACTGGGAGTGAATGATTAAAGTTTTTCTTTTTCGGGCCACCCTGCCTTGGTGGGGAGCAGCCGACGTGTTAATAAAAATATATAATAAATAATAATATAATAATTAATAATAACCCAGTCATATAGCGTCTATTGAACAAGTAATCAGGTTTGTTCCAGGGAAGAGGAAGGTAGCTAACTTGACTTCCGTTCCCCTTGATGCTGGGGGGGGGGAAGGTGCTCTTGATTCAAGAAGTGGAACTTATCCTCCCCTTCCTTGTATGGAACCTGAGTCTCCTCCCTCCAGCTAGGTAAGGTTTGTCAGGGAACGGGACAAGTGTTTCCTGACGCGGGTCTTAGTGTAATATGATAATGACCCCGGAGCTGGAGCCGCCTCCTGTTCCCAAGATGCTATATAACTATTGTAGGTTTAGCGCTTTCCCTGATTTAAATGGATCCAGTTTCTTTAATTAAGAGCCCTTCCCAGCATTAAAGTACCCTCCTTAGAAGGAAGCTTTTGATTTTAGATACGAAATAATAATAATTATTCGCAAATGATTATCATTATTTACGGTGTCCCGTGGTTCGATCGCTAACGCACTCAGCTCACACACTGAAGTCCGGAGTTCGAATCTCCAGTACGGCTGGAAAACATTGGAACATGTTTCCATAAGACACCTGCTGTCCCTGTTCACACATCAGTGTAAAATGGGTACCTGGGTGTTAGTCGACTGCCCGAAATGCTCTGTATAACAAGCGGCTTTCTATATGGCACTGATGTCAGCTAGGCCTGTATACCATGTACATGTACTTGTAGAAATAAATATATTATATTATATAACTTGCAAAGACAAAAACATATTCTTGGTTTCCCATCCTCACTGGAAAAACGTTACGTATTCCTTTTTCGTTTTATGTCCAGACTTGTGTATCATTTGTTTCCTTAATTTCTATATAACTCCTACAAGTTTAGAGCCTGTTTTAGTATAATGATAATTTGTTAAAATAGGGAAAGAGTTGAACACAACTTTGCCTGTGTTGGCTCTTGAGCCACAAGAGCCGTCAGAGCCTAGAGCCGGGTAGAGCGGATTGTTAGTTAGTGTGGTGTGTTTGTCTGTGTTGTCGTGTTTCTGTTTCTCTTTCCGCTGATGTCTTCACCATGTGTCACTTTGCCCGTTAATCTTCCCAGATATATGAGCAGACATCCAACAAGTGGGGGGAGGACAGTTCCAGGGAATTTTGAAAAAGGTAAGCGGGATGTGCTGTACTCATTTAGTGTTTAGTCTATTTCTAGCCTTCATGGCCCCTCAGGGAAGGTCCCTAGATGCTGGTGAGGGGCTCGTGGTCTAGGGAATTGGATCTGTGCTCCAGTTCCCTGAATTGAGTCTGAATACTTTCCATCACCCCCCCCCTCCTTCACACAGGCGCTGTATAATTCCTATGGGTTTAGCGCTCCCCATAATAATAATAATAATAGCCTTCATGGGGTAGTTAATCCCTTCTTTCAGGGAGTCACCCTAATGCCGGTGAGAAGCTCTTGATTCACGGAATTGAACCTGCTCTCCCCCTACCTAGGATCAATCTTAGAATTCCTTCCATTTCGCCCGCCGCTGTATGACTGAATTATCGCTAACTATTGAATGCAATAATAATAATAATAATACTAGAAAACTGAGTTAGTTCATTGTTCGTTTATCATATACGGACAAAGTATTTTTTCATAAAATCGGCGCGTTTGACCTTAGGAACTAGCATACACTAGATCTGTAACTCAAAACTCAGTTTTTGACTCTAAAATGTTATGATACACATGTGACCATCATGTGTTCTCTGTTCTGTCAACCAGTGAGGGCATCTCTAATGTTTTCATCTTTTTATTATACTAATTCATAATTTCTTTGCATTTTAGATGTGGACATCACACACAAGCTCCTGGTTTCAATTTTGGCTTAATATACATTAGCATTTTTCCGTCAATATTTTATGGTTTGCTAGTGTGTAAAATAAGTTTTTCACAGTTTTGTTTATATGATCTTTAGGTGACAATTGTAATATTATGCATTATTGTATGATGCATCTCTCTTCAGGGGTTCTGGTCACTCCACTTTTTATCACATGGACAGGGGCATTTAATCATGACCCCACTCTCCATGTACTTTTCCCTACATTTTTTTTAACAACTGGTATTTATTTTTTATATAAATGTCCGGCATCCTTCATATATATTGCTGGCCATGTGATTTCATGTTTTAATGGTAGTGAGTGAACTTTCAGACTTGTGCATTTTCCGCAGTTAGAAATTAGTGACCTAGAAGACAGTTTTACTGTAAACTTACACATGTTCTACAGTAGGTAACAAGCCAAGTCATGCACATGGCCAACATATTTTGATAGATTGTCTTTTTCAATAGGGAGCAATTCTAATTTTGATTTAATGCACTAATGTGCTTAATGTCCCATATTTAATGCAAATTCACTTCCTGACTAATTAACTTAAACCAATGTACAGTACAATACTACAACTATGACTTTAGGATTTTACTTTTATACTTACACAACACATGTCTAACATCCTTCCACCCTCTGATGTCCAGTGATCTGACATCACCTCCCATTTACCATGGAGCAGTGAGTGACTCATAAAAGTTTAGCACATTACATGAGTACTTTATAATAATTTTTCCTGTGCTAGCATAAAATGGCTATACATGTAAAAACATGCAAGGAATTCGCAAGAGCAGGCGAAATATACACAAACACTGATCTCTGGCTGAAGGAGACTCGAACCTACGAACCTTGGAGCAAGGTATGCAGTGCTTTACCAATCTACCCACACTGGGCCAATACCAATACCAATCCAAGGTATTGGTCCAGTGTGGGTGGATTGGTAAAGCACTGCATACCTTGTTCCAAGGTTCGTAGGTTCGAGTCTCCTTCAGCCAGAGATCAGTGTTTATGTTTATACTAGCCCCCCTTAAATCAGGGATAATCACAGATAGCACTACAGACCACTACCCTACCTTCCTCCTGACAAACATTAGTAAACCACCACTTGAATACAACAAAGTCTCATTTAGACTCCATGACGAGGCTTCAGTAAGGAAGTTCACAGCTGACCTAGAGACTGTTGATTGGCCTACAGAATTCTCCAAGGCCAATGGTATTGATGACTGGACAGACATTTTTCTTAACAAATTACTTAGACTATACAACAAACATTGTCCTATAAAAACAAAACAGATCACAAACAAACGGCTTGGTTGCCCATCGCTAACCAGCACCATTCTGAAATCCATTGACAAGAAACACCAATATGAAAAGCAATATAGACAGGGCTTAATACACAAAGATATTCTTAAACACTATTCATCAGCTCTCACCAAAGTAATAAAGAAAGCCAAACAACTATACTACTCCAGTAGATTCACAGACACTAGAGGAGATATAAAAAAGACCTGGAAAACACTCTTTCAGATTCTAGGGACCCACAAACTGAGAAAAACCAAGAATATTGTCCTAACTAAACCTAATGAAACACCACTACATCCCACTGACACAGCTAACAAGATAAACGACTTCTTCTCAACCATAGGATCTAATCTCGCCAGTAAAATCCCACATACCAATGCCCATGCCGGGGACTACCTAGATGGGAATTTCCCTAATTCCTTCTATCTTGCACCAACTGAGCCCACGGAAGTCACTGAGATTATAAAGTCACTTAAAAATAACTCGGGGAATCTGTCTCATGTCCCACCATTACTGTACAAGCGAGCGGCCCATGTCCTTTCGCATGCTATTTCATTACTTTTTAACAAGTCACTAGAGACTAGCACCTTCCCGAAACTACTCAAGATGGCAAGGGTTACACCAATACATAAAGGTGGTGACCCTACAGATTTAAACAACTATAGGCCAATATCTAACTTACCATTGCTATCCAAAATCTTTGAGAAACTCGTGCACAGGAGACTGTATTCATTTATAACGGCTCAAAACATACTCAACCCCTGCCAATTTGGATTCAGGAAAAATAAAAGCACTAATGATGCAATCATAAAAATGCTAGATCTGCTTTACACAGCATTGGAAAATAAGGAATATCCACTAGGAATTTTTATTGACCTAAGAAAAGCTTTTGACACAGTAGACCACGACATCCTACTCCACAAACTTGATCATTACGGTATAAGAGGCCATGCACTTGCTTATTTCAAATCTTACATTACTAATAGGTATCAGTACGTCACCATTAAAGACACAGCATCAGCAACACGGCCACTTGATACTGGAGTTCCGCAGGGAAGTGTCCTTGGTCCCCTGCTCTTCCTCATATACATCAATAACCTTCCAAACGTATCCCAACACCTGAAACCCATTCTCTTTGCTGATGACACGACTTATGTCATCTCTCACCCTAATCTTGTCACCCTCAACACCATTATGAATGAGGAGCTGATTAAAATATCGACTTGGATGACAGCCAATAAACTTACGCTTAACACTGACAAAACCTACTATATTATGTTTGGTAGCAGAGCAGGAGATGCACAAATTAACATTAAGATTGACAACACTGTAATTACCAGAAATAATGGGGGCAAATTCCTTGGCTTATACCTTGACAACAACCTGAATTTCAGCACCCATATCCAGCATATAACCAAAAAAGTATCCAAAACGGTTGGGATCCTCTTCAAGATACGATACTACGTGCCGCAAAATGCCCTTCTCACACTATACCACTCACTTATTTATCCATACCTCACCTATGCTATTTGTGCTTGGGGATCAACTGCAGCAACACACCTAAAGCCAATAATAACCCAACAAAAAGCTGCAGTAAGAATAATCACTAAATCCCATCCCTGGCAACACACCCCCCCCACTCTTCATAGACCTAAACTTACTCCCAGTTCAGTACATCCACACTTACTACTGTGCAATCTACATCTACAGGGCCTTAAACTCTAATATCAACCTTGACCTAAAACACTTTCTTGATAGTTGTGACAGAACCCACAGGCATAACACCAGACACAAACATCTCTACGACATTCCCCGTGTCCGACTAAACCTTTACAAAAATTCAATGTATGTCAAAGGCCCTAAAATCTGGAATACCCTACCTGAGAACTCTAGAACTGCAGACACATTCATCACCTTCAAAACTACCATTAGAAAACATCTTATCTCCCTGATACACCCCGTCAACTAACTACACGAATACCACCTGGTGGTTCACACTTACACTCACTCACTCGTTTGACCATAAACAGAAATATTAATCTCAATCTTAAAATAATGAATCCTGTGATACTCCAATACTGAAACTATGTACTGTGCCAAAACAAAAGCATTCACATTGCTAAACTCACAAACTAGTATTTAGTCACTTAGCCATAATACCAACTTACCTCATAATTTGTAATATTTTACAATTAAGAATAAAACTAAGTCTGCCCGAAATGCCTAGCCATCCTAAGCGTTCTAGTGGTACACTCTGTAATCACAATTTTACTACATGTAAACCAAACAATAACCAAATTTCTGTAAACTCAGCATTGTAATCCTTATAGAGAATAAACTTTGAATTTGAATTGAATTTGAATATGTAAAAACATACATATTTTTTTCTGAAATACAGTGGACCCCCGGTTAACGAACTTTTTTCATTCCAGTAGTATGTTCAGGTGCCAGTACTGACCGAATTTTTTCCCATAAGGAATATTGTGAAGTAGATTAGTCCATTTCAGACCCCCAAACATACACGTACAAACGCACTTACATAAATACACTTATATAATTGGTCGCATTTGGAGGTGATCGTTAAGCGGGGGTCCACTGTATATGGGATCAAGTAAACCATGTCCTAAATGAAAGAAGCTGGAAATATATCCTAAACAACACGGATCCGAACATTTACCTTGAAAAAATGAATTCTGTGATTCTTGAGATCTGATCAAGACACATTCTATTAAGTTTTATTCCATTCTAGTTTTACACACATGTAAACTAGAAAGAGAGAGATGCTCCCTATACAAACGAAGGCGAAGAGTCACAGAGCTGCTGAGTGGGGCCAATATATCTGAAATACAAAGGAAGGCACTAGTCAATGAAATTGCAAATATCGAACTCAAGCTGAAGGAATGTTACAGGAGACAAGAATCATAGGAAGAACTAAAAGCCATAAAGGAAACTGAAAAAAAAAAATACTTCTCTTATGCCAAATCTAAGGAAAAAACAACATCCAGTATTGGGCCCCTGCTTAGGTAGGATGGGACATACACAGATGACAGCCAAGAAATGAGTGAGATATGTACTAAAGTCCCAATATGACTCAGTGTTCAGCAAGCCACTGCCCAGACTAAGGGCCGACAATCCAAATGAATTCTTCAAGAACGAAACCCAAAATCTGGTCATCTCTAAAATCTCGGATATTATCCTAACTCCACAAGACTTTCAAGAGGCAATATATGACATGCTCATGCACTCTGCTCCAGGCCCAGACTCATGGAACTCCATGTTCATCAAGAACTGCAAGAAGCACACTGAGCTAGAAACCTATACAGATATTGACGAATGTATTAATAATTTTCTAAAAAAAACCCAATACCTCTATAACAAGCACTGCCCTAAAAAAACTAAACAGATGACAGCAAAGAGACTGAACAGTCCCTGGCTAACACCCAGCATTCTCAAATCCATAACTACAAAACACCAATATGAAAAACAGTACAGAATGGGTCACATAACCAGAGACCAAACAAAACGTTACTCGTCAATCCTAACCAGCCTGATAAGAAGGGCAAAAAAATTGTATTATGAGAACAGATTATCCAACTTACGAGGTGATATAAAAAAGACCTGGAAAACCCTATCAGAAATTCTGGGAACAAAAAAGATATCACGAAATAGCGAAATAAAATTAGCAAAAACAGATGAACCCCAACTCCCACCAACAGAAACAGCAAACAGACTCAATGATTTCTTCTCCACTATAGGACAAAACCTTGCCAATAAAATCCCAAGCTCAGATACCCCACCAAATGACTACCTCACCGGCAACTACCCGAACACACTGTTCCTAGCTCCGACTAACCCATACGAAGTCTCCCTTATTATCAACGCACTAAAAAACAAGGCAGGAGATTTAAATACCTTACCACCCCTTATATACAAAAAAGTGTCACAAGTGCTATCACCAATCATTGCAACACTCTTTAACAAATCCATTGAATCCTCCACCTTCCCTACAGTACTCAAAATAGCAAGGGTCACCCCGATCCACAAAGGAGGAGACCAAACAGAGTTGAATAACTATAGGCCAATATCCAACTTACACCCTCTCTCAAAAATCTTCGAAAAATTAATTCATAAACGAATCTACTCCTACCTTATCTCCCAAAACATACTCAACCCCTGCCAATTTGGATTCAGGCCTAATAAAAATACTAATGATGCTATTATACACATGCTAGAACATATATACACTGCAATAGAGAAAAAAGAAGTCCCACTGGGGATCTTCATTGACTTACGTAAAGCTTTTGATACAGTTGACCATGACTTGCTCCACGTAAAATTGTCACACTATGGTATAAGAGGGCACTCCCTCAACTACCTCAAGTCTTACCTCAGCAACAGAAGCCAATATGTGTACGCAAATGGGGCAAACTCTTCTGCACAACCAATTACAGTTGGTGTCCCACAGGGAAGTGTCCTTGGCCCTCTTCTCTTTCTCCTATACATAAATGACCTTCCAAATGCTTCGCAATTACTCAAACCCACACTATTTGCAGATGACACTACATACGTCTTCTCTCACCCGAGCCCAGTCACGCTAGCCAATACTGTAAATACCGAATTACAGAAAATATCTACCTGGATGAGGACTAACAAACTTACACTAAACATTGACAAAACCTACTTCATTCAGTTTGGTAACAGAGCTACAGATGTCCCTCTTAACATAATGATAAATGGATCACCTATCACAAAACTAACAGAGGGAAAATTCTTAGGAATCCACCTTGATAATAGACTCAAATTTCATACACATATACATCATATTTCTAAGAAAATTTCCAAGACTGTAGGCATACTATCGAAGATACGGTACTATGTTCCACAGTCAGCCCTCCTGGCCCTATATCACTCTCTTATTTACCCCTATCTCACCTATGGAATTTGTGCATGGGGCTCAACAACAGTTAACCATCTCAGACCACTAATTACCCAACAAAAGGCTGCAGTTAGAATGATAACAAATTCTCACTACAGGCAGCACACTCCACCAATATTCAATACACTAAACCTACTCACCATACAAAACATCCATACTTATTACTGCACCTATTACATACATAGAACACTTAACTCTGATATTAACCCTCCCCTCAAACATCTCCTTGCCAACCTCAACAGAACACATGACCATAACACAAGGCACAGATCACTCTTTGATGTTCCTCGTGTCCATCTCACACTATGCAAAAACTCAATGCACATAAAAGGCCCTAAAATCTGGAATTCATTACCTGTAAATATAAAAGAAACACAACCTGTTTATAAATTCAAGTCTCTTCTCAAAGATTACTTACTCACCCAAAACCAAATAAATACTGAATAACTGAACATTATAAATTGTATATCTTAAATGTTTCTCACAATTATATCACATAAATGTTAAACCTAAAACCCAATCTAACTTTATTATTTTTTAAATACACTACCTAACAGAATCACTACCTAACTGAATGCAACCATATGACCTGTCTTTGTAATACTCACTTGTGCTTTATAGTTATCTGTTTACATTAATGTTTTATCACTGATTTCATCATTGCTTAGTAGCAGCGCTGTATAGTCCTTGTGGCTTAGCGCTTCTTTTTGATTATAATAATAATAATAATCATTGCTTAGTTAATCTTAAGTTAATTTTAAGCCAGCCCGTAATGCTATGCATAGTATAAGTGGCTTTGGCATACTGCTCTTATCTGTATTTTTTTTGTACCTCTGTATGTGTGCACAAATTGGAAATAAATAAATAAATAAATAAATTGTGTGCCTTCAGCATTTTATGGAGAGGGAGCATGGACACAGGGGTCAACCCCCCCCCCCACACACACACACTAAAAACAACAGACACAGCCCTGCTCCACAAAGGTGGCAGTAAAGCAATTGCAAAGAACTACAGACCGATAGCACTAACATCCCATATCATAAAAATCTTTGAGAGGGTTCTAAGAAGCAAGATCACCAACCACCTAGATATCCATCAATTACACAATGCAGGGCAACATGGGTTTAGAGCAGGTTGTTTCTGCCTGACCCAGCTACTGGACTACTATGACAAGGTCCTGGATGCTGTAGAGGATAAACAAAATACAGATGTAGTATACGCAGACTTTGCAAAAGCTTTTGACAAGTGTGACCATGGTGTAATAGCACACAAAATGCGTGATAAAGGAATAACAGGAAAAGTTGGTAGATGTATCTATAACTTCCTGACAAATAGAACACAGAGAGTAATAGTAAACAGAGTAAAGTCCCAGGCAGCCATGGTAAAAAGCTCTGTTCCACAAAGCACAATATGTACTTTCTCCCATTCTATTCCTCATCCTCATTTCTGACATAGACAGAGATGTAAGCCATAGCTCCGTGTCTTCCTTTGCGGATGACACCCAGATTACCATGGCAGCAGTGACCTCCTTTGAAGACACCGCGAGTCTCCAAGTGAACATTAACCAAATCTTTGAATGGGCCACTCAAAACAATACGAAGTTCAATGGGGAGAAAGTTAAACTACTCAGATATGGGAAACTTGAGGAAATTAAAAATGTATCAGGGTATACGATAAATTCTAATTATACAATAGAGCGGAAAAGTAATGTGAAGGACCTGGGAGTGATAATGTCAGAGGATCTCGCCTTCAAAGACCACAACAGTGTATCTACCTCATCTGCTAGGAAAATGATAGGATGGATAATGAGAACCCTCAAAACGAGGGACGCCAAGCCCATGATGATTCTCTTCAAATCGCTTGTCCTCTCTAGGCTGGAATACTGCTGTATACTAATGGCCCCCTTCAAGGCTGGCAACATTGCAGACCTAGAAAGTGTGCAAAGAACTTTCACAGCACACATAAGTATGATGAGGCACCTAAATTACTGGGAACGGTTGAAGGTCCTTGATCTGTTTTCCCTGGAATGCAGATGAGAGAGATACATGATTATACACTTGGAAGGCCCTGGAGGGATTGGTACCAAACCTGCACATGAAAATCATTCCCTACGAAAGCAAAAGACTCGACAGGAGATGCAACATTCCCCCGATGAAAATCAGGGGTTCCACGAGTACATTGAGAGAGAACACAAAAAGTGTCCATGGCCCAAGACTGTTCAGTTGCCTACCAGCATACATAAGGGGGATTACCAATAGACCCCTGGCTGTCTTCAAGAAGGCATTGGACAGGCACCTAAAGTCAATACCTGATCAACCGGGCTGTGGTTTGTATGTCAGCTTGTGTATGGCCAACAGTAACAGCCTGGTTGATGAGACCCTGATCCACCATGAGGCCTGGTCTCAGACCGAGCCGTGGGGGTGTTGACCCCCGAAACGCACTCCAGGTAGAGTTATTTATTTATTTATTTATTCTTCCCTGCCCAAGACTGGGAGGTATAACATATTGTAGGAGTGAGGAAGAGCCAGTTGTGAGTGTGGGGAAGGTGTATGAGGCAGTGGGTAGAATGAAAGAGGGTAAAGCAGTTGGGGCTGATGGGACAAAGACAAACGTTATAAGCAGGTGGGGATAGTTTTGGAGTGGTTGGTGCTTTAATTTTATAAAGCACCAACCACTCCAAATGGAAGAAGGTAAGGTACCTAGGGATTGGCAAAGAACATAAATAGTACCTTTATATAAAGACAAAGGGGACAAGAGAAAGTGTAAGAATTATAGGAGAATAAGCCTGTTGAGTATAACTGAGCAAATAACAACCCTAAATATGAAGGTTGAAGAAGCAATCAAGGACTGGAATCAGAACATGCACACTCAACTGAATGAATACCTTGATTTCCAAGACGACAAAACTGAACAAGATAAGTTGTCTGATGCAGTTATAATAAACAGTCCACACATTCCTAGTGACATAACCCAAGAACAGTGCAAAGAAACTGCTATCAGGATAATACAGGACCATGTACAAGTTATCGTGCAAAACAATGGAATCGAAGAAACATGTTTGTTAGGAAAACAAGGTAGTAAACACAGTATCATGATCAGACTTCATTCATATGATAAAAGAAAGGACTTAATTAAATCAGCAATTACAATGAAAAATGGAGTGTACATCAACGAGTGTCTAACGAGAAAACGTCAAAGCCTTCTGTTCAGGTTGAGAAAACTTAAACAGGAAAACAAAATACATCAGTGTTTCACTCGAGATGGGAAAATACTAATTAGAAAAACTTCAACAGGACAACAATACACCATCTCAAATGAACATGATTTGTCTACCTTCCTTAAAAAAGCTAACATTTCTGTAACAGATTAGATAAGTGTCCTTAACACATATATACGTGTGGTGCATATAGTGTACGTTACTATTATATTTTTGTGCATTATAATTATTTACTTTTACATTATTGTGCATTATTATTTTTTTCTTTTACTAGCTAATACCAGCTACCTCAAATACTTTTTACTTTTTAATTGCTTTTATTGCTCATAATTTTGTGTTGCAAGACAAATCTTACTCCAAATTAATGTTATTCATGGTTACTACCTGTCCCTTTAATTCAGCTTACCGCTACTATTTTAATCCTCTTTATATTGTGTGAGCAATTAGTGTATATTCCAATTACATTATTGTGTGAGTCCCAAAACTATCTTTTGCTAGCTAGTACTAGCTACCTCATATTTCTCTACTTTTTATAGTGCAATTAACTGCTCAACTTCTTATACATTACAAATCAGATCTTACTCCCAAATCAATATTATATCATAGTGACTATCTGTCCATTGAACTTTGTTTACCATTACTTAATTTAGTCCCTTATATATTTTCTCCTTTATTTTAGCTTTATGTAACTACCTTAGTTCATATAGTCACATTTGTTAAAGTAATCAAGGTGCTATTCTCAGGTGCTAAAGTGTAATAAGTTCACTATTTTGCCATTATATTATATCATAGTGATTATCTGTCCATTGAACTTTGTTTACCTTTATTTAATTTAGTCCCTTATATATTTTCTCCTTTATTTTAGCTTTAAATAACTACCTCAGTTCATATATTCACAATTGTTAAAATAATCAAAGTGCTATTCTCAGGGGCTAAAGTGTAATAAGCTCACTATTTTGCCATTAAAATACTCCAGGTGCTACTGATTTTACTTTTAATACATTCTTTTACTATTATATCCATTAGCTCCTTTATTTTAACTGTAAATACAGTGGACCCCTGGTTTACGATATTATTTCATTCCAGAAGTATGTTCAGGTGCCATTACTGAACGAATTTGTTCCCATAAGGAATATTGTGAATTAGATTAGTCCATTTCAGACCCCCAAACATACATGTAAAAACGCACTTACATAAATACACTTACATAATTGGTCGCATTGGGAGCTGATCGTAAAGTGGGGGTCCACTGTATATACTGTAGTTCATAAACTCGCTTGTTAAAATAATTAAGGTGCAATTAGATACTTCAGTGTATAACTGAATTATCAGTTCTGTAATCCCTTTTTCTTTCAAATTTTTACAAGTTTTAGATTAATCACGGTGTCTTAGTCATAAGTCTAGTTGTAGATTCAATATAAATCTTATATCATTTTACTCAGAAAATTTAGTTTGTAAAATTACTCTCATCCTATGATTACAGACATAGATCCTGATGTAAACTTTTTACAAAGTGAATTACATGAATCAACCAGTAACTGTAATTACTACACAGCAGACCAAGCAAAGACATTACTCAGTGCAAACAATAACATAACCATATTTAACTACAGTGTCAGATCCTTGAGCAAACATTATGATGACCTCACAGCATTACTCAGTTCTCTTAATTCCAATATATCAATCATCACACTCACAGAAACCTGGCTTAAGCCTGATATTACAGATTTCTATACCATACCTGGCTACATGACCATACACAACTGTACAACAGACCAGCGAGGAGGACTGTATACTATTCAAATCAACTTGAATGTATCAATAAATCTTGCACAAGGGATGAACATGGAGAATATATCATAGCCAAATTTAAATCAAAAGACCTGCTAAAACCCCTCACAGTTATAAATATCTACAGAGTACTTCAGTCAAACATTTATCACTTTAGTGAAAAACTAGGAAACATGATTACTGATGCACACATGAATAAAGACCACCTACTACTAACAGGTGATTTCAACATAAACATACTACACGACCAGGACCCACAAGTAACCGAATTCACAAACACAATGAGTAACTGCCTGTTGCTACCAGCAATATCTAAACCTACAAGAATCTCCGAGACAAGCATCTCCTTAACAGACCACATCTGGACAAACACCATATCCCCTTTAAAATGAGGCATAATCACGGACAACACTACAGACCACTACCCAACCTTTCTCATAACTAATCTGACTACATAACGAGACAGCAGTTAACAACTTTATAGCAGCTATGAATAACATCGATTGGCAAAATGAGCTTGAAACATACAGATATGAAAATGTATAAATAATTTTCTAAAAAAAAGCCCAATGCCTCTACAACAGACATTGCCCCAGAAAAACTAAACAGATTTATTTATTTTATTTATTAACAATTTGAGCACACATACAGAGGTACAAAAAATACAGATAAGAGCAGCATGCCAAAGCCACTTATACTATGCATAGCATTAAGGGCTGGCTTAAAATTAACTTAGGATTAACTAAGCAATGATGAAATCAGTGATAAAACATTAATGTAAACAGCAAAGAGACTGAATAATCCCTGGCTAACACCAAGCATCCTCAAATCCATTAACACAAAGCACAAATATGAAAAGCAGTATAGAATGGGTCAAATAACTAGAGAACAGTCGAGAAATTACTTGTCAGCACTTACCAGCCTGATAAGAAGGTCAAAAAAATTGTATTATGAAAATAGATTACATAACATCAAAGGTGATATGAAAAAAACCTGGAAAACTCTATCTGAAATTCTTGGAACTTAAAAGTTATCCAAAAACAAAGCAATCAAACTAACAAAATCAGATGAACCCCTACTCACTCCAACCGAAACAGCAAACAGACTTAATGTTTTCTTCTCTACCATAGGAAAAAATCTAGCAAACAAAATACCGAGCACAAACACCCGTCCATCAGACTACCTCATAGGAACCTACCCAAATATGCTATTCCTAGCTCCAACCAACCCCACTGAAGTTATGCTCATCATAAACACCCTTAAAAACAAGGCAGGAGACATAAACAACTTAACTGCTTTTATGTACAAAAAAGCTTCTCAAGTATTGTCACCAATTATTGCAACACTCTTTAACAAATCCATTGAATCATCTACCTTCCCAACAATCCTCAAAATAGTGAGGGTCACTCCGATCCATAAAGGAGGTGACCAAGCTGACTTGAATAATTATAGACCAATATCTAACTTACCACTGCTCTCTAAAATCTTTGAAAAATTAATTCATAAACGGATCTATCCCTACCTCGTTTCACACAACATATTAAACCCTTGTCAGTTTGGATTCAGAAATAATAAAAGCACAAATGACGCTATCATACACATGCTAGAACTAATATATACCGCACTTGAAAAGAAAGAAGTCCCGCTGGGCATTTTCATTGATTTACGATACAGTCGACCATGAACTACTGTACTCCAAATTAATGCACTATTGTATCAGAGGCCACTCCCTCAACTACCTAAAGTCATACCTTAGTAACAGAACTCAATATGTGTATGCAAATGATGCAAACTCCTCCACCCAACCAATCACAGTAGGAGTTATATAATATATATAATATTATATAATATATATACGTATATATACAGGTCTCCCTCAACATTCACGTTTTCAACTTTCACGGGCTTCACACATTCACGAATTCCCAACTGCCAAATTCCCAGCTGCCAAATCATATTCAAGTTTCCCGCCACCTGCGAGTCCCTACTACCCTCCCTCCGACCCCCCACAACTGGCAGCCAGCCCTCTCACCACTCAGTGTGGCGAGTGTTTTGTTTGTTCATTATTTGCTATTAAACTACAGTATAAATAATGTAAACCCATTCATGACTGCATATTGGAATGGCTATTCGGACAGGTATTAGACGGTGACATCATGTGTTTACTCTTGAACACAGCAAAGAATCAAACATTTCTGCTACAGCTAATAATAACAATAGTAGTAATAATAATAATAATAATATAATAATAATAAATACCATATAATTGAAGAAGGAAATTGTACAAAAATACGAGGGAGTGGTTGACACATCGTCAGTGTGGCTTTGTTTATGCTGGAGTGAACATTAGTCTCCGTGCTCTTCCAAACATTTCACAATAATTCATTGTTTGGTGCTAGTAGAATGAGTGTGACTGGAGTGGTAGAGGCAGTGGTTGAAGAAGCTGTTGAGGCAGCGGTTGAGGCAGCGGTTGAGGCAGCGGTTGAGGCAGCGGTTGAGGCAGCGGTTGAGGCAGCGGTTGAGGCAGCGGTTGAGGCAGCGGTTGAGGCAGCGATTGAGGCAGCGATTGAGGCAGTGGTATTTAATAACATACATGTTAATAATAATAATACATGTTATTAATAATATGTACTATTATTATTTATAACATATATGTTATTAAATACCACTGCCTCAATCGCTGAATTATTGTGAAATGTTTGGAAGAGCAGGGAGACTAATGTTCACTCCAGCATAAACGAAGTCACACTGACGATGTGTCAACCACTCCCTCGTATTTTTGTACAATTTCCTTCTTCAATTATATCATATTTATTATTATTATTGTTATTGTTATTATTATTACTATTGTTATTATTAGCTGTAGCAGAAATGTTTAATTCTTTGCAGTGTTCAAGAGTAAACACATGATGTCACCGTCTAATACCTGTCCGAATAGCCATTCCAATATGCAGTCATGAATGGGTTTACATTATTTATACTGTAGTTTAATAGCAAATAATGAACAAACAAAACACTCACCACACTGAGTGGTGAGAGGGCTGACTGCCAGTTGCGGGGGTCGGAGGGAGGGTAGTAGGGACTTGCAGGTGGCGGGAAACTTAAATATGATTTGGCGGCTGGGAATTTGGTGGCTGGGAACTTGGCAGTTGGGAATTCGCGAATGTGTGAAGTCCGTGAAAGTTGAAAACGTGAATGTTGAGGGAGACCTGTATATATGTAAATATATATATTTTTTTTTATTATCACACTGGCCGATTCCCACCAAGGCAGGGTGGCCCGAAAAAGAAAAACTTTCACCATCATTCACTCCATCACTGTCTTGCCAGAAGGGTGCTTTACACTACAGTTTTTAAACTGCAACATTAACACCCCTCCTTCAGAGTGCAGGCACTGTACTTCCCATCTCCAGGGTCAAGTCCGGCCTGCCGGTTTCCCTGAACCCCTTCATAAATGTTACTTTGCTCACACTCCAACAGCACGTCAAGTATTAAAAATAAATTTGTCTCCATTCACTCCTATCAAACACGCTCACGCATGCCTGCTGGAAGTCCAAGCCCCTCGCACACAAAACCTCCTTTACCCCCTCTCTCCAACCTTTCCTAGGCCAACCCCTACCCCGCCTTCCTTCCACTACAGACTGATACACTCTTGAAGTCATTCTGTTTCGCTCCATTCTCTCTACATGTCCGAACCACCTCAACAACCCTTCCTCAGCCCTGTGGACAACAGTTTTGGTAATCCCGCACCTCCTCCTAACTTCCAAACTACGAATTCTCTGCATTATATTCACACCACACATTGCCCTCAGACATGACATCTCCACTGCCTCCATATATATATATATATATATATACATATATATATATATATATATACATATATATATATATATACATATATATATATATACATATACATATATATTTTATTATCACACTGGTCAATTCCCACCAAGGCAGGGTGGCCCAAAAAAGAGAAACTTTCACCATCATTCACTCCATCACTGTCTTGCCAGAAGGGTGCTTTACACTACAGTTTTTAAACTGCAACATTAACACCCCTCCTTCAGAGTGCAGGCACTGTACTTCCCATCTCCAGGACTCAAGTCTGGCCTGCCGGTTTCCCTGAATCCCTTCATAAATGTTACTTTGCTCACACTCCAACAGCACATCAAGTATTAAAAACCATTTGTCTCCATTCACTCCTATCAAACACGCTCACGCATGCCTGCTGGAAGTCCAAGCCCCTCGCACACAAAACCTCCTTTACCCCCTCCCTCCAACCTTTCCTAGGCCGACCCCTACCCCGCCTTCCTTCCACTACAGACTGATACACTCTTGAAGTCATTCTGTTTCGCTCCATTCTCTCTACATGTCCGAACCACCTCAACAACCCTTCCTCAGCCCTGTGGACAACAGTTTTGGTAATCCCGCACCTCCTCCTAACTTCCAAACTACGAATTCTCTGCATTATATTCACACCACACATTGCCCTCATACATGACATCTCCACTGCCTCCAGCCTTCTCCTCGCTGCAACATTCATCACCCACGCTTCACACCCATATAAGAGCGTTGGTAAAACTATACTCTCATACATTCCCCTCTTTGCCTCCAAGGACAAAGTTCTTTGTCTCCACAGACTCCTAAGTGCACCACTCACTCTTTTTCCCTCATCAACTCTATGATTCACCTCATCTTTCATAGACCCATCCGCTGACACGTCCACTCCCAAATATCTGAATACGTTCACCTCCTCCATACTCTCTCCCTCCAATCTGATATTCAATCTTTCATCACCTAATCTTTTTGTTATCCTCATAACCTTACTCTTTCCTGTATTCACCTTTAATTTTCTTCTTTTGCACACCCTACCAAATTCATCCACCAATCTCTGCAACTTCTCTTCAGAATCTCCCAAGAGCACAGTGTCATCAGCAAAGAGCAGCTGTGACAACTCCCACTTTGTGTGTGATTCTTTATCTTTTAACTCCACGCCTCTTGCCAAGACCCTCGCATTTACTTCTCTTACAACCCCATCTATAAATATATTAAACAACCACGGTGACATCACACATCCTTGTCTAAGGCCTACTTTTACTGGGAAAAAATTTCCCTCTTTCCTACATACTCTAACTTGAGCCTCACTATCCTCGTAAAAACTCTTCACTGCTTTCAGTAACCTACCTCCTACACCATACACTTGCAACATCTGCCACATTGCCCCCCTATCCACCCTGTCATACGCCTTTTCCAAATCCATAAATGCCACAAAAACCTCTTTAGCCTTATCTAAATACTGTTCACTTATATGTTTCACTGTAACCACCTGGTCCACACACCCCCTACCTTTCCTAAAGCCTCCTTGTTCATCTGCTATCCTATTCTCCGTCTTACTCTTAATTCTTTCAATTATAACTCTACCATACACTTTACCAGGTATACTCAACAGACTTATCCCCCTATAATTTTTGCACTCTCTTTTATCCCCTTTGCCTTTATACAAAGGAACTATGCATGCTCTCTGCCAATCCCTAGGTACCTTACCCTCTTCCATACATTTATTAAATAATTGCACCAACCACCCCAAAACTATATCCCCACCTGCTTTTAACATTTCTATCTTTATCCCATCAATTCCGGCTGCCTTACCCCCTTTCATTTTACCTACTGCCTCACGAACTTCCCCCACACTCACAACTGGCTCTTCCTCACTCCTACAAGATGTTATTCCTCGTTGCCCTATACACGAAATCACAGCTTCCCTATCTTCATCAACATTTAACAATTCCTCAAAATATTCCCTCCATCTTCCCAATACCTCTAACTCTCCATTTAATAACTCTCCTCTCCTATTTTTAACTGACAAATCCATTTGTTCTCTAGGCTTTCTTAACTTGTTAATCTCACTCCAAAACTTTTTCTTATTTTCAACAAAATTTGTTATTAACATCTCACCCACTCTCTCATTTGCTCTCTTTTTACATTGCTTCACCACTCTCTTAACCTCTCTCTTTTTCTCCATATACTCTTCCCTCCTTGCATCACTTCTACTTTGTAAAAACTTCTCATATGCTAACTTTTTCTCCCTTACTACTCTCTTTACATCCTCATTCCACCAATCGCTCCTCTTCCCTCCTGCACCCACTTTCCTGTAACCACAAACTTCTGCTGAACACTCTAACACTACATTTTTAAACCTACCCCATACCTCTTCGACCCCATTGCCTATGCTCTCATTAGCCCATCTATCCTCCAATAGCTGTTTATATCTTACCCTAACTGCCTCCTCTTTTAGTTTATAAACCTTCACCTCTCTCTTCCCTGATGCTTCTATTCTCCTTGTATCCCATCTACCTTTTACTCTCAGTGTAGCTACAACTAGAAAGTGATCTGATATATCTGTGGCCCCTCTATAAACATGTACATCCTGAAGTCTACTCAACAGTCTTTTATCTACCAATACATAATCCAACAAACTACTGTCATTTCACCCTACATCATATCTTGTATACTTATTTATCCTCTTTTTCTTAAAATATGTATTACCTATAACTAAACCCCTTTCTATACAAAGTTCAATCAAAGGGCTCCCATTATCATTTACACCTGGCACCCCAAACTTACCTACCACACCCTCTCTAAAAGTTTCTCCTACTTTAGCATTCAGGTCCCCTACCACAATTACTCTCTCACTTGGTTCAAAGGCTCCTATACATTCACTTAACATCTCCCAAAATCTCTCTCTCTCCTCTGCATTCCTCTGTATGTATGTATGTATGTATGTATATATATATATATATATATATATATATATATATATATATATATATATATATATATATATATATATATATATATATATATATACATACATACATACATACATACATACATACATACTAACATACATTGGAACTCCAGTTTTCTTACTGAATCTGTTTCAGAAGATTGGTCTAAATCAGAAACATACGAAAACCGAATTAATATTTCCCATAAGAAATAATGTAAATACAATTAATCTGTTCCAGACACCCAAAAATAAATGAACATTACATACCTTTATTGAAGACTTGTTGGCGCACTGAAGAAGGCGAGGAGGGGAGAGGGAGTTGAGGTTGTTGTTGTTTGGAAGGGGAATCCCCCTCCATAAGGACTTCAGGTATCAAAGCCCTCTCTGGGGTTACTTCCCTTCTTTGTTTTTTACTGGCACTGGACCCCTGTTGCACTAAAAATCTGTCCAGAGAGCTCTGTTTCTGGCATCTTTAAGATTTGCCTAAAATGGGACAAGGTATTGTTACTGAACATGTTGTAGATATGGCTTGTATCAGCTTTGTCAGGGTGATATTTTTCAACAAAAGTTTGCAACTCATTCCACTTTGCACACATGTCCTTAATCACTGAAGAAAGCACCTTCTTCCCTCTCTCTTCCTCCTCCTCCTGAAGCAATTTCCTCAGCTGTGGCCTGTTGGTGTTCCAGATGAAGGTCTTGCAGCTCTACACTGGTTTGCTCTTCCCTGTGATCCTCCACCAACTCTCCCACATCCTGGCCACTCACATCCAACCCCATGGACTTCCCCAAAGACACATAACATTCCACAACAGGCATAGGGTCGACAGGGTCAGCCTCAAATCCTTCTAAACGTACACCACATTCATATTTTTATACAATCTGTTTCTTGAATTCTATCGTGTTTCTCACCTTCTTTACCATAGGGCTGGCATTAGGAAATTTCTTTGGGCTCATGGTGGCCTATTTCACAGTTGCAATCATTAAACAAGCACAAAAATTGTGAAATGTTTCAGATGAATGCTTACTCCACCAGTGACAGAGCCAGACTAACAGTGTCCTGGGCGGGCGGACACTTATGTATGATTTCTGGATTGAGGTACAAAATCTGAATCAAAATTTCGCCCAAAGAAGTGTTCTAAATCCAAATTGTACGATGTACGGATTGTACGAAAACTGGAGTTCCATTGTATATATGTACATATATATACAGTAGGGCCCCGCTTTATGGCATTCTCCAGTACTGCAATTTCAGATTGTTACCAAAACTCTGTACGGTTCCTCGTCTTTCTAATATGGCACACACCACCCATTTTGTTTACATTTTCTGTGAGCACTGCGTCTCTCCATTATATTTGGAAACTTTCCAAAATTTCAAGTGTTTTAAAGTTATCTCATATTTTATATATACTCTGATAATTATACTTATCCATGCGTGTCATAAGAGGCGACTAAAATGCTGGGAGCAATGGGCTAGTAACCCCTTCTCCTGTATATATTACTAAATTTAAAAGGATAAACTTTCATTTTTCCTTTTGGGCAACCCCACCTCAGTGGGATACGGCTGGTGCGTTGAAAGAAAGAAGAATTATACTTATGTGTACCTGTACCTGTGCTGGCATGCAGATACACATTAAAATCACTAAGAGTGTCTTGTTAGTCTTGAAGATGCCATATTAATAATAATAATAACACAATAATAATCACTCTGAGATGAATATAAACATTTTGCTTAATTCATCTATATTTTTTTTTCAAAATTATATAATAAACATGCTACATAACATATAAACATGGTAAATATACCCATAGTAGAATAAATTAACATAATTATGAGATTTTCTCCAGTCGGCTTGCCAAAGTGAACTAAAACCATACGCGTTCAGCTGGTTTGTTTACAGAAGTTGCGTATGTCCTCTCTCATGTACTCATTCTCTTTCGTTTATTCGTTTAATCTCCTTTACTCACCTCTCACCCTACATTGAGACTACAAATATTTTAAGATAGGTAATGTGTGTACTGTATGTGTTTTATCGCTCTAGGGCACTTTAAATGCCTAGTATATAATGTGTGGGTGGGGTGGCCAGATGGGGCTACGATACCTACCACCCTTCGATACCTACCTACCCTTCTATTAAGATAAGATAAGATAAGATTTCGTTCGGATTTTTAACCCCGGAGGGTTAGCCACCCAGGATAACCCAAGAAAGTCAGTGCGTCATCGAGGACTGTCTAACTTATTTCCATTGGGGTCCTTAATCTTGTCCCCCAGGATGCGACCCACACCAGTCGACTAACACCCAGGTGCCTATTTGCTGCTAGGTGAACAGGACAACAGGTGTAAGGAAACGTGTCGAAATGTTTCCACCCGCCGGGAATCGAACCCGGGCCCTCCGTGTGTGAAGCGGGAGCTTTAGCCACCAGGCCACCGGGCCTGAGTGTACCCTATATGCATTTTATCACTCAAGAGCTCTTTAAATGTCGAAGTATATTACATGTGGGTGGGGTGGGGTGGCCTGGCTGGCTACCATACCTACCACACCTAACTTCTTACAATAAACACTACTCACCTCTCACCCTACATTAAGACTACAAATATTTTGAGGTAAGTAATGAGTATACTGTGTGTGTATTTTACTTTTTATTGTTTTTTGATGCCTTGTTCTATTGCTAACTTAATATATATAAGTGTAAACTTATTATCTGGGATTTATGTGGAAACAAATGGTGTTCTGCTTTCCGGCAGTAGCCTGGAACCTAACCTGCCATATAAGTGGGGCCCTACTGTACAGTATAAACATTTTACAATTAGACTGCAAGTTATGATTGTGTTTGTTGTTTTAATTTTATTTAATGTTTAACACTGTGTGCAGAAATTTTTTATATTAGATGTGTTTCCAGATGTTTTAGCACTTCAATCATGGAGAAGTTCTTAGCCCAACATTGCTTCACTTTGAATATTCAGTATATATATGTGAAATAACTTTTTTATTCTATTTTTTTACTAATGTACAAGAAATACTTTGAATATTACAGTTGTTTCAAGCTGTAATGTACTTCTTAAATCATGGAAATAAGTTACATTGTTTGACTAGGTTAGTTATTTATGGAATATATTTAAGTTTGAGGGAATATCCTGGTTGTATGAATATTCTGTGTGCATATCATGTGTGCCTTCCAGACTACTGTAAAGCATACATTTACAGCAAAACCTTATGCAGCCTCTCCTCACTTAATGACTATTACATCCCAGGAGTCCAAATGGCCTGTTATCCTGGGTGTAAAGGGAGCAAAATAAACACAGTAGAAAACTTTTGACTTATATTATCCTTCACCACTTTAGAACAGAAGTATGTACACTATATACACTATGTACAGCAATAGGTATTAGTGCACTCCACGGTAAGCAAGGCAGAATAGAAGCCACTAGAGAGCAGACCGTGCTTCAACCAGCTCTAGAATGGGAATGACAAGGGCAGACAGGAGAGTGGTACCCACATAACCTCTGCAATTGCCAAAATCATCTTCTCATTGGCTGGAACCTGGGTACTGGTTGAACGATGGGGCCCCATCGTCAACCCTCAGTCACCTGGTTCGCTGGTTGGGGGAGATAGCCTGTAAATGAGGGTGTGTACATGCGCCGAATAATGGTTACGTACTCTTTGCATGCCACACCCCCACCCCGAGAAGGCTCAGGATTAGGCTTCCACCTCCCAGTAGTAACCGTGCCGCCATGGCACAAAATAATGGGACCGCCTTTCCTCTCAACTATCCAACTCTTTGATAGAGCTCAGCTTTTCACGTGACAAAAAGCCAAACCCTAAACTCTGAGCGATACAGCAGACAGTCGGGCTTGCTTAGGTCCAAGACACGGGTGGACGGTAGCCTGCATCCCCTCACTAAAAAAAAAAAACCACACCAGGGGAGCTACCACATAATTTACATCAGATAATTTACTTACAATCTGCATAGGTCCCGTAAATCTAGCTTTCAAGGTGTGGCCAGGTATAGGTTCCTGCACCAACACCTTGTCTCCTGGATGGAAGGAGCGGAATTGTGCATTTCTGTCATACCTCTGTTTCATCTTATTTTGAGCTGCCTATAGGTTAGCCTTGGCTAACTGACGTGCCACCTGCAACCTTGAAGACGGGTTGTAGAGTGTTGAGCTAACGTCTTCTCCCATCCATCCTTCTTTGAGCACCCGAAGAGGACCTCGTACATTGTGCCCAAAGATCAGCTCAAACAGACTAAACCTGGTAGACTCTTGCACCGTTTCTTGTACTGAGAACAGCAACAAAGGTAATGATTCATCCCAATCTGTAAGAAAATGCATGCAAAAAGTTCTCATCATGGTTTTTAACGTCTGATGGAATCTTTCCAAGGCGCCTTGGGACTGAGGATGATAGGCAGTGGATAAGTTGTGGATTATCCCTAACCTAGTTAATGCTTCCCTAAATGCTTTGGCAGTGAAGTTAGTACCTTGATCACTTTGAATAGTTTTAGGAATGCCAAAACAAGAAATAAATCTTGTTAAAGCTTTGAGAATAGCTTTAGTATTAATACTGTGCATGGGAATTGCTTCAGGGTATCTAGTTACTCTATCCATAATGGTAAATAAATACTTTGACCTAGGTAGTGGACCTACACAATCTATAATTAAATCTGCAAAAGGTTCTCCATCAGCAGGTATAGGTTGAAGAGGTGCAGGTTTAATGGAATGTCCAGGTTTCCCTACTTGCTGACATTCTCGGTAACACCGGATATGATTCTTCACATCCTGCTTTAATTTTGGCCAATAAAATTCTTTTGTGATTCTATATAAGGTTTTAGTAATTCCTAAGTGACCTCCTAATGAAGTATTATGAGCTATATTCAATATTTGAGGTCTAAACTTTGTTGGAACTACTAACCTGTCAGACAATTGCTGGCCCTCTGTCTCCTTACCAGTCTCAGTGCAGCTCAAATAGCCATTTTTAAGTTCATACTTGACCGGATGATCCAAAGAGGATTTACCCATAGCTGCCTGAAAAGCGAAATTTAAAGAATGGTCCTTTCGTTGTTCCTCCCGGAAGGACAGTCCCTCGGGCATGGAAACTTAGATATCTGGCAATCCTGCAACCCTGGAATAGGAAGGCTTGATCTGGGTGTATTCACTTGATCTACGAGGCTCTGGCCAGTTTTCCTTGTAAAACAATGTGGCTATTCCGAGATCGGAGTCGTCCAAGGATAGGTCAACATTCTTGCCAGACAACCCTTGGGATGTTGCCTGAGTTATGGCCACCACCGGAGAAGAATTAATCATTGTGGGTTCAGGACATATACTAGCAGTGGTAATGTTATTACTGGGTAATAACATGGCATCTTTCATGGGGAATCCTTCAGATACACCCACAGTCAAGTACCCAGTGTAATATTTGCACTGTACATAAATTTTATGCACAGGGACAGAATATATAGCTCCTCCAAATGCTTCCAATAAAACAAAGGAATTCAAGGAAGTGTTCTTTGAAAGGGGTAATATTCCCTCTCTTATAAGTGAGCAATATGCTCCAGTATCTCTAAAGGTTTTGACTTCAGTTGTTTCAGAGTTTTCCGGAAGGGAAATAAGACTCTTACAGTAATAAGGGGCCATCCCTTTTTCTACTTCTCTCAGGGACATGTTACTAGGGATATTAGAGATTTTCCCAATGGGTTGGGGTTTGTGGGGGCAGTTGGGACGGATGTGACCTACTTTGTTACAGAGGAAGCAGACGACAGGCTTGCCCTTTACTCCCTGCTGACATTGCAACTGGTGTCTCTCTGGATACTGTTGTCGAGATGCACCATGTTGAGTAGTTTGTCTCTCACCAGGTGGACCATAAGTTGAGAAGCGTGGCTAACCAGGTGACTTAGTTGGCTGACGTAGACGTTCTCCCTCTGGCTGGCACTTCAAGGTTGACGATCTCTGCTTATGCCAGGCTGTTGAAAAGAGAGACGGGACCGCTCGGACAAGGAGCGGTTAGTTTCAAAGGTATCAGCCAACCTGGCTGCCTCCAATGCAATGGTTAAGTCACGATCCTGCAGAAAGACTCGAACCTCTGGTCCCACAGACTCCAGCAGGTTATCAATCAGAATAAGCTGCACAAGATCATCGAAGGTAACAACACCACTTGCTTTATACCAGCTGGTAAAAGCTTTGGTCTGCTGTCGCACAAAATCAACCAGGGATTGACCAAGCTGTCGTCTGCCTAGCTTAAAAAGCTTCTGATACTTAGCTGGGATACAAGTATATGCTCCCAAAGCTGTGGTCTTCACTACTTTAAAATCGGAAAAATCAGTGTCATTTAACACTGACGTAAATTCCTGTGCCTTACCAAACAATGCTGTGTGAACCAACGATGCCCAGTGCTATTCCGGCCACCTCAAGGCTCGAGCCTGATTTTCGAAAGCTTCGAAAAATTGTTCTGGTTCGGCCTCAATGAAGCGGGGAACAAGCTGTACTGCTTTCTGTAAACTAAAGCCATTTACAGAATGCGAAAACTGCCTCCTTTCTTTTTCCCTATCAAATTCTTCTTTTGCAAATGCTCTCTGTTCCCTAGTCTGCTCAAGATTGATTTTTGCCAGCTCAAGTGCCAACGCCGCTGATTCACCTTGAGACAACCCTGCTGCACTAGACTGATGATTTTGCTCCGTTGATATATCATCTTCCTCCTGTGAGAACATGGGAGTTTTGTTCCTAGCTCCTGTAGAGGGAGGAATCTGATGTGCCATCTCTTCTTCTCGAAGTTTGTCAGTGATCAGTGAACGCAGTTGCGCAGCTGTGAGAGTGCGTTCGTAATCAATGCCAATGGAACGAGCAATTTGCCAACAACGCTGTAGAGACAATTTAGGTAGGTTAAACAAAGTATATGATGACACCAGATGTCTGACTCGTCTAGGTGGCATACCCCAATGTATAAGTTATTTGCTATGCACAGTACGATTGCAGAATACCCCAACGTAACACGTTATTTGCAAAACACGCTTAGCTATGCACAGTACGATTTCAGAATACGCATACAAGGTGGATACGTAATAGCAAAGCTGACTGCAAAATCTTCACACCGAACAGGCTAGTAGCGAGCTGTTGAACGATCACACAATAGCAAGGCTGACCATAGCAAAGCAACTGGCACGCAAAATTTGTGAAGTGTTGGCAAAGCTGAATGCAATGCCAGACAGCAAGCTACACACTGTTCCACAAGATTGACCGTAGCGAAGCGAGCACACCTGAACAAGCTAGTAGCGAGCTGTTGAACAATCATACAATAGCAAGGCTGACCATAGCAAAGCAACTGACACGCAAAGTTTGTAAAGCATTGGCAATGCTAAATGCAATGCCAGACAGCAAGCTACACAATGTTCCTGCTTCCAGCTTCACCCTAGGCTCAACCCTTTCTCTAAGTCCAGCTCCAGCTCTCGGACAGGCTACCCATATTACATCCCAGGAGTCCAAATGGCCTGTTATCCTGGGTGTAAAGGAAGTAAAATAAACACAGCAGAAAACTTTTGACTTATATTATCCTTCACCAATTTAGAACAGAAGTATGTACACTATGTACAGCAATAGGTATTAGTGCACTCCACGGTAAGCAAGGCAGAATAGAAGCCACTAGAGAGCAGACCGTGCTTCAGTCAGCTCTAGAATGGGAATGACAAGGGCAGACAGGAGAGTGGTACCCACATAACCTCTGCGATTGCCAAAACCATCTTCTCATTGGCTAGAACCTGGGTACTGGTTGAACGACGGGGCCCCATCGTCAACCCTCAGTCACCTGGTTTGCTGGTTGGGGGAGATAGCCTGTAAATGAGGGTGTGTACATGCGCCGAATAAAGGTTACGTACTCTTTGCATGCCACAACGATGGAGTTCCATTCCTAAGACCACGTTGGTAAACGAATTTGTTGCTAAGCAAGGAGCACATTATAATAGTAGTGGGTTTATGTCAACCATCTTTGATATTGTTTTAATGTCACCTCTGCACCATTTATAAAAAATTTAGCATATTTTTAAATGTGTATACAGTAGTGGACTGTATATTGTAATAAACAGAATAGAAATCAACTCTAATATACATTATTTATGTATGCATACTGGTCAGAGAGCCAGTCATAAGTCCGAGTCATTGGTAAAAAGAGTACAGTGAACCCCCGGTTATTGGCAGTTTGGGACGCATCCATCCACCGGCTGGGGCCGCTTGCGCGTCAGTTTGGCTGTCTCTCTCAGTGGCTGAGGACGCTTCTGCTCATGCATCCCAACATTTTGCTTATTTTCCATTGTAGTTTGTTATTTTTGCGGTGCAACTGTGAAATAAGTAACCATGGCTCCAAAGAAAGTTCCTGTGGTAAAGAAAGCGAGAAACACCATGGAATTTAAGCGTGAAGTGATCAAAAAATTTGAGAGTTGTTTGAGGGTGCTGGAACTTGCCAGGATGTACAGCAAGAATAAATCAACAATTACATCCATCCTGGCAAAGAACAAATCAGGGATGCTAATGTTGTGAAAGGAGTAACTTTTCTAACTAAACAAAGGCCACCAATAATGGAAGAGTTGGAAAAGTTATTATTATTGTGGATTAAGGAAAAAGAATTAGTGGGAGATAGTGTTGTGGAATTGATTATTTGTGAGAGGACAAGGCAGTTCCATGTGGATCTTGCAAAGAAAATGCCTGGAACAAGTGATGCAGTTTGTGAATTTAGGGCCAGCAAAGGATGGTTTGATAGATTTAAGAAGCATAGTGGCATACACAGTGTTGTAAGGCATGGTGAGGCTGTAAGTAAGGTAGATCATGGTAATGAATATGATATTGTGTATATAGACTTCAGTAAGGCTTTTGACAGGGTCCCACATCAGAGACTATTGAGGAAAATTAAAGCACATGGAATAGGAGGAGAAATTTTTTCCTGGATAGAGGCATGGTTGACAAATAGGCAGCAGAGAGTTTGCATAAATGGGGAGAAATCAGAGTGGGGAAGCGTCACGAGCGGTGTTCCACAGGGGTCAGTGTTGGGCCCCCTGCTGTTCACAATCTACATAAACGACATAGATGAGGGCATAAAGAGCGACATCGGCAAGTTTGCCGATGACACCAAAATAGGCCGTCGAATTCATTCTGACGAGGACATTCGAGCACTCCAGGAAGATTTGAATAGACTGATGCAGTGGTCGGAGAAGTGGCAGATGCAGTTTAATATAGACAAATGCAAAGTTGTAAATGTTGGACAGGACAATAACCATGCCACATATAAATTAAATAATGTAGATCTTAATATTACGGATTGCGAAAAAGATTTAGGAGTTCTGGTTAGCAGTAATCTGAAACCAAGACAACAGTGCATAAGTGTTCGCAATAAAGCTAATAGAATCCTTGGCTTCATATCAAGAAGCATAAATAATAGGAGTCCTCAGGTTGTTCTTCAACTCTATACATCCTTGGTTAGGCCTCATTTAGATTATGCTGCACAGTTTTGGTCACCGTATTACAGAATGGATATAAATTCTCTGGAAAATGTACAAAGGAGGATGACAAAGTTGATCCCATGTATCAGAAACCTTCCCTATGAGGATAGACTAAGGGCCCTGAATCTGCACTCTCTAGAAAGACGTAGAATTAGGGGGGATATGATTGAGGTGTATAAATGGAAGACAGGAATAAATAAAGGGGATGTAAATAGTGTGCTGAAAATATCTAGCCTAGACAGGACTCGCAGCAATGGTTTTAAGTTGGAAAAATTCAGATTCAGGAAGGCTATAGGAAAGTACTGGTTTGGTAATAGAGTTGTGGATGAGTGGAACAAACTCCCGAGTACAGTTATAGAGGCCAGAACGTTGTGTAGCTTTAAAGATAGGTTGGATAAATACATGAGTGGATGTGGGTGGGTGTGAGTTGGACCTGATAGCTTGTGCTACCAGGTCGGTTGCTGTGTTCCTCCCTTAAGTGAATGTGACCTGACCTGACTAGGTTGGGTGCATTGGCTTAAGCCGGTAGGAGACTTGGACCTGCCTCGCATGGGCCAGTAGGCCTTCTGCAGTGTTCCTTCGTTCTTATGTTCTTAAGTTCTGACAAATGTGCGGCTGAAAAGTATGTTCATGAATTCCAGGACTATGTAAAGGCTGAAGGATTTGAACCCCAATAAGTGTTCAGTTGTGACAAAACAGGCCTGTTTTGGAAGAAAATGCCAAACAGGACCTACAATACCCAGGAGGAAAAGGCACTGCCAAGACACGAGCCTATGAAAGACAGGCTTACTCTTTTGTTGTGTGGTAATGCTAGTGGGGAATTCAAAGTGAAGCCTTCACTCGTGTATCACTCAGAAAATCCCAGTGTTCAAGAAAAACATTGTCATGAAGAATAAATTGTGTGTGATGTGGAAAGCTAATCATAAGCCATGGCTCACAAGGCAAATTTTCAAAAAGTGGGTTAATGTGTTTGGCCCAAGTGTGAAAAAATATCTCCTGGGAAAGAAATTGCCACTCAAGTGCCTCCTGGTACTCGACAGTGCTCCTGCACATCCTCCAGACTTGGAAGACCAAGTGTTTAGGGACTTCAGTTTTATAAAAGTGAAGTTCTTGCCTCCTAACACCACTCCTCTCCTCCAGCCCATGGACCAGCAGGTCATTTCTAACTTCAAAAAAATCTACACCAAAACAGTGTTTCAAAACTGCTTTGAAGTGACCTCGGACACTCAATTGACTCTAAGAGAGTTCTGGAGGAATCGCTTCACTATCCTCCATATGTAAGGCTCGGGAGGGAGTGACTTCAGGACGTTGAACTCTGCTTGGAGAAAACTGTGGCCAGATTATGTCCAGGAGAGGGATTTTGAAGGATTTGAGGCTGAACCTCACCCTGCTGACTTTATTGTGGCACTGGGGAAGGGCCTGGGGTAGGAGGTGAGTGGCAAGGATGTGGAAGACCACAGAGAAGAGCTAACCACTGAAGAGCTGCAAGAGCTTCAGCTCGAACAGCAACAGACTGCAGCTGAAGAACTTGCTTCAGAGGAGGAGGAAGAAGGAGTGAAGGAGTTGCCTTCTTCATTGATTAAGGACATTTGTGCAAAGTGGAATGATGTACAAAGTTTTGTCGAGAAGTACCACCCTGACAAAGCTGAAACAAGCCATATCTGCAACATGTATAGTGACAAAACCCTGTCCCACTTCAGGGAAATCTTAGAGATGCTAGAAACAGAGCACTCTGGACAATTATTTTGTGAGACAGGGGTCCAGTGACTCTCAAGCTGGTCCTGTGGCATTAAATGACAAAGAATGGAAGTAACCCCAGAGAAAGCTTTGCTACCTAAAGTCTCTATGGAGGGGGATTCCCCTTCCTAACACTAACTCCTCCCTCTTTCCTCCTCCCTGTCTTCCAGAAGCCAGCATTAGCCTTCAATAAAGGTATGTAATATTTATATAATTGTTACAAAAATTATTTTTTTGTGAATATTTTTGTCTGGAATGGATTAATTGCATTTCCATTAATTCTTATGGGAAATATTTCAGTTTTTGGCCAACCTTCTGGAACGGGTTATGGCCGATAACCGAGGGTCCACTGTACTTTGCTAAGTGAGGAGAGACTGTATTACAATTGTTTCAAGGTGTAATACTCGTCAAAACAAGGAAATACGCCATGCTGACTTTATTAGGTTATCCTAGGTTAAATCTACTGAATTCCACCCTGTTTACTGGTAGGCAAGCTGGTAGTGGAACAACAGCTCCTGATTTCATTGTTTACTTATGCTAGTTGAAGAATTGAGACACTTATGCAACACATGGGAATCTTTATTGAAGAAACGTTTTGCCACACAGTGGCTTCATCAGTCCAATACAAAGTAGAAATGGGTATGGAGAGTAGAAGTATGAGGTAATCAGTCCCTCAACCTGGATTCGATGTGTTCAGTCCATCACTCTTGTAGTAAGTGCAGCATAGGGCCAGAGAGGTGGCTTATATACTGCGGTGAGATGAGTTGAAGCAGGAGGAGGCGGGATCACAGTGGGACCTGCCACTAGTGTAAGTAGCCACTGTGTGGCGAAACGTTTCTTCAATAAAGATTCCCATGTGTTGCATAAGTGTCTCAATTCTTCAACTTGTCGGTTTTCAAAACCATTCATCACATCTGTCAGACACTGCAACATCATGGGATCTTGGTACAAAGACTTCAACGCTTGCCCAACCTTTGGACGACGACCTACTTAAAATAGTGGCAGGTCCCACTGTGATCCCGCCTCCTCCTGCTTCAACTCATCTCACCGCAGTATATAAGCCACCTCTCTGGCCCTATGCTGCACTTACTACAAGAGTGATGGACTGAACACATCGAATCCAGGTTGAGGGACTGATTACCTCATACTTCTACTCTTCATACCCATTTCTACTTTGTATTGGACTGATGAAGCCACTGTGTGGCGAAACGTTTCTTCAATAAAGATTCCCATGTGTTGCATAAGTGTCTCAATTCTTCAACTTGTCGGTTTTCAAAACCATTCATCACACTTATGCTAGTCATGTGTATCAGTACGTTGGACACAGTCATCACCATGATGCACTGTGTGGACCCTCTTTGCCTTAGATTTTTTCAAAGGTATGAAGAGATTGTAAAAGGCTCAGACAATTGTGCTGAGGTCAAAAATATTGGAAGGTGGCAGATTTGAAGGCAAGATCATAGGTAGTAGGTTGGTAGACAGCAACCACCCAGGGAAGTACTACCGTCCTGCCAGATGACTGTGAAACAGAAACCTGTAACTGTTTTGCATGATGGTAGGATTGCTGGTTTCTTTTTCTGTCTCATAAACATGCTAGATAACAGGGATATCTTGCTACTCCTACTTACACTTTGGTCACACTTCACAGACACGTACATGCATATATATATATACATACATCTAGGTTTTTCTCCTTTTTCTAAATAGCTCTTGTTCCTCTTTATTTCTTCTATTGTCCATGGGGAAGTGGAAAAGAATCTTTCCTCCGTAAGCCATGCGTGTCGTATGAGGCGACTAAAATGCCGGGAGCAATGGGCTAGTAACCCCTTCTCCTGTAGACATTTACTAAAAAAGAGAAGAAGAAAAACTTTATAAAACTGGGATGCTTAAATGTGCGTGGATGTAGTGCGGATGACAAGAAACAGATGATTGCTGATGTTATGAATGAAAAGAAGTTGGATGTCCTGGCCCTAAGCGAAACAAAGCTGAAGGGGGTAGGGGAGTTTCGGTGGGGGGAAATAAATGGGATTAAATCTGGAGTATCTGAGAGAGTTAGAGCAAAGGAAGGGGTAGCAGTAATGTTGAATGATCAGTTATGGAAGGAGAAAAGAGAATATGAATGTGTAAATTCAAGAATTATGTGGATTAAAGTAAAGGTTGGATGCGAGAAGTGGGTCATAATAAGCGTGTATGCACCTGGAGAAGAGAGGAATGCAGAGGAGAGAGAGAGATTTTGGGAGATGTTAAGTGAATGTATAGGAGCTTTTGAACCAAGTGAGAGAGTAATTGTGGTAGGGGATCTGAATGCTAAAGTAGGAGAAACTTTTAGAGAGGGTGTGGTAGGTAAGTTTGGGGTGCCAGGTGTAAATGATAATGGGAGCCCTTTGATTGAACTTTGTATAGAAAGGGGTTTAGTTATAGGTAATACATATTTTAAGAAAAAGAGGATAAATAAGTATACAAGATATGATGTAGGGCGAAATGACAGTAGTTTGTTGGATTATGTATTGGTAGATAAAAGACTGTTGAGTAGACTTCAGGATGTACATGTTTATAGAGGGGCCACAGATATATCAGATCACTTTCTAGTTGTAGCTACACTGAGAGTAAAAGGTAGATGGGATACAAGGAGAATAGAAGCATCAGGGAAGAGAGAGGTGAAGGTTTATAAACTAAAAGAGGAGGCAGTTAGGGTAAGATATAAACAGCTATTGGAGGATAGATGGGCTAATGAGAGCATAGGCAATGGGGTCGAGGAGGTATGGGGTAGGTTTAAAAATGTAGTGTTAGAGTGTTCAGCAGAAGTTTGTGGTTACAGGAAAGTGGGTGCGGGAGGGAAGAGGAGCGATTGGTGGAATGATGATGTGAAGAGAGTAGTAAGGGAGAAAAAGTTAGCTTATGAGAAGTTTTTACAAAGTAGAAGTGATGCAAGGAGGGAAGAGTATATGGAGAAAAAGAGAGAGGTTAAGAGAGTGGTGAAGCAGTGTAAAAAGAGAGCAAATGAGAGAGTGGGTGAGATGTTATCAACAAATTTTGTTGAAAATAAGAACAAGTTTTGGAGTGAGATTAACAAGTTAAGAAAGCCTAGAGAACAAATGGATTTGTCAGTTAAAAATAGGAGAGGAGAGTTATTAAATGGAGAGTTAGAGGTATTGGGAAGATGGAGGGAATATTTTGAGGAATTGTTAAATGTTGATGAAGATAGGGAAGCTGTGATTTCGTGTATAGGGCAAGGAGGAACAACATCTTGTAGGAGTGAGGAAGAGCCAGTTGTGAGTGTGGGGGAAGTTCGTGAGGCAGTAGGTAAAATGAAGGGGTAAGGCAGCCGGGATTGATGGGATAAAGATAGAAATGTTAAAAGCAGGTGGGGATGTAGTTTTGGAGTGGTTGGTGCAATTATTTAATAAATGTATGGAAGAGGGTAAGGTACCTAGGGATTGGCAGAGAGCATGCATAGTTCTTTTGTATAAAGGCAAAGGGGATAAAAGAGAGTGCAAAAATTATAGGGGGATAAGTCTGTTGAGTATACCTGGTAAAGTGTATGGTAGAGTTATTATTGAAAGAATTAAGAGTAAGACGGAGAATTGGATAGCAGATGAACAAGGAGGCTTTAGGAAAGGTAGGGGGTGTGTGGACCAGGTATTTACAGTGAAATATATAAGTGAACAGTATTTAGATAAGGCTAAAGAGGTCTTTGTGGCATTTATGGATTTGGAAAAGGCATATGACAGGGTGGATAGGGGGGCAATGTGGCAGATGTTGCAGGTGTATGGTGTAGGAGGTAGGTTACTGAAAGCAGTGAAGAGTTTTTACGAAGATAGTGAGGCTCAAGTTAGAGTATGTAGGAAAGAGGGAAATTATTTCCCAGTAAAAGTAGGCCTTAGACAAGGATGTGTGATGTCACCGTGGTTGTTTAATATATTTATAGATGGGGTTGTAAGAGAAGTAAATGCGAGGGTCTTGGCAAGAGGCGTGGAGTTAAAAGATAAAGAATCACACATAAAGTGGGAGTTGTCACAGTTGCTCTTTGCTGATGACACTGTGCTCTTGGGAGATTCTGAAGAGAAGTTGCAGAGATTGGTGGATGAATTTGGTAGGGTGTGCAAAAGAAAAAAATTGAAAGTGAATACAGGAAAGAGTAAGGTTATGAGGATAACAAAAAGATTAGGTGATGAAAGATTGGATATCAGATTGGAGGGAGAGAGTATGGAGGAGGTGAATGTATTCAGATATCTGGGAGTGGACGTGTCAGCGGATGGGTCTATGAAAGATGAGGTGAATCATAGAATTGATGAGGGGAAAAGGGTGAGTGGTGCACTTAGGAGTCTGTGGAGACAAAGAACTTTGTCCTTGGAGGCAAAGAGAGGAATGTATGAGAGTATAGTTTTACCAACGCTCTTATATGGGTGTGAAGCATGGGTGATGAATGTTGCAGTGAGGAGAAGGCTGGAGGCAGTGGAGATGTCATGTCTGAGAGCAATGTGTGGTGTGAATATAATGCAGAGAATTCGTAGTTTGGAAGTTAGGAAGAGGTGCGGGATTACCAAAACTGTTGTCCAGAGGGCTGAGGAAGGGTTGTTGAGGTGGTTCGGACATGTGGAGAGAATGGAGCGAAACAGAATAACTTCAAGAGTGTATCAGTCTGTAGTGGAAGGAAGGCGGGGTAGGGGGCGGCCTAGGAAAGGTTGGAGGGAGGGGGTAAAGGAGGTTTTGTGTGCGAGGGGCTTGGACTTCCAGCAGGCATGCGTGAGCGTGTTTGATAGGAGTGAATGGAGACAAATGGTTTTTAATACTTGACGTGCTGTTGGAGTGTGAGCAAAGTAACATTTATGAAGGGGTTCAGGGAAACCGGCAGGCCGGACTTGAGTCCTGGAGATGGGAAGTACAGTGCCTGCACTCTGAAGGAGGGGTGTTAATGTTGCAGTTTAAAAACTGTAGTGTAAAGCACCCTTCTGGCAAGACAGTGATGGAGTGAATGATGGTGAAAGTTTTTCTTTTTCGGGCCACCCTGCCTTGGTGGGAATCGGCCAGTGTGATAAAAAAAAAAAAAATCAGTTACGTGTACTACAGTAGTATGTCGGAGAGACAGTGCGTATTAGTACATTGGACACAGTTTAAGGGTTAAAAAGTAGGAATTTTACAGATGCTCTTTTGTTGATAAGAGTTCTTTCAAGAGATTCTGAGGAATAATTGTAATGGGGGTTGAAGGAGGGGTGTTAATGTTGCAGTTTAAAAACTGTAGTGTAAAGCACCCTTCTGGCAAGACAGTGATGGAGTGAATGATAGTGAAAGTTTTTCTTTTTCGGGCCACCCTGCCTTGGTGGGAATCGGCCAGTGTGATAATAAAAATAAAAAAAATTGTAATGGGTGGTGGATGATTTTGGGAGGGTAATTGAAAGAAATTAAAAGTGAACATAGAAAAGACTAAGGTTATTATTGGAACAACAAATCTAGGCAATGAAAGATAAATTTCAGCTTGCAGGGAGAGAGTATGGAGGAAGTAAATGCATTTAGACTTGTCAGCAGATGGGCTTATGAAAGACAAGGTGAACTATAGAATGGATGACACAAAAGAAAGTTGGAAAAGCAAAAAAAAAGTTTATCAGTGTAGGCAAAAAAGGAGAATGTACCAGATTATAGTGGTATACTTTTATATGGGTTTGGGCCATGGGCTTTGAATTTTGCAATGAAGAGGTGGTGATGCAATGTGTGGTGTGAATAGTATGCAGAGGATTCAAAGTATAGAAGCTATAAGCTATACGGCTCCCCTCACCTGACTTTCTAATACGGTCACTGCACCCCACCCGGTTTGTTTACATTCTCCATGAGCTCCGTAAGCACCACATCTCTCCATTATGTCTGGAAACTCCAAAATTTCAAGTGTTTTTTTTAAATTATTTCATATTTTATGTATACTCTGATAATTATACTTACGTATACCTGTATCTAAATAAACATACACACTGTGCTGGCATACAGGTACACATTAAAATCAGTAAGAGTGTCTTATGTCTCGAGACGCCATATTAATAATAATAATCACTGAGTCTCATTCAGTGTTGTATATTACGTTAATATACACATTTTTGTTAATCCATCTATGATATTTTTTCAAAATTATGTAATAAAAATGATATGTAACATACAAAGATGATAAATACACCCCACAGTAGAATAATTTAATACAAATACAAGATGTGGTAGCCAGATGACTTGTACGAGTGATGGCAAGAATAACATTTTTAGTCCAACATCAGAGAAAATGTGTTACTGGGGATAACTGTAGAAAATTATTCTTTCGTATGCCTTCACTCGGAGCGTCATTTCTTCTAAAAATGATGTTACATGAGAATGGGAGTCTTCCTCTTTATTTATTCTACCGTATCAACGTAGAGACAACTTGTACACAAACCAGACGTGTTCGCCTGGTTTGTTTACAAAACTTGCATACGACTGGTTTGTTTACAACTCTGCGAGTATCTTCTCTCATAAACTCATTCTCTCTCTCATTCGTTTTATCTCATTTACTCACCTCTGACCTTATATTAAGACTACAAATATTTTAAGGTAAGTAATGAGTGCCTAGATAGTAGGTTGGTAGACAGCAAACGCCCAGGGAGATACTACTGTCCTGCCAAGTGAGTGTAAAACGGAAGCCTGTAATTGTTTTACACGATGGTAGGAATGCTGGTGTCGTTTTTTTTTTCTGTCTCATACACATGCAAGATTTCAGGTATGTCTTGCTACTTCTAATTACACTTAGGTCACAATACACATACATGTACAAACATATATATACACACCCCTCTGGGTTTTCTTCTATTTTCTTTTTTAGTTCTTGTTCTTGTTTATTTCCTCTTAGCTCCATGGGGAAGTGGAACAGAATTCTTCCTCCATAAGCCATGCGTGTTGTAAGAAGCGACTAAAATGCCAGGAGCAAGGGGCTAGTAACCCCTTCTCCTGTATATATTACTAAATGTAAAAGGAGAAACTTGTTTTCCTTTTGGGCCACCCTGCCTCGGTGGGATACGGCCGGTGTGTTGAAAGAAAGAAGTAATGAGTGAACTATTTACATTTTATCGCTCTGGGACACTTAACCCTTAAACTGTCCAAGCATAGATATACGTTTGCATGCGTAGTGCTCTGAATGTAGATCTATTTTTTTTTTACATAATGTAAAGTTGAACGTAAATCTATGTTCGGAGCGCTACGCCTGCGAATGTAAATCTACATTTGGACAGTTTAAGGGTTAAATATCATAGATTATGATGTGTGGGTGGGGTGGCCTGGTATGGTAGCCTGGCTGGCTACCATACCACACTTGATTTCTTACAATAAATACGACTCATCTCACCCTAGATTAAGACTACAAATATTTTAAGGTAAGTAATGAGTGAAGTCTACGTGTACACCTACCTTCCGACTTACGACCAAGCTTGGTTCCGACCAACTGGTCGTAAGTCAAAATGGACGTAAGTCGAACCTTTGAAAATTGCCGACATACTGGGTAGGGCATAATGTCAAACTTTTCCTATATAAACTACCTACATAGTACTGTAATGTAATGTACAATCATTATTGCATTTTTTTACCATAATTTACTTCTATTGTTATATTTTAATTATTTATTTACTGTATATAATGTATACATGGTAGTGAACTGTATTGTAAATTTTACATCGCATACAGTATCATATGTTACTGTTATCTTTATGTATTGTCAACACAGTGGAATGGGAGAATACCACTGGTAGTGTCATCCTGCCAGAATGTAGTATAACCTATACCCTAAGTAAAGAGAAACAACTCTGGAACATGTGTAATATGTAGCTGGCTGGCTGGCCGGGTGGGTGGGTGGGAGGGAGGCCGGGTGGGTGATTGGCTGACTGAATGTGGCTCTCTCTCTCTCTCTCTGTATCTCTCTCTCTCACAGGTACACGTAAGTAAAGTTATCATACATAGTATAAATTACCTAGGATAACCCAAATAATCCAGACAAGTGCTATACAGTGGATCTGTGCTCCAGTGCCCTAAATTAATAATATTAATAATAATTATTATTATTACAATAATACATATGTACTAATATTAATAATATTATTATTAAACTATAATATAATAATCGTGTCCACTCATTACTTACCTTAAAATATCTGTAGTCTTAATGTAGAGTGAGAGGTGAGTAAACAAGATTAAATAATTAAACGAATGAGTGTGTAGAAGGTTGGCGAGTTATGTAAACAAACGTTGTTGTTGTTACCAGCCCGGACACGAATGATTCCTGTTCACTCTGTCAAGCCGACCAGAAAAACATCTCATATTTGTTAATCTATATGTTTATATGTTATGTAGCATGTTTATTATATAATTTTGAAAAAGAAATCATAGATGGATTAAGCAAAATGTCTATATCAACGTTTTATACACATTTAATGCGCCTCAGTGATTATTATTGTGTTATTATCATTATTAATATGGCATCTTCAAGACCAATTACACTCTTAATGAGTGGCTCTGAGACAGACAAGCAGACAGAAAGACAGACACAGGTAGACAGACAGACACTCAGGTAGACACACACAGGTAGACAGACACACAGATAGACAGACAGACACACAGGTAGACAAACACACACAGGTAGACATAGACACATACAAGTAGACAGACACACAGGTAGACAGAAAGACACACACAGGTAGACAAAGACACACAGGTATACATAGACACAGGTAGACAGAAAGACAGACACACAGAGATACACAGATATATAGGCAGACAGATACAGACAGGTTTATGTGCAACAGCGAAAACAAATAAAGAGTTCGAGAGTAAGGGCCTTTCTTGCCACAGACTTCATCTTAGGGGCCATGGTGAAATTTACTGTCCAGTTAGTACAGTTAATACAGTATGATGCTGCTGATAGGGCAGGGTTACTCAAACTGATGCTGCCTGCATGATGCATTGCCGCCGCGAGTATTGTCAAATATTGTACAGTGGTGTGCATCAGCCGGCCCAGCCCAGCTGCCAGATGCACGGTCGTAAGTCGGATGGTAGGTGTATTTTACTTTTTTGTTTTTTAATGCTTAGTTCTATTCTAGTATTTATATGGATCTAGAGAGTGGTGAGAGAGTGCAAAAGGAGAGTGGGAGAGGCACTGTCAAGAAATTTTAATGAAAATAAGAAAAAATTTTGGAGTGAGTTAAACAAGTTAAGAAAGCCTATGGAAAGTATGGATTTGTCAGTTAAAAACAGAGTAGGGGAGTTAGTAGATGGGGAGAGGGAGGTATTAGGTAGATGGCGAGAATATTTTGAGGAACTTTTAAATGTTGAGGAAGAAAGGGAGGCGGTAATTTCATGCACTGGCCGGGGAGGTATACCATCTTTTAGGAGTGAAGAAGAGCAGAATGTAAGTGTGGGGGAGGTATGTGAGGCATTACGTAGAATGAAAGGGGGTAAAGCAGCTGGAACTGATGGGATCATGACAGAAATGTTAAAAGCAGGGGGGGATATAGTGTTGGAGTGGTTGGTACTTTTGTTTAATAAATGTATGAAAGAGGGGAAAGTACCTAGGGATTGGCAGAGAGCATGTATAGTCCCTTTATATAAAGGGAAAGGGGACAAGAGAGATTGTAAAAATTATAGAGGAATAAGTTTACTGAGTATACCAGGAAAAGTGTACAGTAGGGTTATAATTGAAAGAATTGAAGGTAAGACAGAATGTAGGATTGTGGATGAGCAAGGAGGTTTCAGAGTGGGTAGGGGATGTGTAGATCAAGTGTTTACATTGAAGCATATATGTGAACAGTATTTAGATAAAGGTAAGGAAGTTTTAATTGCATTTATGGATTTAGAAAAGGCATATGATAGAGTGGATAGAGGAGCAATGTGGCAGATGTTGCAAGTATATGGAATAGGTGGTAAGTTACTAAATGCTGTAAAGAGTTTTTATGAGGATAGTGAGGCTCAGGTTAGGGTGTGTAGAAGAGAGGGAGAATACTTCCCGGTAAAAGTAGGTCTTAGACAGGGATGTGTAATGTCGCCATGGCTGTTTAATATATTTATAGATGGGGCTGTAAAAGAAGTAAATGCTAGGGTGTTTGGGAGAGGGGTGGGATTAAATTATGGGGAATCAAATTCAAAATGGGAATTGACACAGTTACTTTTTGCTGATGATACTGTGCTTATGGGAGATTCTAAAGAAAAATTGCAAAGGTTAGTGGATGAGTTTGGGAATGTGTGTAAAGGTAGAATTGAAAGTGAACATAGAAAAGAGTAAGGTGATGAGGGTATCAAATGATTTAGATAAAGAAAAATTGGATATCAAATTGGGGAGGAGGAGTATGGAAGAAGTGAATGTTTTCAGATACTTGGGAGTTGACGTGTCGGCGGATGGATTTATGAAGGATGAGGTTAATCATAGAATTGATGAGGGAAAAAAGGTGAGTGGTGCATTGAGGTATATGTGGAGTCAAAAAACATTATCTATGGAGGCAAAGAAGGGAATGTATGAAAGTATAGTAGTACCAACACTCTTATATGGATGTGAAGCTTGGGTGGTAAATGCAGCAGCGAGGAGACGGTTGGAGGCAGTGGAGATGTCCTGTCTAAGGGTAATGTACGGTGTAAATATTATGCAGAAAATTCGGAGTGTGGAAATTAGGAAAAGGTGTGGAGTTTATAAAAGTATTAGAGGGCAGAAGAGGGGTTGTTGAGGTGGTTTGGTCATTTAGAGAGAATGGATCAAAGTAGAATGACATGGAAAGCATATAAATCTATAGGGGAAGGAAGGCGGGGTAGGGGTTGTCCTCGAAAGGGTTGGAGAGAGGGGGTAAAGGAGGTTTTGTGGGTGAGGGGCGTGGACTTCCAGCAAGCGTGCGTGAGCGGGCTAGATAGGAGTGAATGGAGACGAATGGTACTTGGGACCTGACGATCTGTTGGAGTGTGAGCAGGGTAATATTTAGTGAAGGGATTCAGGGAAACCGGTTATTTTCGTATGGTCGGACTTGAGTCCTGGAAATGGGAAGTACAATGCCTGCACTTTAAAGGAAGGGTTTGGGATATTGGCAGTTTGGAGGGATATGTTGTGTATCTTTATACGTATATGCTTCTGAACTGTTGTATTCTGAGCACCTCTGCAAAAACAGTGATAATGTGTGAGTATGGTGAAAGTGTTGAAAGATGATGAAAGTATTTTCTTTTTGGGGATTTTCTTTCTTTTTTGGGTCATCCTGCCTCGGTGGGAGATGGCCGACTTGTTGAAAAAAAAAAATGAGTGGAAAAAAAGGGGTTCCACTTTACGGTGATTTCCGCTTTACGGCAATAGCCTGGAACCTAACTTGCCTTATAAGTGGGGCCCTACTGTATATTCACTTACTATAAGCTAAGGACAACAATATTTAAGGTAAGTAATGTGTGTACCGTATATGTAATTTTTAGGTCCAGCTCTGTTGCTCACTAAATATGTGATAGTGTAAACATATCATCAGGCTTTTATATGCATTTGAAAGTAAAAAAAAAGGTTATGATTCACTTACAACGATTTTCACTTTACAACGGTAGCTCGGAATCTAACCTGCTGTATAGGTAGGGCCCACCTATACATGGATGTGTAGTGTGACCTAAGTAGAAGTAGCAAGATGTATCTTGCATGTTCACGAGACCAAAAAAAAAAAAAAAAAAAAGACAGCAGTCCTACCTTTGTGCAAAATAAATACAGGTTTCCATTTCACACTCGGCAGGACAGTACCTCCCTGGGTGGTTTCTGATAATTCAAAGTACTTCGATTTAATGGCTTTCAGAAATAATGGACATGATCTACTGGGTATATTGATTTCAGAAACAAAAGATAAAAGTCTGCTGGGCATTGTCCTGGCACATAACTGACAAAACGATCTTCAATTCACAAAAGGGGGACTACCTATGATTTACAGAAGATTGAAAATTATATTCTTATATTTAAAGTAAATGGTGTGTTCATGTATGCATAATGTGTTAACATTTGTTTGGTATAGATTATTTAGTAAGGCTATATTTAATAAATTTTCCTTAAGGCTGAATGTAAATTTTTCTTTATCATATTTTGTGTATGTTTATATAAAGAGACCTCACATTTATTTGGTAGAGATTACTCAAGACCAATAGACTAGATTTGTTTTTCTTTAGCCTGAACTGTATGCCCTTGTGGGTTTATTGCTTAGTTTTGATTATAATAAGCTTTAGATTGAATTGCTGTATAACCCCTTTGGGTTTAATGCTTAACAGGATTATATTTAGATTGAATTGCAAATTTCTTCTTGGTTTTTGCATTCACACTATACATTAAATGAATATAGAGAGAGCTCACATTTGTTTGGTAGAGATTGGTCAAGAACTGCAGATTTTAGTAGTTGAAAATTGAATGACAAGGTTGTTGACATGTTTCATGCTATACTAAACTTGTATGTGGGGAGCAGTCTCTGACCCATCCTCCTTGGTGACACTTATCTTTCTGCCCCCATTTTCTCCCATCTCCACCTCTCTCTAGTACTATTAAGTGAAAAAGAACTGAAATGGATGTAAAATATTGGGTAAATATTCTTAGTTAAAAGAAATAGATGAAATTAGGTATGTGCTAATTAGGGGACCTACCATACTGTAGTACATTTTTTGTTCATTTTGTAGCATTCCAGTTTAGCAGAAAATCAGCATTACATGGCAACTGCTCTCCCTATTAGCCCATTAAATATGTGGGGGATCATTCAACATTTGTCTATAGGATATTTATACAATTATTAACATCATAGCCACTTTTATTTTTGTTAATTCTAAGCAATAGTCAAATATTAAGAATTGATTAAGGAGCAAACAACCTGACCATGATTTATCCACTTCAAAACTAAATTATAAACTCAAAAGGTTGCAACTTAAGAACGCATTTTAACCAAGTAGTATCTCGGCCACAAATACTGAGAATAAGGCATCAATATAATTAATGACAAGCATAACAATTGGAAAACATGTCCATAAAAACTATTTCTATAGCAATCTGACTTTGATATAACTATGATATGTACACATATGGTCACTTGAGTCAGCATATCAAGGCTGATTTTAACATTGGTAGAACTGTATGTAACACCCCTTCACTAAAGAAAACTAAATGAGCCCACTGGCTTCATTTAATGATACTTCAACTGGGATACTTATCACATTTAGGGTTTTTCATTTTGCACCATTGACACATGACTACAACGCTTATGCTCATTTTATATGCAAGCTGAAAGAAAAGTAATTTTTTTTATTATACATATCTATACAAATTTGTCTAACCACACGCTGCACTTTAAAACCGAATCTTCCTTTTGATTCAGGTATGTACCACTAGTTAAATTAACAAACTGGATCACCTGTAGTCATGAAATAAAAAATAATTATCTTGTGCATAATCAGCTTGAGCAGAAGACATGCTAACTTCTCTTTCCTCCAAGAATTCATGTACACAATAATCTACCAGGAGCGTATAAAAACTGATAGGGATGTAACAGAGGATGGAATAGAAACAGGCATGTCATCAGCTTTTTTTTTTTTCTGGTATTAACAATACAAATAGATTTGTCCAAGTAAAAAAAACATCCTACACAATTACACCAAGAGTGCTTCTTCCAGCCTCTTCTCCAAAAGTTACACAGCCTTTGACTCAGTGGCGTCAGAAGCATCAGAGTCTTCCTCATCGCTAGGCAAGTCGCTCTCCCCCTCTTGGGTCATTGTGGCCACCAGAGTGCCAACTGCCTTCCCCAGGTCGCCTATAAAGGAAAATATTCTTATGTTAAACATATACTGTTAAGGCAAATAATATTTACCATTCCATAATGACCATGCAACATATTACTGGGTCATTAACTGAAACACTTTTATAGCTTACCATCCTGAACTTCTACTATATGGAGCTGCATGAAAAAAAAAAAAGTCACTTAAACTTTCTATTTATTACTGTAAGATATTGACAATCATCTGATAAAGTATATTGCTGTGCTGTAATGTAAAAGAAATACAGTAAACTATGCATACCCCAGGATTTATTATTCATGAAAGTCAATCAAAAAAATAGAATGTCACTTTTAATCAAAACAGTTTGTAGACAATGGATCATTATTCCTGTTACATTTGCCCAACCATATATTTTAAGGCTATTTTAGAGTTTGCCAGCATGACAAGAATATCTGGTTAATAATGACTTCTTGGTCCCTATTTTTTCCATAAATTATTATATGGTATTTGGTTACATTAAATTTCATCTCCCTGTACATCCAATTGCTCACCCTATCCAAGTCTTGTATGGATTTAATCCACAAAAAGAAAAAAAAAATATTCCTCATTGCAAATCATTACTGTACAAACATTAATGGGGCAAGCACAGATTTTTACAGCGCACTATAATTAAAATTACCCCAAGACTACATTTTACCTATCGGATTAGTTAGTCTAAGGTTAAGAGGCAAGACCAAAAGCTATACATAACTCCTTCCCCCATAAATTCAAATATACAAATTGTCTATTATAATGTCTATGGTGCAGTCATTTTTCCATGCAAATTATTTAACTACAAATTCATAAAATACAATTCATGCTTGATTTCATTCTACCTCCCTAGAGGTTTATGAAAAAGGTTCAAATTTTTCTTTTTGTGGGCTATTGTTAGGTTAAGGGAAAGAATACACCTAGCAACATTCTAATTAAAAGCAAATGGAAAAAAAAAAGTGCATTCACACTACATATATTAAAATAATTGAGTCATACAATTAACCTTTACAGCTTGCCTAGTCTCTTGTCTAAGCTGTAAAGGTTTAATAGCAAAGTCAAAATATTTAAGCAAATCATACATTAAACAAACACAGTAACAGATACAGCATGAAAATTTCATTCTCTTAATAAATTCCGATCATGCAGTGGTGCCAATTGTACCTGCACGTGAGAAGAGGTTGCCCACATGAGCCACACTTCCCATAGGAGGGGGTGGCGGCCGTACATACTCGCTCATTTGCTCTAACCCATCGTAAGCACTGCTGGCACCTGCTGTGCCACCACAATAGATAGAGTCCAACACCATGTTAGTATGATGCCCCAAGTCTCACTTTTACAAGGGCACATCACCATGAAAGGGCATATACAAAACTTACATACTTCTTTGAGATTCTCTCCAATTAAAATATATTTAAAAAATCTACATTTCAAATAGAACAGTTATATGTACAGTAAAAATAACTTTGAGTTTCTTTATAATTTAGGCATATGTGCAGCTTAATATGTAAATGTTTCTCACCTTGAGTTGAGTGTCCATTGATTTTAGCAGGAGAGTCCATGGCCAACTGGCTAGCAGTAACTGACTTGGTTTGCAGAGTTCCTGACTTGCTAGGTGAACTCATGCCACCAGGCTGAAAAAAAAAAAAAAATATACACATTCCTGACATAATTACATTCTAAATGGGGTTATATATACTTGCACCTTTATTTGGGGGTCTGTTGTTTTGCTAGATCAGTAAAAAGAAGATCCGTTTCAGAGCAAACTTTTGTTAGGACTCTCTTGCTCCATGAAATTTTATCATGTCTTGATAAAGATCTACACAGTGACACACTGTCCCAATAAATCTTGTTTTGCAATGTATCTTTACTTCACCATTGATGGTAATATGCCATTTGGATCCATATATTTCATCTGCCTTGTAGATAAATTAGACATGTGCAACTCTTGGGTATCTTTATTGAGGAAATGTTTTGCCACACAGTGGCTTCATCAGTCCATACATAGGAGAAACTTGAAGAATGGGGTAATCAGTCCCTCAACCTTGAGTCGATGTGGTCAGTCCATCAATCTTGAATAGAATACGGAATATGTGCGGAGAAACAGCTTATAAACCATAGGCAGGAGAGGTGCAGCAGTCGTAGGTGGTGTCACATTTGTCCAATGTGGAAGTAGGTTGTGCCCAAGGGTTAGGCAATACTTGTGAATTCTTTGCTTGCCTAACCCTTGGGCACGACCTACTTCCACATTGGACAAATGTGACACCACCTATGACTGCTGCACCTCTCCTGCCTACGGTTTATAAGCTGCTTCTGCGCACATATGCCGTATTCTATTCAAGATGGATGGACTGATTACTTCATTCTCTTCCTGTTCTTCAAGTTTCTCCTATGTATGGACTGAAGCCACTGTGTGGTGAAACGTTTCCTCAATAAAGATACCCAAGAGTTGCACACGTGTCTAATTTATCAACGTGTCAGTTCTCTGAACCTTTCATCTGCAATCTGCCTTGTAAATTATTATATTGATGGGGAAGTGTTGAACCTGTAGGATTGACATCATACAGTGCTTAAGGAGTGAAAAACAATCAACTTTGTCACATTTTATTGTTATTGGAAAAAATTTCCATGGAAATGCCTTAAAAAGGCAGTAAAGGGGCTCTTGTTCCAAGGAATCTGAGCTACCCTCCCTGTTTTTTTAACTGACTCATTGCCATCTATTTCCTAACTAGCCATATAACCCCTATTGGTGTAGTACTCACCCTTGAAAGAAAATGCTGTATACCTGTCAGCATGCATATGGCTGTAAACACTATATATGGAGTGTCAGATGGACAAGACAAAGGATAAACTTGTCAGCAAAGTATTTATTAAGAATGACTAAACCCTCAATAAAATAAGCTACATGTATTAACCCTTTCACTGAGCTGCGAGTTGTAAATTTTGGCATAGATATGAGAGAATGAGTCTTTGCAGCAAGTATGCACAGTATAAAAATAAAAATCCTGCCCCCATGTGGTGCATGATAGGGAAAACTAAACTCTGACCATGTGTTTGAGGTGTTTTCTAGGATGATTTTTATAATATTAGATAAAATGGAAAGCATAATATTGAAATATAGATAATTTTGGTTGGGTTTTCAGGACTGGAAGCTTGAAACTGGGTTCAAAGTAACAAAAATGGTTTATTTTTCCCAATCTTCCTGAGGATGGGTAAGACCTCCCCCTGCCAGTTTTATAGATTTTTAATAAGTCTGATTCAATTATTGAGATGCTGTAAACCATGACCAATCATTCCCAGTTATATTTTATTATCTGAAAAGTAGAGTAAATTTTCTATTGTCGTGTGATTACGAATTCAAAACGGAAACCAAGAGTAATATAGGATTGGCCTAGGATGTAATTAATAAAGAAGAAATGTCGTTATAGTGCCAGGAATGTCTACAATGTTTATTCTGCACTATTTTTGAATTGGTAGTTTTTTAATTGTAAAATTGGCCAAATTACCAACTTCTGTGCACTTTACAGGGTAGTTGGGCAGCTGTTGTGCTCAATCACTAGAACGGAAGGCATATTAGCAAAATAGTTAATACAAATAAAAGTAGGTGAAATCACTAATGCATAAATTACGCATCATTCTGTAAGTTTTCCATTAACCCTTTTAGGGTTGGTGCTGTACTAGTACGCATAAATTCTAGCACCTTCAAATCTAGCGAGAGAAAGCTGGTAGGCCTACATTTGAAAGAATGGGTATATGTGGTCAGTGTGCACAGTATAGGAGAAAAAAAAAAAACTCAGACCGTGTTTTTTGGTTTAAAACAGCGACTTTGCAGTGTATTTTCGTATGCTATTTATAGTTGTATTCTAGTTTTCCTGGTCTCATTTTATAGAATGGAAGACATATTACGGAAATTTCAATGATTTTTATCGGTTTCACAATGAAAAGTACAGTGGACCCTCGATAATCATAAGGTTCGAAAGTCATAATTTTCGAAAATCGTAACGTTATTTTCGTCAAAACGTTGACTCATGAATCGTCGTTTGACTCGCAAATAGTTGTTCATCTGGGACACGTACACACAGCCCCGAGCCGCCTCACACTCCATTCCCAGCCAGTGTTTATCAGTGAGTGAGGATGATCCCACGAGTTCATATTATTCATAATATTCCATTCGTTTTAGTGCTTACAACTGCTAAGTAAGTCACCATGGCTCCAAAGAAAGCTTCTAGTGCCAGGTCTTTGGTAAAAAATGTGAGAAACACATAATTTAAGAAAAAGTTTGTAGAAAAATACGAAGGTGGTAGTGATAGTGGTGCCTTCTTCAGTGATTCTACCAACTCCAATGTTGTTGGAGTTATATAGGGCTACAGAAAGCACCGCCACCTCAGCTGCTGCTTCACCAACATTATGGACGGCTTATGCTCTCAGTGGCCCTTATACAACCAACAACACCTCTTTTGACATTCATGACTTATTTTAGAGTATATTCCATGTTTCTATGTTATTAATATTGTTTATTGTGTCATTTTAGCTGAATTGTGATAGATAAATAAGCAGTAGAGTTGATATTAGTGTCATATTCTCCAACAATAAACTCGCCTCCCCTCCCTCTGCCATACACCAACAGAAGTCTTCAGTAAAGGCAAGTGTAATATTAAATGTTCATTTATACATTTTATTAGTGCTTTACATTTATTTGGCATTCTTTTCTGCATGTAAATCTATATTTAAGCTAGGGAAGTGACCCCTGAAGTGACCTAGAGTCCTTATGGAGGGGGGGTCCCCCTTCCAAACAATAACCTCTCTCCTCCTCCCTGTCTTCCATTCATCAACAACGACCTTCAATAAAGGTAACTCATGTTGAATGTTCATTCCTTTGTGCATGTAAATCTATCTTTAAGATTAAAAAAAAATTGTTGTTGATACTTCTGGCTGTCTGGAATGAATTAATTGGATTTACATTATTTCTTATGGGGAAAATGGATTCGCAAATCATCAATTTCGATAATAGTCACGCTCTCTGGAAATGGATTAATTACAAAAAATGAGGGTCCACTGTACCTTGAAATTGAGCTCAAAGTAGCAGAAATGTTCGATTTTTGCCAAAGTTCAAAAGTAAATAAATCAAGCCATGCGTCCAATACACGTCAACTGGCGAGTCTAATATTCTTTCACAACTGTGCTGATATTACTTATACCATTTCTACACTAATGCAGTAGTCTGCTTAACAGTAAATCTTCTATTTTTTGTGAGAATAAAAATTCAAAGTGGAAAGCAAAAGAAATGTAACAGAGGCCTGGGGATGTAACTAATGAACAGAGGAATGTCTGTCTTGTTTATTCTGGACCCTATTTGGAAACTGGCATCTTTTGAAATTTGTGAAATTGGCAAAATTGCAAATTTCAGAACACTTTATTGGATAGCTGAAATCGGTAAATGGGTGGTTTCTTGTACTCATTCGATAGAAAAAATGGAGTTTTAGCGAAATAGTTATGATTTTTCTTGACTGGTACATTGGAATTGGCCAAAAATAGGACTCAAAGTGGGCGAAATCGCCGATGCTAAACATTGTTGAGACCGCTAACTTTGCAAGAGCATAATTCCCAAAGTTTTCAATCAAATTTCATTCTTTTGGTGTCATTATGATTGGGAAAAGATTCTCTATCATTTCACAAGAAAAAAATTTTTTTTTTCGAAAAATTTCCGACCCTGAGAACAAGTTTAGGAGAGGGCCTGCCGATCCTGAAAGGGTTAAACTGACAAAAAAATTCTCTGCCATTTCAAAGGATTGTTTTTTAACTGAATACTGGGAGCAAAATCAATTTCAGGGTTCTGGACTGTGAAAAGATGAAAACAACTGGGTAAATTGTACAATAACTCCTGATTTCACTTTCAATGTTCATGGCACTGTATGGCTTTTTTGGGTTTAGTGCTTAATTTGATTACATTATCACCATTTCAATTAACTACCATTATATTAGGTATGCAGCAGTTTAAGTCCTATTTTTTAACATTCTGATTTAACAGACACTGAGAATCTCCTTTAAGCCACTGGATCAAGGATTTACTGTAGGCAGCATGCTAGCTCATACTAGGCTGCTCCCATGAATTTAATAATGGAAGATTTAAAAAAAAAAAAAAAGGGTTATGGAGTAAAGGGTCAGTAACCCCTTCTCCTGTATAAATTACTTTCAGGTCACCCTGCCTCAGTGGGATACAGCTGGTTCATTGAAAAAAAAAAAAAAAAAAAAGTTCGTGATATACAGAGGTACATAAAAACATGTGTTGTACTACATTTGACTTGCCTCTCCTAATAACTGCCGCAATCGATGAAGCTGAGCCTCAAGTTGCCTGTTATGTTCTTCTAAGATGCCCATTCGAGCCTCAAGGCGTCCCTTATGCTGTCTCAGGAGCTTTGCTTCAGCCAACATATCTGCTTCCGAACGCTGACCACCAAGACCATCATCAGGAGGAGATCCAACAGGTTGCTGGGACTTGAGGCGATCATATTCTGCCTGAAGTACACTGTTCTCCTCCTCAAGGGCCCTGGCAAAAAAACAAATAAATCATTGCAATTTCTTTTTTATCACTGGTAATTGTAATGGAATACAATATGACTACTGTGCACAATGACTGAGCCATACTGTTTATGCTTTCCATACCTTGTACTAATACAAATCTGGTGCCACTATAACTTAAAAAAATTTACTTTATAGTGATAAATTTCAATTATTTATGTTATTTTCATGGGAAAGTACTAAACCAGTACATGTATAGCTTATAGAATGCTAGGGGAATGGGAGGCAATCCAATTCATTGGATCAAGGCACCCCTACCCCCTTAATAAGTTTGGATGGAAGAATGAACTCAAAATGAGCACAGAATACAAATAGATAGTGCCATCACTTAGAATATAAGAAATAGGTAAAAGACTTAAGAATACAGTAATAATGTCTGATATGTTAAGAAAACAAAAGAGCAAATGCAGAAGTGTTGGAAAATGAGAACATTAAAATGGAAGATAATACCAATGGTTTTACTATTAGATCACTTGTGTTCTTATGTCTTAAATGCTGCTCTGAGCCCACAGCTCTGTTCAAAACACAGCAGGAGAGATATCAGAGCTGGAAAATGTACAGAAATTGTTTACTGCCCACCTGAAGTCAATAAAACAGTTATACAGTGGAACCTCTGCTTACGAGTGCCCCATCATGCGAGTTTTTCAGGATACAAGCCATCGCTCAGTCGGTTTTTTGCTCCTGGATACGAGCCAAAATTCAGATTGTGAGCTTTTCCTGATGCTGGTGAGGAGCTCTTGATGTAGGGAATTATATCTGTGCTCCAGTTCCCTAAATTAAGCTTGAATACCTTCCATTCCCCCCCCCCCCCCACAGGTACTGTATAATCCTATGGGCTTAGTGCTTCCCCATTATAATAATAACAAGTGAGCTTGAGAATGCCACAACGAATACCACAACAACATTCACCATCACCAATGCACGTGCTTACCTCGTGGTGGAAGGATTTCTCTCGTGTTTTGCTTACGTTTTGTGCAGTTATTTTGCCAATTTTCTTTTTTCTAACCATGGGCGCTTAGAGAGTAAGTGCAAAGGACAGTGCTAAGAAGAAAAAGAGGATAATGTCTATGGAAATAAAGCATGAAGTCATAGCTAAACCAAGTGAGGTGTGCAGGAATTCCACTGGAACGGGTTATGAACTAGGTCACGGAGTGGACTGAACTTGCAAGCAGAGGTTCTGCTGTATTACTGGGAATGCCATCTAATATTTGAAATGTACTTTTTTGGAGTGAAGAGGAGATACCTGATATACATATACACCTAAAAGGTGTTGGGAGGACCAGGTGCCAAATCTACACTGATGTGGGATATGATTTTTAATGCCTCATGTCCTTAATCCTTTAAATTTAAACAAAATGTACTTTGACCCGTAACATTGGCTGTGTCACCAGTCTGGGCGTTTAAGCAACCGTCAAGTTATGGGAGGGTCACAAAGTTAATGCATGAAGGGCTCAGGTCAACATGACACAGGTAGTTTGGGCAGTTATGATTGGCCCAGGATTAGGTGGTGTACAGGAAGTGAATGCTGATCAGCTTAGGTACAAGAAAATAGCATCAGAGGTCACAAAAGACATACAACTGCCCATTTGGAGATTGCTGAAGAGAGGATGACTGAGAACCTATTTGTTCCCCAAGAGTCTGTCTGGCCTTGTATGTCCCCTGCATCTGACTGTTTTAACTGTAGAATAACTATGCTGTTGTATTTAGTGATTTAAGGAAGTTAATAGGCTAATAAGCAATGGGAATAATTTTGACTTTTCCCCCTATTACATTTAAAGTAAAAATTATGAGTCTAAGCTTACTCAGTGGGACCAGCTACTGTATGGTGTCAAGCGTGTAAGTAATGAGAGTATAAGGAGGCCAACATCACCAATATACATATAGATGTGTATCAGCCCAGACAGAGTATTATGAGGTGGCAGCAACCTTAGGCTATACTAAGCCTAAGCATCTCACCAGTGAAATGCAGTCTGCAACTGGGGTAATTAACCTCACTATGCAGCACTACCCTAAGCTTATGGCATGAGAGAGATGGAAGTGCAAAATACGTCCAGTGAACAGTAGGTGCACCATAGGCACAGTAAAAGAGACTAAGTATCCATGGCCCCAAGCTAAATTCTGCTGTCAGAAGATATCAGAAATATTGCCAGAACAATGTTGAAGTCTTCAAGAGGAAACTCGATGACTACCTCTGCCAGGCTTGAAATCAATTAGCTTGTAATGGCTATGTGAGTCAGCAAGCAGGCTAACACCAATAGCCTGGTTGAATAGGCACTTAGTAAGGAAGCCTGGATAAAGGCTGGGCTGGTAAGGTAGAAAAATTCCTCGAAATCAGTCGCAAATATAGATAGTGATGTTAATCCTAGGTAGTAGGTTGGTAGACAGCAACCGCCCAGGGAGGTAGTACCGTCCTGCCAAGTGAGTGTAAAACGAAAGCCTGTAATTGTTTTACATGATAGTAGGATTGCTGGTGTCCTTTTTTATGTCTCATAAACATGCAAGATTTCAGGCACGTCTTGCTACTTCTACTTACACTTAGGTCACACTACACATACATGTACAAGCATATATATACACACACCCCTCTGGGTTTTCTGCTATTTTCTTTCTAGTTCTTGTTTATTTAATCTTATCTCCATGGGGAAGTGGAACACAATTCTTCCTCCGTAAGCCATGCGTGTTGTAAGAGGCGATCAAAATGCCGGGAGCAAGGGGTTAGTAACCCCTTCTCCTCTATATATTACTAAATTTAAAAAAGAGAAACTTTTGTTTTTCTTTTTGGGCCACCCTGCCTCGGTGGGATACGGCTGGTTTGTTGAAAGAAGAAGTGATGTTAATATGTTAGTATTGCACTCTTGGAATAAATTACTCCAACTACATTTCACCTATATGAGGAAGCACCAATCAGGCAAAGATGGAAAGAAAGTAAAAGAATATAAGAAAGAAGGAACATTGCAGCAGGCCTACTGGCCCATGCAGGGCAGGTCCAAGTCACCCCTTGGCTTGTTAGGTAAGACACATATGCAACAGTTAGGTATCTTTATTATGAAACGTTTCGCCTACACAGTAGGCTTCTTCAGTCAAGTACAGAAAAGTTGATAGAAGCAGAAGATACTTGAAGACGATGTAATCAGTCCATCACCCTTTAAGGGTGATGGACTGATTATATCGTCTTCAAGTATCTTCTGCTTCTATCAACTTTTCTGTACTTGACTGAAGAAGCCTACTGTGTAGGCGAAACGTTTCATAATAAAGATACCTAACTGTTGCATATGTGTCTTACCTAACAACCTGTCGGTATTTTATACCATTTTAATGTTCACCTCTTGGCTTAAACCAATGACCCACCTAGTCAGGTCAGGTCACATCCACTTAAGGAAGGAACATGGCATCAGGCATATTAGCACAAGTTAGTCAGGTCCAACTCAAACCCACCCACACATGTATTTATCCAAACCATTTTTAAAAGTACACAGCTTCTATGACTCACCCACAACTCTATTACCAAACCCGTGCTTTCCTATATCCTTCCTGAATCTGAATTTTTCCAACTTAAAACCATTGCTGCGAGTCCTGTCTTGACTAGATATTTTTAACATGCTATTTACATTCCCTTTATTTATTCCTGTTTTCCATTTATACATTTTTTTTTAACATTTCGGCTGTTTCCCACCATGCCAGGGTGACCCAAAAAGAGAGAAAAAACTTTCATTATTCAACACCTTCACCATCACTCATACATAATGTCTTTGCAGAGGTGCTCAGATACAACAGTTTAGATGTCCCTCCAAACTGCCAATATTCTAAACCCCTCCTTTAAAGTACAGGCATTGTACTTCCCATTTCCAGAACTCAAGTCCGGCTAACCAGTTTCCTTGAATCCCTTCACAAAATATTACCCTGCTCACACTCCAACAGCTCATCAGGTCCCAAAAACCATTCGTCTCCATTCACTCCTATCTAACACACTTGCTGGAAGTCCAAGCCCCTTGCCCACAAAACCTCCTTTACCCCCTCCTTTCCAACCTTTTTGGGGATGACCCCTACCCCGCCTTCCTTCCCCAACAGATTTATACACTCTCCAAGGCACTTTACTTTGTTCCATTCTTCCTACATGACCAAACCACCTCAACAGCCCTCTAACTAATAATTTTATTAACTCCACATCTCTTCCTAATTTCCACACTATGAACTCTCTGCATAATATTTACACCACACAGTGCCCTTAGACACGACATCTCCACTGCCTCCAGCAGCTTCCTCACTGCAGCATTTACAACCCATGCTTCGCACCCATATAAGAGTGTTGGTACCACTATACTCTCGTACATTCCTTTCTTTGCCTTCCTGGATAATGTTCTTTGGCTCCACAGATACCTCAATGCACCACTCACCTTTTTTTCTTCATCAATTCTATGGTTTACCTCATCCTTCATAAACCCATCTACTGACCTCAATCATATCCCTCCTAATTCTACGCCTTTCGAGAGAGTGCAGATTTAAGGCCCTCAGTCTATTCTCATAAGGAAGATTTCTGATACATGGGATCAACTTTGTCATCCTCCTCTGTATGTCTTTCAATGCATTTATATCCAATCTGTAATACGGTGACCAGAACTGTACAGCATAATCTAAATGAGGCCTAACTAAAGATATATAGAGTTGAGGAACAACCTGAGGACTCCTATTATTTATGCTCCTTGATCTGAAGCCAAGGATTCTGTTCACTTTACTGCAAACACTTATGCACTGTTGTCTTGGTGTTAGATTACTGTTAACCAGAACTCCCAAATCCTTTTGGCAATCAGTAATACAGTATTAAGATCTACATTATTTAGTTATGTGGCATAGTTATTTTCTTGGCCAATGTTTAGAACATTGTATCTGCCACTTCTCCGACCACTGCATCAGTCTATTCAAATCTTCCTGGAGTGCTCTAATGTCCTCATTAGAATGAATTAGGTGACCTATTTTGGTGTCATCAGCAAACTTGTTTATGTTGCTATTTATTCCCTCATCAATGTCATTTATATAAATTGTGAACAACAAAGGGCTCAACACTGACCCCTGTGGAATACCACTCGTGACACATCCCCACTCTGATTTCTCCATATTGATGCAAACTCTTTGCTGCCTATCTGTCAACCACGCCTCTACCCAGGAAAATTTTTTTCCTCCTTTTCCATGTGCCTTAATTTTCCTCAATAGCCTTTAATGTGGAACTCTATCAAAAGCCTTACTTAAGTCCATATACACAATATCATATTCATTACCAAGCTCTACCTCTTCAAAAGATGTACAGTCCCCATCCTTTTATCCGAAATTCAGAAATTCGAAAGGTTCCGAAAACCGAAGTTTTTTCGTGGAGGTGTACAAATGGCAAACAGGAATGAATAAAGAGGATGTAAATAGGATGCTAAAAATATCTAGCCTAGCCTAGACCTGACTAGCTTGTGCTACTAGGTCAGATGCTGTGCTCTTTCCATGGTTGGATAATCATATTAGGTTAGATAAACACATGAGTGAGAGGGGTTGGATTTGAGTGGGACTTGCACATGAGTAAATAGAATTATAAGAACATAAGAATGGAGGAACACTGCAGAAGGCCTACTGGCCCATACAAGGCAGGTCCTTATCAAAACCACCATTACCCAAAGCTACCCAAAAATTTACTTGGTAGCTTTGGGTAACCCAACATAATTTTCAATGCTTCCCAAGCAATAAGCTTTTCCAACCAGGAATCGAGTTTGTCTAAATCATCCTTTAGTTCCATGATATCTACATTTGAATCAATTATCCTACCTATGGTTGGTAGGTAAGACACATAGGCAACATTATTCTGAAACCTTTTGCCTACACAGTAGGCTTCTTCAGACTTGTAGATGAATGGTTCTTCAGACTTATATACTGTCGGAAGGTGTTTTCTCTTCTGTACCAAGATGCCATTATGTTGCAGTATCTGACAGAGTGAACATCAAAATGGTATACAATAAGAACAGGTTGGTAGGTACGACACATAGGCAACAGTTAGGCAACTTTATTCCAAAACGTTTTGCCTGCTGTGTTCTTATAATTCTATCTACTCATGTGCAAGTCCCACTCAAATACAGAGAGACTGCTTAGACAGATACCTATGTTAATGAGACAGATGACACTTGAAGAAGTCTTTAAAAATGCCATCTGTCATAGTGCTACTTCACTTGAGAATCATGTAAATAAACCGTAGTAGTATTGGTAGTCTTTATTTATCCCACTTAGTGTGAGTATTCATACATTTTTGCTGCGGTGTTAATGATTGATTATGAGGTGCTACCCTAGACCCCCACCTTCATTCTGAAATTCAAAACACTGCACTGCTGGCCCCAAGGTTTCGGATAAAGGGATGGGGACTGTAGAATGACAAATCTGGTATAATACCTTCACTCAGTAGTGTCACACGTAACAAGTAGAACAGTTTTACTACATTGGTAGAATGCCTCCAGTTGTGTTTCAACCATTTCATATACTAGTTGTAAAATACTACCCCAAGAACCATCACAAAAACTTCTTTTTGTAATAATTAGAGTAAATTTGTTGCCTTTGAATATTAAGTCTTGTCAATTGCCTCCTGCAGTATAACTATGATTCAAGCAGGGTTTTAAGGATATTTAATTATGTTAAAAAATATGCTGCTGATCTCCGTGGGGAAGTGGAACAGAATTCTTCCTCCATAAACCATGCGTGTCTTAAGAAGTGACAAAAATGCTGGGAGCAAGGGGCTAGTAACCCTTTTTCCTGTATAAATCACTAAATTTTAAAAGAAAAAACTTTCATTTTTCTTTTTGGACCACCCTACCTCAGTGGGATACTGCCAGTTTATTGAAAGGAAAAAGATATACTGCTGCAATAAACTTTAATTACTATGAAATTTTTTTTGCAGAGGCCAACACCTAATTATCTTAATTCCAGAATAAAGTACTGTACAAGACAAATTTTGAAGGTTTCTATATCCCACTACAGCAAAATGTTGAAGATATAACTAACCTTATCATTTGTTCCAATTCATCTTTCTGTTCAGCATCAACAGCAGCCATGATCTGCAGTGGTGACCTTGGCACAGGTAGAGGGGCATCAGAAGAACTTAGGGACTGGCAGTACTGTGCAATCAATCCATGTTCATCCTCACTAATGAAACAAATGATTGATTAATTTTTACAATAAAATATCTGATTACAGTAGTAATCATAATTTTTTGTAACTAAATACATATTGTTATTACTTTCAATATAATGTACAATACTGTATTTTTTCCTGTGACATATCACAGTACTACTACTTACCTATCAGGTGTAGAATTTGAGTTTGTTCTTAGCTCGACCTCGGCCAGACGAGAAGCGTACAATTCTAGACGAGAGTGCATATCTTGACTGGTAACATTGTGCTGAGGGGATGGTGAGGGTGACTCTAGTGGATCACCCTTAAGGAATATTGAATTATTAACACTTCTGTTATTATCTCACACTACTTAATGCATAAAGTAATGTTTTGATAATACTTAGCCCTTACAAATAGCTTTAATCAAGTCCTCAAACTAACACTGGTAAATTGTTACTATTATCAACTTTGTGAGTAAGAAATACAAATGTGATTTTTTCAAGTTTTCTTACCTCCAATACAGTTTGAACTGGCAGATAGCCCTTCTTCGTATGCTTCTGCAGAGATCTTTTAGATTTGAATTTGTTCTTGAGTGCTTTTGTGAAATCTTTCACGTCCTCACCAGCAGTAGTCTGTAATTTATTACAATCATTAATCATGCTGTACTGATTTTGGTAAAATTTCAACAATAAAGATGTGTTACATTTATTTTTCCCAAAAACATTGGCTGTCTCCCACTAAGGCAGGGTGGCCCAAAAGAAGAAATGCTTTCACCATCATTCACTCTACCAATGTCTTGCCAGAGACATGCCAATACTACAGTTCAGATGCCCCTCCATGCTGCAAATATCCCCACCCTTCCTTCAGAGTGCAGGCACCATACTTCCCACATCCAGGACTCAAGTCCAGCTAACCATTTTCTCTGAATCCCTTCACAAAATGTTAATTGATCATACTTCAACAGCTCGTCAAGCCCCAAGAACCATTTGCTTCCGCTCCTATAAGCTAACACATGCCTACTGGATGTCCACACCCCTCACTCACAAAACCTCCTTTACCCCCTCCCTTCACCCTTCCATCCACTAAATATTTATACTCACTCCATGTCATCCTACTTTGTTCCATCCTCTTTAAATGTCCAAACCACCTCAAGAAACCCTCCTCAGCCCTCTAGATAATACTTTTGTTAACCCCACACCACCACCTAATCTCCAAGCTACAAATTCTCTGCATAACTTTTACACCATACATTGTCCTCAGACATGACATCACTGCCTCCAGCCTCTTCCTCACTGCAACATTCACAATCCATGCTTCACACCAATATAAGTGTGTTGGTACTATTATACTCTCATAACTTTCCCTTTCTGCCTCCAGGGATAACATTCTTTATCTCAATACACCACCCTCCTTTTTCACCTCATCAATTTAACAGTTAGCCTCATCTTTCATGTACCTTTCCACTGACAAATCCACTCCCAAATATCTGAAGACTCGCTTCCTCCATACTCCCTCCTTCCAATCTTTCATTACCTAGATTGTTATCCTCATCACCTTGCTCTTTCCTATGTTCAATTTTAATTTCCTTAATTTACATACCCTCTTAAATTCATCCACCAACCTTTGCAACTTCTCTTCAGAATCTCTCAAAAGCACAGTGGCATTGGCATAAAGCAACTCTGACACTCCCATTTTTATAGATTCTGCATATTTTAATCCCAAACTTCTTCCCAATACCCTAGCAGTCACTTCTTGTAACCCGACCTGTAAATATGTTAAACAACCATGGTGACATCATGAATTCCTGTCTAAGGTCTAATTTTACTGGAAAATAATCTCCCTATCTCTTAACTGCTTTCAGAAATCTTCCACCTATTCCATACACTTAATATCTGCCACACTGCTCCCCTATCCACTCTATCATGTCTTTTGTAAATTCATGAATGCATCAAAAACCTCCTTACCTTTATCTGTATATTGTTCATATATATGACAAAGTAAACACTTGGTTTGCACATCCCCCCTACCCTTCCTAAACCCTCTTTGTTCATCTGCAATCCTGCTCTCCATCTTACCCTTAATTCTTTCAATAATAACTCTACCATACACTTTATTTGGTATACTGAACAGGCTTATTTCCCTATAATTTTTACACTATTTTGTCCCCCTTTTCTTTATGCTAAGGAACTATGTATGCTTTTTGCCAATCCCAAGGTACCTTCCTGTCTTTCATACAGTTATTGAACAAAAGCACAAACCTCACCAAAACTATATCTGCACCTGCTTTTAACATTTCTGTCTTGATCCCATCAATCCCAGCTGCTCTACCCCCTTTCATTTTACACACCTGCTCACAAACTTGCTATCAGTGTCGAATTTAAAAAAAAAAAAAAAAAAAGTTTTCTTATGAAATGATAGAGGATATTTTCCCAATGATAATGACACCAAAAGTAAGAAATTTGATGGAAAATTTACGGAATTACACTCCCATGAAGTTAGCAGTCTTGGCAATATTTACACATCAGCGATATTGCCCAATTTGAGCCCTATTTTCGGCCAATTCAATTGTTCCAGGCCATCAAACTCATAGCTATTTCACTAGAACTCCATTTGTTCTATCAAATGAGTTCAAGAAACTGCCCATTTACTGATTTTAACTACCCAATAAAGTGATCAGAAATGGGTAATTCGGCCAATTTCATACACAATTCAAGAAAGGTCATTTTCAAAATAGAGTCCAGAATTAACAATGCAAACATTCCTAGCACTAAAATAATATTTTCTCTGTTCATTAGTCATATCTCCAGGCCCCTCTTATATTAAACTTGCTTTCCATTTTGAATTTTTATTCACACAAAAAATAGAAGATTTACTGTTATGCAGACTACTACTACATTGTAAAAATGGTATAAATAATATCAGCACATCTGTGAAAGCATATTAGATCCACCAGTTGTGTATTGGACGTATGATGTGATTTGTTCACTAATGAACATCAAAAATCGAACATTTTCGCTACTTTGAGCTCAATTTCAAGGTACTTTTATTCCATAAACCATTCAAAATCATCTCAATTTCTATAATATATCTTCCATTCTATCAAATGAGACCAAGATAATGAGAATACAACCATAAATCCTACACGAAAATACACCACAAAGCCGGCATTTTTCTTCATTATGCACTGAGTGCCGCAGTGCATACTGATCACTCAGACCCATTCTCTCATATATAGGCCTACCAGCTTTCTCCTGCAAGATTGGAAGCCGCTAGAATTTTGGCATAGTATTACGGGACCGACACTGACATGCAAGCTGTAATATTACGGGGCCGACAGTGAAAGGGTTAATATCTATTTTATTCTCCATATACGTACTCTAACCTCTTTATATCACTTCTGCTTCGTAAAAACCTCTCGTAACTTTTTCTGCCCTACTACTCCCTTTGTCATCACTCCACCAATTGCTCCTTTTTCCTCCCACACCTACCTTCCTATATCCACAAACTTCTGCTGCACTCTCACACTGCATTCTTAAATCTACCTCATAGCTCTTCAACCTAATTACCTATACTCTCATTAGCCAATCTTTCTCCCAACAGTTGCTTATATCTTACTTTAACTACCTCCTCCTCTAATTTAAAAACTTACACTTCTTCCTTACTCACTGATGCCATTCTCCTTGTACTCCATCTACCTTTTACTCTCACTGTAACTACCACTAAATAATGATCTGATACATCTGTTGTCCCTATATAAACATGCACATCCAGAAGCGTACCCATCAACCTTTTATCCACCAATACACAGTCCAAACTATTGTCATTATGCCCTATATCATATCTTGTATACTTATTTTTCTATTTTTTTAACATGTAATACCTATTAACAAACAACATTCAAAGGCCCCCCATTATCATTTACCCCTGGCACCCCAAACTCACCTACTACGTCCTCTACAACAGTTGCTCTCGCTTTATCATTTAGGTCCCCCACCACAATTACTCTCATTTGGTTCAAAACTCCCTAAACTCTCAGCATCTCCCAAAATATCTCTCTCCTCTTCACTCTTCCAGGTTCATAAACACTTAGTATGTATAACCCACTTTGCATCAGACCCTTATTTTAATCCACACAGTTCTTGAATTTATACTCCCTCTTTCCTGTCATAACTGATCCTTCAACATTATTACTACTCCATCCGTAGCTCTAACTCTCTCAAATACCCCTGACTTAATCCCATTTATTTCTTGCCCTTGAAAAATTCCTACCTCCTTCGGCTATGTTTCACTTATGGTCACTAATACTAACCGCTGTGCAATATTCATGCATAGGGTGTGTAATCTTGTGGCTCTTGCCACTTCGCCCATCAAAGAAACACCGCTGACACATATCAAAGCTCAAGCACTTCAGACAGCGGTATCTCAGGCCAATGATTGGGCAAGCTTTACAAATGTTGCATTTAACCTGTAAGAAATTTAAATTCATTGATAAAGTTTATCTTTATTTACAAATTAATTATATTAGATTTGTTGACTAATAATAAAATATTGTAAACTTGGGCTTTTTATATACAGTATAACATATGAATCAAGTATAGATTTGGATACTTTACTGTTCATTCTCAATAACACTTTCATACCTGATGTTGAATGCTCTCTGAAGCAGCAACACGATGTAGAACTGCTAGCCACACAAGTGACTGTGGTTCCTGCTGCACCCATGTCAAGAAATGCACAGCCTGTGAAATAATAATTAAATTTGGATTTTGTAAAAAACAGCATGAAGGCAAAATGGTTACTGCACAAGTTCGAAGAGTATATTTAAATAGAGCATCATGAAGGCTTCTCTCTTTATAGCTAGGGCTTGCAAGAAATTTCTTGGGGAAACTAGGCTTATATAACATATTATATAACATGTTTAATTATATTAAAAATCAGATCTTACCTCAATTGTTTCTCTATCTTTCCCAGCCTTAGTAAAGCAACTGCGTACAGATGGCTCAATATTAGACCCACCAAATGCAGCTACCTCCCCAAGCTGACGAGGAACTTGTACACAATCGTGCAGCAATAGACCAAGCTTCCTCTGATCCACAAGGCGGTTTGGATCCGCAATCAAGCGGAACATGTCTGAAATGTATCCAGAATCCTTTAAAAACTGCAACGTAATTTTCTGCTACTATTATAAAAAGCTATTTTTTTTATTATGAACGCTTCTATATACATGTATTTTACTCAGCACATTATTTTTGTATGGATGACAGATGACAAAAAAAAAAAAATTTTATTATTACATTTCAATTACATGTGACTTTGGCAAGCTTTTATAATGCTACCTCCAGCAGGTGAAGTGCTGTTATAGTTGGTAACTCTACCAACATTATTATGAAATGCTGTTATAACAAAAGGTCTTTTGCCATACATGGATTTTCTACATACAGGAAGGCCCCGCTTTACGGCGTTTCACTTTACGGCGTTCCGCTAATACGGACATTTCAAATTATGACCAAAACTCGCTATACGGCTCCCCCCACCTGACTTTTTAATACGGTCACCGTGCCCCACCCTGTTTGTTTACATTCTCCATGAGCTCAGTAAGCACTAAGTCTCTCCATTTTGTCTGGAAACTCCAAAATTTCAAATCTTTTTAAAAGTTATTTCATATTTTATATATACTCTGATAATTATACTTATGTATACCTGTACCTAAATAAACTTACATACTGTGCTGGCATGCAGGTACACATTAAAATTGGTAATTGTCTTATGTCTCCAGACGTCATATTAGTAATGATAATAATAATCATCGAGTCATTTAAATGTCGTATATTACGTTAATATACACATTTTCATTAATCCATCCATGATATTTTTTTCAAAATTATATAATAAACACGATGCATAACATATAAATAAGATAAATACACCCCACAGCCCCTCAAGGAAGGTTCCTTGATGTTGGTGAGGGGCTCTTGATTTAGGGAATTGGATCTGTGCTCCAGTTCCCCGAATTAAGCCTGAATGCCTTCCACATCCCCCCCCAGGCGCTGTATAATCCTCCGGGTTTAGCGCTTCCCCCTTGATTATAATAATAATAATAATACACCCCACAGTAGAATAAATAAACAAATGTGAGATGTGGTAGCAGACGACTTGCACAAGTGACGCCATATTAGAAATAATAATAATAATAATAACAATACTCACCGAGTCTCATTAAATGTCGTATATTACGGTAATATACACATTTTCATTAATCCATCCATGATATTTTTTTCAAAATTATATAATAAACACGATGCATAACATATAAATAAGATAAATACACCCCACAGTAGAATAAATAAACATAAATGTGAGATGTGGTAGCAGACGACTTGCACAAGTGACGCCATATTAGAAATGATAATAATAATAACAATACTCACCGAGTCTCATTAAATGTCGTATATTACGTTAATATACACATTTTCATTAATGCATCCATGATATTTTTTTTCAAAATTATATAATAAACACGATACATAACATAAAAAGATGATAAATACACCCCACAATAGAATAAATAAACATAAATATAAGATGTGGGAGCCACATAACTTGTACAAGTGATGGCAAGAATAACATTTTCTCTAATCTAACATAAGAGAAAATGTGTTACTGGGGGTAACTGTAGAAAATTATTCCTTTCGTATGTATGTAAGTAAGTTTATTCAGGTATACACAAATACAGTTACATAGATTATCATACATAACATACGTGTAGAGAACCTAGGATAACCCAAAAAAGTCAGTGTGACTTATTTCCATTGCCTTCACTCAGAGCTTCATTTCTTCTCAAAATGATGTTACATGAGAATGGGAGTGTTCTTCTTTATTAATTCTACCGTATCAATGTAGAGACAACCTGTACACAATGTAACTTGTACACAAACCAGACGTGTACACTTCGTTTGTTTACAAAACTTACGTTCGCCTGGTTTGTTTACATAACTCTGCGCCTGTCCCCTCTCATGTACTCATTCTTTCTCTCTCTCATTTATTCGTTTTATCTCATTTACTTACTCCTGACCCTACATTAAGACTACAAATATTTTAAGGTAAGTAATGAGTGAACTGTATATACATTTTATCGCTCTGGGATGCTTAAATATCATAGAATAGTATGTGTGGGTGGGGTGGCCTGGTAAGGTAGCCTGGCTATTACCATACGTACCACACTTGATTTCTTACAATAAATACTACTTGTCTCACCCTAGATTAAGACTATAAATATTTTAAGGTAAGTAATGAGTGCACTATGTGTGTATTGTACTTTTTTATTGTTTTTTGATGCCTGGTTCTATTGCTAACTTAATATATGTTAGTGTAAACTTGTTATCTAGTGTTTGTATGCATTTATAAGTGGAAAAATAGGGTGTTCCACTTTACGGCAGTTTCCGCTTTACGGCGGTAGCCTGGAACCTAACCTGCCGTATAAGTGGGGCCCTCCTGTACTGTTTTCCTTGGAATCACAATAAATTTTACTGCATATTAAAAAATAGAAATTTTCAATCAAGAATAAATAAATTTTCAACCATCTTACTTTCACAATATAGTTCAGTAAATAAATTTTGATAAATCATATTAAGTTTCCTTGCAGCTAAATTTCTTTATCGAAGCAAATTATTTTGATAACAATGATTTTCAAAATTTATCAACATGGATTACTAATCCATAGTATCCAAATACAAAAGTGCATTAGCAGAGGTTAATGGCACAAATAAACTTGCATGAAGGAAATAAATCACAAGGTAAGGATACTGTATATTTCAACCAACAACAGTCTGATGACCTCAGTTGTAGGTAAAAATTGCTTTTTCTTAGTTTATGTTTTTCATGTGACTGTGTTAAGTTAGGTATTCTAATATAACTTACATCTATATTTTTCTTCCAGATGTCCTCTACAGAGACATACAAGTCCAATCTTGAATGAGAGCACTCTCATCTGTCCTGTTCTCTGGCTATCATACACATTCAGAAGCCAGTTGAGGCAAAGATCCATTGCTAGAGTTGTGTTGACATCAGGATGATCAGCTGATATATTGGCATACAGAGCAGAAAGCACCACCACCATGTCGCCAACATCGATCAAGCGGTCGTTTTGGCCTCGTAAACCATGTTCATCAAATATGTCTGTGGCCATCTGCATTTTTGCACGATCCACTGTTAAAAACAAAACTTAAGATAGAAAACTTGGGTAGCTTTAAGAAGAGACTGGACAAATATATGAGTGGGAGGGGCTGGGTTTGATTGGTGTCAAGGGGTACGGGAGTTATTTCTTGAGTAGCTTTAGGTAGATGTCGTTTTGATAAGGACCTGCCTCGTATGGGCCAGTAGGCCTTCTGCAGTGTTCCTATATTCTTATGTAAACATGTACAGTCACATACACACATTATTAAAAAAGTGAGTAGAGTAAGAGATGGCAGAATAACAATGCTAGAATGGTAATGCATTTTCTTAAAAAATAAAATAAAAAGGAGAAATTTTCAACAAACTATCTAAACCACTTTTAAAGAGCAATCATATTTTACTGGCAATAACTAATGTTGCTAATTACAAATTTGGAGACAAAGAAAGGTAAATATGATGAACAGTAATTCAGAAAATTTAAATGAAATAAATTAATACAACCTATGCAAAGTGCTCTGCAGAATGTATAAAAATCAAACCTATCACTTTAATCCAAAAAGGAGAAAAACTAAAATGATAAAGAACTGTTTAGTGGGAGGTGGTTTTCAGGAAAAAAAAACCCTGAACCAATAGAGGAAGCATGACAATTTAGTGACATTAAATTGAGCAACACATGAATAAATAGATGTAAGGAGGAAAAGGGCTGTAAAGAAGCACTGTGTGTCAGTAGAAATAGGAAAATCTATCCTGAAATAGGTCCTTGCAATATGATGGCCAACTAACAGGAACTTTGACTATTAGTCCAAAGTCTTTTACCGGCTTACAGGTACACCTCATTAGAAAATGAAATACAGTACTCTCATAGAAAATTTTATTAAAAGAACAATATTCGCATTTCTTTTCAACAAATACATGTACTACGAAGTTCTGACTGAACGGACGCACTATTAACTTTTAAAAAAGATGTCTAAGACACAAAAAAAGTTTAAGAACATTAAGAAAGAATGAACACTGCAGCAGGCCTTCTGGGCCAGACAAAGCAGGTCCAAGTCACCTACCAGCTTAAACCACTGACCCAGCCTAGTCAGGTCCAACTTACACCCACTCATGTATTTATCTAACCTATTTTTAAAACTACAGAACATTTTAGATTCTATGATAGTAGTCGGGAGTTTGTGGCACTCATTCACAACTTACCCAGTGCTTTCCTATATCCTTCCTGAATCTGAATTTTTCCAACTTGAAATCATTGCTGCGAGTCCTGTCTTGGCTAGATATTTTTAGCACACTATTTACAGTCCCTTTATTTATTCCTGTTTTCGATTTATACACCTCAATCATATCCCCCCTAATTCTATGTCTTTCTAGAGAGTGCAGATTCAGGGCCCTCAGTCTATCCTCATAGGGAAAATTTCTGATACATGGGATCAATTTTGTCATCCTTCTTTGTATGTTTTCCAATGCATTTATATCTGTTCAGAAATTTCTATGACCTCCAGAAAGCTGGCTGCTGACTCTGGCTTTCTGGCATATACTATAGTAACCCTCTAAACCTCAAAAGACCACCCACAACAATCAGCTGAAAAAAATATGATGCACAACTGTCTACTACTAAGTGGTTACATAGCCATCCCTATGCATTTCTATATCAACAAGCATGAGAACAAGGATTTTCAGACAGGATAAAATTCTCCCTTGTCACTCTTATAAACATGAAAAATGGATAGTGAAATGTATGAGGGGTGTCCACTAATAAAACAGATCACTCACAGTCATGTACTGCTCATGGAAGCTGCATACCCACCTCCAAACACTTCTATATCAACAAGCAAGAGTAACAAAAAATTAAAAGGTAGGGTAAAATTCTTTCTTGTTACTTTTTTTAGCATACAGTGGTACCTTGACCTACGAGTTTAATTTGCTCCGTGACCGAGCTCATAACTCAAAATGCTCGTATATCAAATCAATTTTCCTCGTTGAAATTAACTGAAATGTCATTAATCCATTCCAGCGGAATTCCTGGCTCTCAGGAGGCAGGAGAAAATACTTCAATATAATGCTAATATCAACTCTACGGCTTATTTATCAATCACAGTCAATCTAATATGACATAATAAACAATATAAATAACATAGAAACACGATATATACTCTAGAATGAATAAAATGTCATTATGTGATGAGTGGTAGTGGCCACTCCTGAGGTAAAAGTAATTATCACTCTGATCATATCTTCCCATTCTTGCCCTTCTGAGGTCTTATTATAAGAGAAAAGGGAATGTTTGTGAGGCTAACTGCACTAGATCACTAGTTTCATAATTAAAACAGTGAAATAAAAGCAATTTCTTGTGTTTTTTATGATTTCATGCTTTAATTCAATGGACATCATCCTTTTCTTTTCAGCACTGTCCTTTGCACTTACTTTCTTAGGACCCATGGTTAGAAAAAAGAAATTTGGCAAAATAACTGCACAAAATGCTGGGTGGATGTTGTGGTGTTCGCTGCGCCAATTACTGGTCGAGTATCTGAAGCTCACTCGTAACTCGGATTTTGGCTTGCAACTCAAAGCAAAAAATTGACTGATCAACAGCTCATAACTTGGAAAACTCTAAAGTTTGGGCACTCGTAAGTCAAGGTACCACTGTATTTTAAACTGACAAGATTGTGCATTAATTAAATTAATAATAGTTACTAGTGATGCATTAACCCTTTAGGTGGCTATCATGTCAGATGTTTTCTCAGATGGGTTTTATGGCTATTTCTTGGTATCTGATAGAATGGAAGACATAGTACTGAAATAAGAGATGATTTTGGTTGGTTTCAGGAGCAAAAGTAGCTTGAAATTAAGCTCAAAGCAAAAGAAATATTTGCGTTTCCCAAGAACAGGTAAGGGCCCCATACACTCCCAGTCTGTTTTATGGATTTTTAATAGCTCCAATTTAATTATTTGGACACTGTAAACCATGATCAATTATTCCTCGTTATATTTTATTATCCAAGAAAAAAAAAAGAGTAAATCTTGTTATGTGATTATGAATTCAAAATGGAATCAAGTGTAATACAGGTGAGGCCTGGAGATGTGATTACCCTTTCAGGGTCCATGCCGTAGATCTACGCCATGAGCTCGGCTCACTCTGATAAGCTGTGAATGGTATGTTTTTTATAGCTGTATTTGCGATTTCTTGGTCTCATTTGATAGAATGGAAGACATATTACAGAAATAGAGATGATTTTGATTGGTTTTAACACTGGAAATGGCTTGAAACTGAACTCAAAATAGTGGAAATGTTAAATTTTTGCCGATGTTCAAGAGTAAACAAACAACCTCACACGTCTAATACACGCCAGCTGGTGGGTCTAATATACATTCACAAATGTGGTGATGATATACAATTATTACAATATTGCATAACAGTAAGTCTTCTATTTTTTGGTTTGAATAAAAATTCATCATGTGAATAAAAAGTCAAAATGGAATTCATTTGTAAAGCCTCAAAACGTAACTGATGAACAGAGGAAATGTTAGTTTAGTGTCAGAAATACCTACATTGTTTATTCTGGACCCTATTTTGAAATTGGAATATTTTGAAGTTTGTGTTAAATTGGCCAAATTACCTATTTCCAATCACTTTATTTTGTAGTTGAAACAGTTGACTTAGCGATTTCTTATGCTCAATTGATAGAATAGAAGTAATACTAGTGAAATAGCTAAGAATTTGGTCAACTAGAATAATGTAATTGGCCTAAAATTCGTAAATATCGCTGACACGTCAAAATTCGCAAGAGCATAATTTCGTCAAATCTCCATCAAATTTCGTACTTTTTGTTTTATTACCTTCAGAAAAAGATTCTCTACTATTTCGTAAGAAAAAATAAATTTTTTTTTTAAATTCTTGGACCCTGGTGTGCATTTTGAAATTTGGCCTCTGGACCCTGAAAGGGTTAATGAACAGAGGAAATGTTATTTTAATGCCAGGAATGTCTACATTGTTTATATTAGACTATTTTTAAACTGATATATTTTTTAATAGTTTGTAAAATCAACCAAATTTTTTTTTAAGTGGACACAGAGCAATATTAATTTTGGGGGTCTGGACAGTGAAAGGGTTACAACCAGAATGTTTAAGCCAAAAAAAAAAAAAAAAATTAAAGGACAATGATCAAAATGACTTTAGTGGAGGTAAATATGCGAAGTATAATACACTGCAATCTCTGCAAAAAGAAAAGCAAATACAAGAGGATGAATAAAACAGAAAAAGTTTACTGAGCTGTATTAGGAAACCTAAAAATACATAACATCAGTATATAGTCATTTGATTATCATTTCATTATTAATGAATCCATTTTTGTATTGAATTAATGTGCATCTGGAAATAAGTCAGGCCATGTTAATCCATGTACTTTTCCAGGCTTCTCCCGCTTTTGAATGCTAGAGATCTGGTGGTCTGCTATCTCATATTTCAATATCTGCCAAGCATTTTTGAACAGATTACTTGGCCACTATAAAACAGGGATTTCGTGCTGTCTCGCCCAATCCTCAACTTTTTTTTTACTGTGCTCGCAGGGGGCTGCGTCATGTGCAAAGGTGCTTGTGCCATATACATGTATATGGTAATGAGTGAGAATTTTCTCCATTCATCATATCACCCTGGGGCAGAAAATAAAGACCACCATTATTACTAAAACACCCCTAAACACTATTACTACTAAAACACAGGGTATCTGACTGCTCCGATTCTCAAGTGGTAGTTAAATCTTGAGTCACATGATTGATGAACCCACTTAGATACATTCTTGATGACACAAAGTTCATTCATCACTAAACATGACTTTCCTTCAATTATCCATGATCCAATCCTAATACATAAAATGTAAAGTGAGCTTTGTACAAACTCTGAAGTGATAAGGGGTTTCCTGGCAGCCCTCTGACATGGCATCCTCAGATCCTTTTGCAGGTGATGTAGAAGGCACAGAGACACTTCTCCAAGAACATCAGGATGCTTGTTCTTCAGTTTCTCTGGTTTAGTACTTAATTGAATTATATTACTGATCTTAAGCAGTAATTGAAGGCTATAGCATATTTTCTTTCTTCTGAAGGGCATCAGTGCATGGCATGGTCTTCCTGGGCCTCCCAGACCACCTCTTCCTAATGGAAGTGGTGCAATGAGGCAATTTGCTTGCAACATTTTTTAAGGTTTCAGATAGACTGTAGGATGCATCCCAGCCTCTCAGCAATATCCTTCACAGGGACTTCATCTTCCTTGAAAGTGATGACATGAGTCTTTGCCTTTACATAAAGCATTTACTGACCAGTTATGATCCATGGGAGAAGGTGTAGACAGCAGCAAAAAAAACACAATTGTGCAGTACAAAGGAACAAATGGCAAGTGTGACATCTTCCTACAGGGTTAATGAGAACTATGCACTTGACTTGGGGTGGATGCCTGATTTATGACTATATCTCCCCTCAAGGGAGGCTCCTTGATGCTGGTGAGGGACTCTTGATCTAGGGAATTGGATCTGTGCTCCAGTTCCCTGAATACCTTCCATTACCCCTCCACAGGCACTGTATAATCCTATGGGTTTAGCTTCCCCATGATTATAATAATAATAATATGACTATATCTAAGTCACTTTCTTTAAACAGATGAAAACACAAGAAAAATGTTTGGTACTCACTTGGCAGCACTTTTTTTTTTTTATGGAAAACATTTTTTTTTTGCAATGTAAATATATTCTAGCTAGAGTATGTTTACAGAAGAGGATACTCTAGACCTATCACATTTGGATCACACATAGCTAACTTAATGGAGGATATTAAAATATCCAAAGAAATATTACAGTATATCTACTACTGGATGTTATAAGAAAAAGTAATGGGATCAGATGAGATAACATTATGGGTTTATAAAGTATTTGCAGAAGAACTAAGCTATCCAAATTATGGTTATTTTTAGGTAAATTGGTACAAATGCCAAAGACATGTATATGTAAAAATACAGGAGAGAACTATCAAAATGAATGAAACACTTGAAAAACAAAAACTGCCTAACACAGATAAGAATTAGTAGAATTTTAATAGCAAATTATTGCATGTCAAATCTATTGAAACTACTTCTGTATAATAGTCATTTGATCAAGTAATAGCACAATGTCCATGCAACTGTAATAATAAACTTACGTGCTAATTTCTTTTGTAGCATCCTTAGTTTAGTAGCTGTGCGATAAGCTGAGAACTTGATATGGTTGAACTCTGTGAGAGAGTCTAGCAAGTCCATCATGACAGGATGGTCCCAGTGGGTACTCTCCTGGTCATGGCTGAAAAATTTGCAGTTGGCAGCAAAGTTATTTATCCTAACATATCTACTACGCAATACAATAATAAAAAATTACCTTGGTATTCTCTCAAAATTATCATATTCATTATAGCAAATTTTTGCATTATATTGTACTCTTGCTGTAAATAAACCATTGATGTTACAAATAAACTACAAGTACTGTACAAAATGGATTTTTCAATAAATTTATCTGGTATAAATTTGTATATTTGTATATAAATTGGTATATTGGCAGTTTGGAGGGATATGTTGTGTATCTTTATATGTGTATGCTTCTAAACTGTTGTATTCTGAGCACCTCTGCAAAAACAGTGATAATGTGTGAGTGTGGTGAAAGTGTTGAATGATGATGAAAGTATTTTCTTTTTGGGGATTTTCTTTCTTTTTTGGGTCACCCTGCCTCGGTGGGAGACGGCCGACTTGTTGAAAAAAAAAAAATTGTATATTTTATCAATAGTCCCTTCAAGAAACATTACAAGGGAACTAAATACTGAATTTAAATGTATCTTAATTAAAAAAAAATCAATGCCTGTATACATATAGTTTGCCTGTATAAGATTAATCATGAGGTGAATCCCAGTTTCCTAGCCCAATAAAAAAAACAGATTGTATAGAAATAGGAAATAAAAATATTGACCTGACAATCTGTATTCAGTAGTTTAGATTAAGAAACTGTGTAGCTATGTAATTACAGAAGTAATAACTCACTTGATGTAATAAGGCACTTTGTTGCTGGTGGTAGCTCTCTCCCATGGGGGAGAGACTGAGGATGCCAGTTGGGCTGGGGTGAGCGGAGTAACCTCCCTTGACCTACCAGCCACCTGCCGCCACCTGTCATTCACTGTTGTTTCCAATGTCTTCCATCTATAAGAAAAAGTATGCTAGTAAACCGACAATGGGTAATGCAATATCATTATTACAGTTCGTGGAAAAGTAATGGATATTTTAAAACTTTAATATGTAAAACACATCACTAGAATGAAAACCATTACACCAAAATTAGTATGATAAAAAGGGTGCTTCTCATCCAAAAGCAGACATAAGATTATGACATAACTTTCAAATTTGTTCTCTCTATAGTTAAGCAATTGGAGTTTCTCACCATTTTACATTATGTTTTTTCGTTGCCCACTGGAAGACTTGTACAGGGGTAATTTTCATGCTAATGTTAGTATAGTTTGCAGACTATATTAACACTAATATGAAGATTATCTTTGTAGAGGTCTTCCAGTTGGCAAAGAAAAACAACTGTAAAATGGTGAACTCAACTGCTTGATACAGAGAAAACAAAGAATTCAAAACAAATACAGAATGCATACAGATTATCACAAAAAACAAAATATATATGTGAAAGATTTGTACTGTTAAAGAATACAGCACAGCTACAGCAGCAAAGGCCAAGAAAATAATAGGGTGGTTCATGAGAATTTTTAAAACAAGAAAAATTGCATATACAGTGGGACCCCGGATTTCATCCGCACTAGATGAAACACGATTTGGATTTCGGCCACTTTTTCGGCAAAATTTTGCTCTGGATTTCGTACCTCGTCCCGGAAATTGTCTGTATCAGACGCGTCCCCCTGGGCCGCTCATATGTTCATGACTCACTCTTAGGCACATTAAATGTCTTACTTTACATTAATATAGATATTTTCATTAATCCATCTATGATAATTTCTTCAAAATTATATAAGAAACACATTACATAGCATATAAACATACAATGTTATATGCTATCGAGGGGCGAGTTGGTGGAGGGAAAACATTACATTTTCTTTGGTCCAGCGTTAGAGAAAACTGTATGAATCTGCGTCTGGCCCAGTCACCGCCCTTAACACACTTTACATAACATAAAGCTTTAGTTTACAATTCTCGGCATGAATTGTTCATTATTTCTCCCTTTGTTTATGATGGCATCTAAAGGTAATTAGAAACGATTAAACTCAGTGAACATGGTATGTCGATGGTAATAATATGGCTGTAGGCTGCAGTATATGTAGCAGGCAGGCATAGCCCAAGCAGATGTAGTCTGCCTGGGACTACAAATAAATATGTACTACTCACCTCTCACCCTACATTAAGACTACAAATATTTTAAGGCAAGTAATGAATGTACTGTGTATGTATTTTACTTTTTATTGTGTTTTAATGCCTAGTTCTATTACTAACTTAATGTAAGTTAGTGTAAACTTGACAGCCCTATGCCTGTTGTGAAATCTATTGTCGCTTTGGGAAAGTTCATGGGGTTGGATGTGAGTGACCAGGATGTGGAAGAGTTGGTGGACAACCACAGGGAAGAGCTAACCAATGAAGAACTGCAACACTATAGTTATTCTCTATAAAATTTATTTTTTGTTAATATTTTTGGGTATCTGAAATGGATTAATTGGATTTACATTATTTGTTGTGGGAAATATTGCTTCGGTTTTCATCCGTTTCGGATTTAAACCAACCTTCTGGAACAGATTAATGATGAAATCCGGGGTTCCACTATACAGTGGAACCCAAGATGCTGGCCAGTTCGGATTTCGGCAGTTTTTTTGGCCGAAATTCTGTCCTGGATTTCTGCCGGTAACTCAAAAATCGGCCGTATTGGACGCATCCACCCGCCACTCCACCGCGTTTGTGAGTCAGTCTGGCTGTGTGTCAGGGTGAGTGAGCAACACTCTGTGCATTCATCCAAACATTTCGTTATAATCCATTGTTTTTTGTGGTTGCTTGAGTGCAACTGCGAAATAAGCCACCCTGGGCTTAAAGAAACACGTTATATAGTACGTATATAAAAACATGCAATGTTTATATGCGAGGTATGTTTAATAATAATCACTCTTGTGCACATTAAATGTCTTCTTTTAGGTAACTGTGAATCTGGCATCTGGCCCAGTCACCGCCCTTCATACGTGTTTATTTACAATTTTTGGCAAGAATTATTCATTATTTCTCCCTTTGTTTATGATGGCATCTACAGGTAGTTGTTAGAAACGATTAACTCAGTGAACATGGTAATAATATGGCTGTGTAGTGTAGCCCAGGGGGGCTACATACGTGTCCCTACGTTAAGACTATAAATATTTTAAGGGTAGTAATGAATGTACTGTGGCAGTAAATAACAAAGAAGAGAAGTAACCCCAGAGAGGGTTTTGATACCTTTTGTCCTTATGGAGGGGGATTCCCAACTCCCTCTCCCCTCCTCGCCTTCTTCAATATGCCAACAAGAGTCTTCATTAAAGGTATGCTATGTTCATTTATCATTAAAATTTGAGCTTTATATTTATTTCTCATTGTTTTCTATATGTAAAACTATAGTTAATCTTTAAAAAATGTATTTTTTGTTAATATTTTTGAGTGTTTGGAATGGACTAATTGTATTTACATTAGTTCTTATGGGAAATATTACAGTGGACCCCTGGATTAAGACGTCATTGGAATAAGTAATATTCGGAATAAGTAACTATAAGTAATTATATACAGTGGACCCCCGGTTAACGAACTTTTTTCATTCCAGTAGTATGTTCAGGTGCCAGTACTGACCGAATTTTTTCCCATAAGGAATATTGTGAAGTAGATTAGTCCATTTCAGACCCCCAAACATACACGTACAAACGCACTTACATAAATACACTTACATAATTGGTCGCATTTGGAGGTGATCGTTAAGCGGGGGTCCACTGTATAATGTGAATGTCACTGAACTCGGTGTAAGTCATTCGTGTCGGGGCCTGAGCTACCCAGTGTGCCATTGTTTGCCAGCCAGTGAGGACAATCCCACGCGTTCATACGATACATTTTGTTTTATTCCATTCTTTTTAGTGCTTGTAACTGGTAAATAAGCCACCATGGGCCAAAAGAAAGCTTCTAGTGCCAGCCAAAGGGCTGGGAGAGAGGGGAGAATGTGCCTTTTTCACTGATTCTGCAATATGCATGATACTAAAGCAGCAGGAGTCTATAAAGGCTATAGTGCCAGCCAGCGATAAAGTGTAACATTAACTATAGCAAGTAAGCAAGCGATTAATCGATAGAAAAAGGACAGCACGACCCTAACTCCTCCAATGTTGTTGGAGTTATATAGAGCGACTGACAACACTGCCGTCTCTAGTCTCTACCGCTGCTGCCACCACCACCACTATATACGGCTTATGTCTCAGTGGCCCTTATACACTCAACAACAACAGAGCAACACTCGTGACATACTTAATGACGTATTTTATTCATTCTAGAGTATATGTCATGTTTCTATGTTATTAATATTGTTCATTATGTCATATTAGATCAATTTTGCTACATAAATAAGCCATAGAGCTGATATTAGTGTCATATTGAAGGACTACATTATCCTGTTTCCCAACACAATTCCTAACATATGCCAGAAACAGACCTTTCTGGAAAACTTTTTTGAGCAATAGGGGTCCAGTGGCTCAAGCTGGTCCTAGTGGCATTAAAAAACAAAGGAGGGAAGTAACCCAGGACAAGGACTTGGTACCTGAAGTCATTATGGAGTGGGATTCCCCTTCCAAACTATTGTAAACTCCTCCATCCTATCCCCTCCTCCTGTCTTCCATACATCACCATGTCTTCAATAAAGGTAAGTGTGATGTTATTACTGTTTTATTCTTCATGTATTATTGTTTTCTATGTAGGTAAATGTACATTTCATGTAGAAAACATATTTTTAATACGTTTGGACATCTGAAATGGATTAATTGGATTTCCATTATTTCTTAAGGGGAAAATTAATTTGGATTAAGTCAGATTCGGTATAAGACACTTTCTCTGGAACAGATTAATTATGTTATCCAGGGGTCCACTGTACTTGGGTTTTCAGCCTTTTCGGATTTAGACCGACCTTCTGGAATGGATTACGGCTGATAACTGGGGGTCCACTGTACTGTACAGTGGACCCTCGAGTTTCGGCAGCATCGACTTTCATGAAATCTGACTTTCGGTGAGTTTTTTCGGCAAAATTTGCCCTCGCGGTTCATGATTAGACTCGTGATTCGGTGACCGTCCGGTACCCGTCTGCCCGTCACCGCGCACATAAAGCCAGTCTCCCACGCCATTCACGCTCAGCGTGCCATTATTTACCAACACGTGACCATCACCCCGCAGGTTCGTATGTAATCCATTGTTTTTTGTGATCGCAACTGCTAAATAAGTCACCATGGGCCCAAGGAAAGCTAGTGCTAGCCCTTTGGTAAAGAAAGTGAGGAACACGACTGAATTCAAGAAGGAAATCATTGAAAAATATGGGAGTGGAGTACGTGTTACAGAGCTTGCCAGGATGTATGGCAAACCCCATTCACCCTAACAAAGTTGTTGCAGGCCATATTGGCAACATGTACAATGACAGTGTTGTGTCCCACTTCGGACAGAAACAGAGCTCTCTGGACAGATATTTTGTGCGACAGGGTTCCAGTGACTCTCAAGTTGTTCCCAGTGCCAGTGTCTTTAAAAAAACAAAGAAGGGAAATAACTCCAGATAAGGACTTCATACCTGAAGTCATAATGGAAGGAGATTCTCCTTCCAAACAATAGTGTACACCTTCCTCCTATCCCCTCCTCCCGTCTTCCATCCACCCAGAAGTCTTCAGTAAGGGTAACTGTAATATTATTTTTTTTTATATGCATGTACTTGATTTCCCATTGTTTTCAGTATGTAAATCTTTATTTAATTTGAAAAAAATATTTTATTTTAATATTTTTGGGTGTCTGGAACAGATTAATTTTCTTTCCATTATTTCTTATGGGGAAAATGGTTTCGCCATTCAGCAATTTTGACATTCGGCAGGCTCTCTGGAACAGATTAATCACGAAACTCGTGAGTCCACTGTATATCGATGGTACTGCATTATTCAAATCAATCATCCTAAAGTATCTTGAATACATACTAGAATGTGCTCGCACTGTCTTTCAAGGCAGGAGAGATATCAGAACTGGAAACTGTACAGATATCTTTACTGCCCACCTTAACCCTTTAAGTTGCTGCCAGGCAGAACTACTTCAATGAAGCTAGGGTCCCTCATGAAGTTCTATGACATGAGCTCAGCTCACTCAGATAAGATGTGAACAGTAAATTTTGGCCTAGATATGAGAGAATGGGTCTGCATGGTGTGCGCAGCATAAAAAAAATTCTGCCCTATGCAGTGCAGAAGGGGAAGAGTAACACTGACCATGTGTTTGACTGAAAATAATGACTTTGAGGTGTTATCTAGGATGGTTTTTATGGCTGTTTCTTGCTATCATTTGATAGAGTGGAAGACATACTACTGAAAGAGAAATGATTTTAGTCAATTTCAGAACCGTAAGTAGCTTAAAATGGAGCTCAAAGTAAAAGAAAATATTTGATTTTCCTAAGGACAGTCTGTTTTATACATTTTAATAGGTTTGATTCAATTATTGAGATGCTGTAAACCATGACCAATCATTCCTAGTTTTATTTTATTGTCTGGGAAACAAAGTAAATCTTCTATTTTTGTGTGATTATGAATTAAAAATGGAAGGAATATGTAATACAGGCGAGGCCTGGGGAGATAAATGAAAAGATGTAATGTTTTTGTGCCAGGAATGTCTACATTGCTTATTTTGCACATTTAGAACTTGCTATTTTTTTTAAATTTGCGAGAAATTGGCCAAATTACCGACTTGTGAACTTTACAGGGTAGTTATAATAGCTGAATGGGCAGTTTCTTTTGCTCAATCAAAAGAATAGAGGGCATACTAGTGAAACAGCTAAGAATTTCATCAAAAAAAAAAAAAAAAAAAAAAAATGACTTTATGTAGGACTCAAATTTGGCAAAATTGCTGATATGTAAATTCTGACCAGACAGCTAACTTTGCACCTGCATAATTCCATCAGTGAACACTGAGAGCAATATTAATTTTGAGGGTCTGGACAGTGAAAGGGTTAAATCACTAAAAAAAAAAAATACTGCCAGAAATACTGTACACATACCTCACAACATATGGAATGCATTGTCACTGTTTTAATAGCTATATCACATGAAAGTTCAACACTAGTGGTGCTCTAAAAATCACAGAACCTGTATGCATTTTTACATTAGTGGAACAGCAACCCTACATTTATTTTGAGTGAGGAGGCAAAGGGAAGATGTAGATGAAGTATACCCTGAGAGTTAAGAAACAACAGACATTAACCAAAGAAGAGGATCTAGGTGTAATACTGTATACTACAGCAGAGGACCATATCACATAGATTGGGCAGCTTATGTGAAACAATGGAGCCTCTGAGCAACTTTCAGGAAAATTAAAAACAATAGCAATACATATATGACTGACCAATGAATATACAAAACCTCAAACACAGCTCTGTTCCTGTAATCCTCTGCAATGACACCTTATTTCATATACATATACAGTACTGTACTGTTAGATACATGTCACAGTAATTTCATTCATATTACTGTACTGCTTTATTATACTCTGCTTAGTAATTATGCTTTCCGAGGGCTCTACTGTAGTACCTGTTATTGAGGTCATGAAGTTTGGCAGAGTTTGCTGGAGTCAGAGGTACATTGTGAGCAGAGAAGCGGGCAGCTTGATCATTGACATCATCAACACCCCGCTGCAGGTCTGCCAAGCCCTCACGGAATTTCTGAACATAAAAGAATATACAGTATTTTCATATACGTATTCTTAATACGTACTTCTGATAATGATTATTATACTTGTTGAAAGTCCTAAAAGCAAAGGGGTCAAAGTGCCTGGGCAACGAGAGGTAATCAAGTTTGATCCAAGGAAGGAAAGGATACACCACACCTCTAATAAACAATATATATGTACTTTCCTTTTCCCCCAAAGAAAGTTTACATGTTTTGCAATACTGAAAGCACATAAGATAATTTTACAAAATAATAAAGTGTAATTACGTTAACTTCGTCTACAACAAATAATTCACTATAAAAATAATTCATTATTAAAAAAATGACCAGGTGTGTGAATCTTATAGGCAGTGATGCAAAATAAAGTACAGAGCTCAAAAAAAAAAAAAAATGAAGGATTCAACAAGTTATTAAAAATACACAATTTTATTGATGAAATTGAATCACTCGGCTACACTTCATACTTCACGATATGTTGTATGCTAGAAATACAATTTGAACTCCATGCACAACAATATATTGTAATTACATATTAAGGTGCCTTTAAAGAACAAGGAATAGGGGTTTGAGGCAGTGAAGGACGTTTAATCCAAAGAATGTGAATTACTCTACTCTTGCTACTCGCCCCTTTCTTGTACTGTGGGAATGGTGGAGGGGGGTCACAACCCCCTTACTGCCCCCTCTCCATGTTGGAGGTAATTTCTCCATACTTCTTAGGAACAAATCTGATCATCCCTTTTCCTCAGGTGCTGTATGACCAAAATGGGTTTAACACTTCCCCATAAATAAATAAATAATAATAATAATAAAAATGAAAAAAAGCAATACTGATTACTGTGATGTTGTCAAGCAATGTATGAATGTCATACTGAATAAGATGAAGTGGCAAGTTTCACCTAAAGAGCATGGGTAATTTTTGCTAAATAATCACAGCAATTTTTTTTATGCAATAAATCTGCTAAAATCAGTCTGAACACAACAAAAAATTATGAATCACTGATTTTATGTATGAATTATTAAATAAATTTAAATTTATCTAAAAAATATTTAGTAGAATAAGACAAAAAAAATTAAAATTGAAACCTCTCATCAACAAACTCTCATATATGAGTTTTGGACAAAACATTGGCAAGACAAACAAAAGTCCAACAATACAGTATGCTGAAGTATCAAGCTAAGTTCACTAACTCCAACGTTTGTCCAGTATTGGAGCTTTACAGCTCCTATGACTCAGGTCATCTCCTTTGTGCAAAGGAGTTAGATACTAAAATAAATATATTTGCTGAAAGCTTTTAACTAAAAATCTGGGCATACTATGTTGATATTTTACGTTCATATGAATATTTCGGTGAAAATCAAACCACAATATTACTTATCCAATACCTTGAGTAACTCGATACAGTAGTAATACCAACAGTACAAAATATTTTCATATACCAACAAGAACATCAACTGGTACCAGGTAAACCATGTCCTAAACGAAACATGTTGGGAAGATATCTTAAACGACATGGATCCAAACCAGTGCCTTGAAAGGATCAACTTCCTGGCAGCTGAAGCATGTTCTAGGCATATTCCCCTAAGAAAGAAGAGCAGGAGTAAACTGGAGAGAGAAAGACGCTCCCTCTACAGAAGACGACGAAGAGTCACTGAGCTCCTCAGGAGTGCTAGAATATCTGATACACGAAAGGAGGTGCTGACCAGGGAAGTGGAAACTATGGAACTTAAGTTAAATGACTCTTACAGGAACCAGGAGAGACAGGAGGAGCTTAAAGCTATTAGTGAAATTGAAAGAAATTCAGAATATTTCTTTTCATATGCCAAAAACAAGGCAAATACCACATCTAGTATCAGGCCCTTACTCAGACAGGATGGGACTTACACAGATGACAACAAGGAAATGAGTGAAATACTGAAATCCCAGTACGACTCTGTGTTTAGTGAACCACTAATCAGTCTGAGGATCGACGACCTAAATGATTTCATGAATGAGCCTCAAAACTCCATAAATGTATGCCAGATTTCCGACATTACCCTAACTCTGATAGAGTTCGAAAAAGCCATTGACAACATGCCCATGCACTCAGCCCAGGGCCCAGACTCGTGGGACTCTGTTTTCATTAAGAACTGCAAGAAATCCCTCTCGCGTGCCCTAAGTACACTATGGAGGAGGAACTTGGACATGGGTGAAATTCCACAGTCACTTAAAACAACGGATATAGTCCCACTCCATAAAGGTGGCAGCAAAGCATTAGCTAAGAACTATAGACCAATAGCTCTGACGTCCCACATCATAAAAATCTTTGAAAGAGTGCTAAGAAGCAGGATTGCAAATCACCTGGATTCCCAAAATCTGCACAATCCAGGGCAACATGGGTTCAGGGCAGGTCGCTCCTGCCTCTCACAACTACTGGATCACTATGATATGGCCTTGGATGCACTGGAAGAAAATCAGAATGCAGATGTAATATACACAGACTTTGCAAAAGCATTTGACAAATGCGATCATGGTGTAATAGCCCATAAAATACGTGCTAAAGGAATAACTGGGAAAGTGGGGAGATGGATCTTCAACTTCCTAACAAATCAAACACAAAGAGTAGTGGTCAACAGAATTAAATCGGAGGCTGCCATAGTGAAGAGCTCTGTTCCACAAGGCACAGTATTCGCCCCCATCTTATTCCTCATCCTCATATCAGACATAGACAGAGATGTACATCACAGCACCGTATCATCCTTTGCGGATGATACTAGGATCTGCATGAGGCTGTCATCTGCTGAGGACGCGGTTAACCTCCAAGAAGATATAAACAAAGTTTTCCAGTGGGCAACGGTAAACAATATGATGTTCAATGAGGACAAATTCCAACTACTCCGTTATGGAAAACTGGAGGAGATAATAACTAGAACAGAGTATACTACAGACTCTGGCCATACAATAGAGCGGAAAAATAATGTAAGGGATCTGGGAGTAGTAATGTCTGAGGATCTCACTTTCAAGGATCACAACAGTGCCACGATCGCACGTGCAAAGAAAATGATAGGATGGATAATGAGAACGTTCAAAACGAGAGATGCCAAGCCAATGATGATCCTTTTCAAATCACTTGTTCTCTCTAGGCTGGAATACTGCTGTACATTAACATCTCCATTCAAAGCAAGTGAAATCGCAGATCTAGAGAGTGTACAGAGATCCTTTACTGCACGTATAAGTTCTGTCAAGCACCTTAACTACTAGGAATGCTTGGAAGCACTTGACTTGTACTCATTGGAATGCAGGAGGGAGAGATATATCATAATCTACACTTGGAAAATCCTGGAAGGAATGGTCCCAAATCTGCACCTAGAAATCACTCCCTACGAAAGTAAAAGACTGGGCAGGCGATGCAAAATGCCCCCAATTAAAAGTAGGGGCACCATTGGTACACTAAGGGAAAACACCATAAGTGTCCAGGGCCCAAGACTGTTAAACAGCCTCCCATCAAGCATTAGGGGAATTGCCAATAAACCCCTGGCTGCCTTCAAGAGAGAGCTGGACAGATACCTAAAGTCAGTGCTGGATCAGCCGGGCTGTGGCTTGTACGTTGGACTGCGTGCGGCCAGCAGTAACAGCTTGATTGATCAGGCCCTGATCCACCGGGAGGCCTGGTCATGGACCGGGCCGTGGGGGTGTTGATCCCCGGAATAACCTCCCGGTAACCATACAGTTTTAAATACTCACATGGTTAATAAATGGAAATTTAAACATTAACGTTTCTCTAAAGAAAAACAAAAAATGGAACATTTTTCGAAATACTAACCCTGACGTTGTGAGCATGTTGATCTGCGAGGTTGGGATCATGAGGAATGGGTCCCCAGGATTCTGCAGTCTTCTCTGCTTCTTCCAAGCGCCCATTCACCTCCTCCACTGTTTTCTGAAGCACCCCAAGTTTCTGTAAAGAAAAGAAAAAATTAAGCATTAATTATTGAAGAATAATGTGTGTACACATTTCTTGGGTTCTTCAATTTTTACTTTTCATTACCACCTTAACTATTGTTGCTACAGGTCCACCATCTTCTAGTAGTCATATAATATAATTAAGCCATTATCCTAATATACAATGCAAAAGTGACTAAATACATAAGTTTTACGGGAGGTGGGTGATGGTAGGTTCGTATTAAATTAAGTTGAAATATGGACCCGAATCCATAAAAACGAGCTGGCTATAATAACGTGCTCATTACTCTGTAATTTGCCTATGATTGTAATCATGTCATAACGTGTTTATCATTCATTACCTTTGAAACTTGTCATGATTGTGACCAGCTCTACCTGGAGCTCATTACCTTTGTAAATTCTCATGATTAATGTGTTTATGATTCATTACCTTTGCAATTATTCATGAGTGTGACCAGCTCAACCTGGAGCTCATTACCTTTGTAACTTGATCATGATTATGACCAGATCTAGTTCATTACCTTTGTAACTTGCTCACCCCTCATGGAAGGTTCCTTGATGTTGGTGAGGGGCTCTTGATTTAGGGAATTGGAACTGTGCTCCAGTTCCCCGAATTAAGCCTGAATGCCTTCCACATCCCCCCCCCCCGGGCGCTGTATAATCCTACGGGTTTAGCGCTTCCCCTTTGATTATAATAATAATGTAACTTACTCAGCTATCAAAACTTTGGAGTCCAGTCCCTGGACCAATTATGTACCTCTGTAATCTTTTGACTACCGCCCGCAGGATGGGTATGGGGTGCATAATAAACATATTAAACTAACTATAATAACGTTGTGACTTGTAGCATATTTTCTGTGATCTGTTGTCCAAACTGTCGAGCCTAGCCACTTGTGAGCCCTTCCTATAGTACTTCAACAGCCTAAAGCTAACTGCGTTGTAAACAATGAATGTTAACCCTTACAATTTAAAATACCTCAGACTAATCGAAATTAAATTATACATTGAAACGCAATAATATGTTTTCAACTTTAAATAATTTACTTTAAAGTATATATAATTATTCATATCCTGGTATAGTAATCGACACTAATGGTAGTGTCAAGCACAGGATCTCACATCCCGGCGACCTTGGGTCGATCCAGCTACCTCTGCTTACTCGCTTGGCCGACTTCCAGTCACACGCCTCAACCTAACCTACTTATCTACCTAATAAAAACGTGGAGTATTTCGAGCTTCTATTAAAGTACTTACAACTACTGAGGGTTGCAGGTTATTTTAACTGCGTGATGCTGTTTACTTGTGCTTTATTTACACTCGTAGTGTTTTGTAAATTCACCATTCTTTACAACATGGTTATTTTGCATATTGCGATATCACCAGTTTACTATGATATTACACACACACACACACACAGTGCAAAGGTTTGCAACGAGACCAGTCACTGAGTTAAGGGGAGTGTCCTACGAAGAAAGGTTGAGGGAAATCGGAATGACGACACTGGAGGACAGGAGGGTCAGGGAAGACATGATGACAACATACAAAATAATGCGTGGAATAGACAAGGTGGACAGAGACAGGATGTTCCAGAGAGGGGACACAGAAGCAAGGGGTCACAATTGGAAGCTGAAGACTCAGACGAGTCACAGGGATGTTAGGAAGTACTTCTTCAGTCAAAGAGTCATCAGGAAGTAGAATAGCCTAATAAGTGATGTAGTGGAGGCAGGAACCATACCTAGTTTTAAGATGATGTTTGATAAAGCTCATGGAGCAGGGAGAGAGAGGACCAAGTAATCAGTGAAGAGGTGGGGCCAGGAGCTATGAATCGGCCCCTGCAATCACAAATAAATGAGTATAAATACGTGAGTACACACACAATATATATATATATATATATATGTGTGTGTGTGTGTGTGTGTGTGTGTGTGTGTGTGTGTGTGTGTGTGTGTGTGTGTGTGTGTGTGTGTGTGTGTGTGTGTGTGTCGTGCCGAATATGTAAAAGTGGTCAATTAGCCAAAACTCATTTAAAATTAAGTCCTTTCTAAAAATTTCTCTTATACGTTTAAAGATATATTTTTTTCATTAACGTTAATGCAAAAAATTATAATTTTGCTCCAAACAAATCTTAGAAAACTTACTTAACCTTATTATAACAAGAACAATTTATTTTAGCCTAACCCAACTAAATATATTTTAGATTTGTTTACAGTAATTTAATACTAAACAAACACGGTGGAACATATTTTTTTCGTTAGGTTCAGAATGATTTTGGCGAAATTATTGCATACACAAATTTTCGCTTGTCCTATATAGCAAGATGAGCGTTGCTATTTAAGCCAAGATGGCAAGTTCTGCCTATTCGGCACGACATATATATGTATTATATATATGTAATATATATATATATATATATATATATATATATATATCCTGGCCCCTCCTCTTCACTGGCCGCTACTACTATACACGCACCTAGTAGCGGCCAGTGAAGAGGAGGGGTCAGGAGCTGTGAATCGACCCCTGCAACCACAACTATGTGAGTACACACACAAAGTGCAGCTAGCCGAGCACGGCACGCACACTGCATGTAAGGCTAACCAAGACTCGTCAGTTTCCCAAGTGACTTCTCGGACTGCGAACAGCCCAAACAATCGGCCAATTATCCCGGGAACAATGCGATAATCCTATAAGGAAGGTTATCTTGACAAAATCTTTGAGCTCATCTTTGGATAAAAGTAACACTGATGCAAAACCACAGGGCAGCTCCGCCCAGGTGATCACGAGAAGGTAAGGGCACGTGTCATGGCCTGGTGTTGCCATGGAGGACGTACCAAGCTACTGTTAACACAACTAACATACAATAAGTAAATCATCTTATGATTTATTTAAAGTATGCTGGTTGCCTTAAGAAAGGGTATAAAAGCAAGAACTTATTCAAAGGGAGTCTGAATTTTATGACATCTACTGATAATTATTATGTAATGAATTTTCATTAAATTATCTTTAATGTTGAAAAGTTAGGGAGCGGACACACAGGAAGCTCAATTTAACCTATGACCTCTCAATGTGGCCTTTATATCTTATGCACGAACATGGTTCTTGTGACGATACACACGAGGTGTATAATCAGTTTAGTTTTGGAAGATGAAAAGTTAGAACTCGAATGAGAAATTAAAGAACTGATGGTCAAGTACAATACAGTTTAGTCCCGCAATATTTTAATGTTCAAGGTTGAAGCGGCGTCATAATACTGATTACCCAAGCCATTCACTATGTTAGTAGTGTCTTGTTTATCATTCAATTATAACTTACACTTTAAGTGGAGAGGGGAATTGGAGTTACTCTTTCTTGATAGTGATGTGAAGGTTCTCGACCCAAGGAATTTGAGGCACCTTTCTTTGGATTAAACCTAATTAACTGCCATTTCCCATGACCCCTACAACTTCTGGGCTTCCCCAAGAATATAATAGCTAAAAGTGTTTTTGTGGCTGCCCGATCTGAGAAAGGTATCACCGCATCCATAACACTCCCTCTGCCTTAATGCAAACAAATGTTATAAAATGCAGAACTGTTATAAAATGGAAATACAGCAAAAAATATATGTATGTGTGGATGCGCATATGTTTACAAGTACGTAAGTATACTTGTGCTTATGCATGCATGCATGTGCTTATACTATATGTCTGCATACTGAACATTATAAATAATGTGTTTCAGTCGCTGCAATCACCGAGAAAAATATCCCCGAATCCCATAAGTTCAAGCCCCGGCAATGTAAACAAAATGACTAGTGCAGGATAATCATAAAATTGTAACACAACAACACATAATATGAATGTTGTGTGTTAATGCTGGATGGTCATAAAATTGTAATGCAGAAACACAAAAATACGAATGTATATCACCACAAGTATCATCACTACAAGTATCACCAAATATTGTGGTTGTAGGGTCGAGTCATAACTCCTGGTCCCGTCTCTTGACTGGTCGCTACTAGGTCCACTCTCTACCTGTATGTACGTATATATGTGTAGTTTCCACACATTTCACAGCAGACTTTGAGCAGCTCTCAACTAGTTTGTTAGAGGTTTCTATCAAGTTACAAAACAGCCAGAACTCACCACGTGGTGGCTGCTCCTCGAGGAGCAGCCACCACCACGTGTGTGTGTGTGTATATATATATATATATATATATATATATATATATATATATATATATATATATATATATATATATATATATATATATATATGCATATGTGTACTCACCTAATTGTGGATGCAGGGGTCGAGACTCAGCTCCTGGCCCCGCCTCTTCACTGATCGCTACTAGGTCCGCTCTCTCCCTGCTCCACGAGTTTTATCATCCCTCGCCTTAAAGCTATGTATGGTTCCTGCCTCCACTACATCACTTGCTAGACTATTCCACTTCCTGACAACTCTGAAGAAATACCTCCTAACATCCCTTGACTCATCTGAATCTTCAACTTCTAACTGTGACCCCTTGTTTCTGTCCCCTCTCTGGAACATCCTGTCTCTGTCCACCTTATCTATTCCACGCAGTATTTTGTATGTTGCAATGATGTCTCCCCTAAACCTCCTGTCCTCCAGTGTCGTCAGGCCGATTTCCCTTAACCTTTCTTCATAAGACATTCCCCTTAGCTCTGGAACCAGCCTTGTTGCAAACCTTTGCACTTTCTCTAATTTCTTGACGTGCTTGACCAGGTGTGAATTCCAAACTGGTGCTGCATACTCCAGTATGGGCCTGACGTACACGGTGTACAGTGTCTTGAACGATTCCTTAATAAGGTATCGGAACGCTGTTCTCAGGTTTGCCAGGCGCCCATGTGCTGCAGCAGTTATCTGGTTGAAGTGTGCTTCCGGAGATGTGGTCGGTGTTATACTCACCCCAAGATCTTTCTCCTTGACCGAGGTCTTTCGCCACGTAGCCTATACTCTGTCTGCGGTCTTCTTTGCCCTTCCCCGATCTTCATGACTTTGCATTTGGCGGGGTTAAATTCGAGTAGCCAGTTGCTGGACCACGTGTCCAGCCTGTCCAGGTCACTTTGTAGTCCTGCCTGATCCTCACTTGATTTGATTCTTCTCATTAATAACTTCACATCGTGTGTGTGTGTGTGTGTGTGTGTGTGTGTGTGTATAGATGTATATTTGTGCATATACATGTGTATAAATGTGTTTGTGCACATGTATATGCACTTATGCATACACATTCATATGTATGCATATGTCAAATACTAATAATATTAGACACTCACTCAGCAATACTTGGTGGGTGATTTCCATAGAATTGTGCAACTAAAAAAAAAAAAACAGCGTATGAGACTGATTTTCCGGGGAATTATTCTGTTTATGTCACGGAAACTGAATGACCTCAATAAAACTCGCCCAAGTTGTTCTATACAAAGAGACACTGCAACTTATTTTCCTTCAATTATAATTGTTAAGGTTACAAAATCTGTGATTAGGACTCTAAGCCCCAAGTTATATGGAAGTCACCCACGCCCTCCCACCTGTTAAGGAAGAGTCATGGAACTCCGCCAGGACTTCTCCGGCACTAACCGTGGAGATCTCGCCCGCCCACCAACCTACACACACACACACACACACACACACACGTCACAGTGGGCGCCTGTGACGAGCGGGGTCCCACAGGGGCCAGTCCTATTTTTGATATATGTGAATGACATGGTGGAAGGGACAGACTCTGAAGTGTCCTTGTTCGCAGATGATGTGAAGCTAATGCGAAGGAATAAATCGGATGAGGATCAGGCAGGACTACAAAGAGACCTGGACAAGCTGGACACGTGGTCCAGCAACTGGCTTCTCGAATTCAACCCTGCCAAATGCAAAGTCACGAAGATTGGGGAAGGGCAAAGAAGACCGCAGACAGAGTATAGGCTAGGTGGACAAAGGCTGCAAACCTCACTCAAGGAGAAAGATCTTGGGGCGACCATAACACCAAGTACGTCTCCGGAGGCACACATCAACCAGATAACTGCTGCAGCATATGGGCGCCTGGCAAACCTGAGAATAGCGTTCCGATACCTTAGTAAGGAATCGTTCAAGACACTGTACACTGTGTGCGTCAAGCCCATACTGGAGTATGTAGCACCAGTTTGGAACTCACATCTGGTCAAGCACGTCAAGAAATTAGAGAAAGTACAAAGGTTTGCAACAAGGCTAGTTCCGGAGCTCGGGGAATGCCCTACGAAGAAAGTTCGGGGGAAATCGGACTGACGACACTGGAGGACAGGAGGGTCAGGAGAGACATGATAACAACATACAAAATAATGCGTGGAATAGACAAGGTGGACAGAGACAGGATGTTCCAGAGAGGGGACACAGAAACAAGGGGTCACAATTGGAAGCTGAAGAATCAGACGAGTCACAGGGATGTTAGGAAGTACTTCTTCACAGAGTCATCAGGAAGTGGAATAGCCTAACAAGTGATGTAGTGGAGGCAGGAACCATACATAGCTTTAAGACGAGGTATGACAAAGCTCAGGAAGCAGAGAGAGAGGACCTAGTAGCGATCAGTGAAGAGGCGGGGTCAGGAGCTGAGTCTCGGCCCCTGCAACCACAATTAGGTGAGTACACACACACGCACACACGTAGTAGAAACGTCAGAAAAATATCACTGGAAACTGAAATAAATTAATGTAAAAGTGTGCAACTATGAGTGAACCACAGCGCCGTACACTGCATGTTAGTATAAAGGCTAAGAGATAAAAATCATAAAATTTGATTCAAAAGTTCCTCTGTTATACTGATACATATAAGATCGGGTGCCCACCTGATACTGGCCAGTCATCTGAAAAGAATTTTGATAAAATACTATGATGCACTGCTTCTTTTCTGTGCAGCACTGAATGGCTCGCACGTATTTCACGCTTTTCATGAGTATAATAGAGATATTATTAAACTACGGTGTAACAGAAACCTTGCGATAATTAATTAGGCTATTAGAAAAAAAAAACACCGGAACAAGGACTTCCGATGCAATTAGAGAGGAACGAGTGATAAAAACTAATCTTCCTGGTTTACACAAGCACCCGCGAAAGGTCACCACCAGTCCCTCGTTCTAGGGTGTAGTGGATCAGCCGCAGATTGGATTTATGGCAATAGGTACAGCAATAGGCTGATGATGGGACTGTTCATGATAATTTACAATGATGGACGCGGGGAAAACGGTGGGAAGTGATAGTTATGTTGTATGTGATAATCTGATAAATGATAATGGTGGGGGTGCTGGTAAAGTGGTGGGATGTAAATGTGGTTCTGCAGATAATGCATTACAGTAACACTTCCTTTGACGGAAAAAAAATGGTGTAACTGGTGTATGTGTATGAGTGTGTGTGTGTGTGTGTGTGTGTGTGTGTGTGTGTGTGTGTGTGTGTGTGTGTGTGTGTGTGTGTGTGTGTGTGTGTGTGTGTCGGGAGGGGGGATGGGGTTAGGAATCATGAGGCAAACATCCATTCGGGTGGCGGGTGTGGTGTAGGTGGTGGGGGGTGTTAACAAGCCACGCCAGAACAAGATTACTAATGCCACTCCCCAAAACACACCCTTCCAGTCTTCTTCCCAGCTCCCCAGCTCGCTCGCTCTTTCTATATTATATATATATATATATATATATATATATATATATATATATATATATATATATATATATATATATATATATATATATATACATATATACATGTTGTTACGTGTGTATCACCGATTATAAGGCGAAAATCTCATCCAGCTCCTCAGAGCTGGGGCGTGTGCCCAAAATGCAGCATGCATTACCCCTTTGAACAGCCGCGCTGAGCCGCTGGAACAGAAAACTAGCTGTCCTGGGATCCCTAGTTACCCTGATGAGTCTTTTTCCCAGCTCCTTAAGGAAATTAGATGCACTCTTTCCCCATGAGCCAAGGGTCTCCGAGCCTATGGGAACAAACATATAATGATGGGCAAGTTCTCCATATTTTCTAGACTTTTGGGACTCCCTAAAGCTGGCAGCTGCCCCTCCTTCCTCCCTGGTGTATTGGAGATAGGTATCAGCCAAGGTAGATGCACATGTATAGTCCCACACCACCTGCTTCCCATCTGTCCAGGCTTGAAGGGTGATACCATCTGGACGCTTCTGGCTGCCATCAGATCTGCATAGTTGGGGTGGCTCCCTTACTGCTGGGCATCCAGCTGTTGTGAGGCTCCTCTTGATAATGTTATTAACCTCCTCATGTCTTGCAATCTTTCCCTCGGATTTACGGCACACAAGACCATGGTACCCGAATCGGTCTGCTGCTTCACTGCCACAAATACACCTGTGTTCGGCGAGAATAGGGGCGGCAAGTCGAAGGGCAACACCGATGCGGATGGTCTGTGGGTCGAGGCGTGTGCCAAGGCTGGAGTTGGGAACAGCCAACAGAAAGTCCCCAGCATGAGGGGCTCTCACTGCCAGCAGGCGGGCTCTATCCTTCCCTGACACACTCTGAAGCATCGTTGAGGCTATATTTTCCACTATATATATATATATATATATATATATATATATATATATATATATATATATATATATATATATATATATATAAAACCGCCGAGTCTGTTCTTTCCTCTCATACCTGTCATGCCTCTCCCTCTTACACGTCATTTGCCGCTTACTCATGCACAACATTAATCAGCGTGGCTATTTAACAAAATGTAAGAAATATTGTATAATGTATAATTTTCATCCTTTTTTTGGGTTCCGCCATTACAAGTGAGTTATTAATGAAATGCTATGGCCTACTATATTTAGTTTCGTAAATTATATTTAGGATTAGCTGGTGTATGTGAAAAGGATGTAAAAAAAATTGAATACAGATTGACGCGAATGTGTCAATCTGCGTGTTAAAATTTGTATAGTAAAATGATTAAAGAGACGCCTGCCATTTTTCTCTGATCTAAAGTACTGACCCGGGTGTGTGAAAAAAACTAACTGGATGGCTGTGTTCCAATGACGTGCATCTCCGAGCTCAGTGAAGTTTTTCATTGTTTGTCCTTTTTCTTCCTTAAGATCGGGTACCTCCATCCCTGCCTAAAATATATTTTTATTTACCCTGCACGAGTTTCTTGATGCGTGATTCTGTAGTATTGTATTCTTTTCACATGTAATTTTGAGTAACTTCGATTATAAAAATTTTTACCCATCTCAGGGTGAAAATACTTGCAATCACTGGAGACGCTTTAAAAATACTTGCAATAATTGGAGACGCTTTAAAAACACTCGTTTCTAAAACTGCACTTAAGCAAAGAGATTTCACACCCCACTGCCATAATTCACTCAAAGTGGATAATGCAAGCTGAGTGAAAAACGTTTCGCTATTGTCAAGAACAGCTTCAACAACAACACGCACAACTCGTGAATGGAGCATGACTGCGCTCTGGGAATTTCTATTCTTGTTTTTTTTTTAAGCCGCATTGCCAGGGGTAATGGACTGAGGGATGTCTAAGACGTTGAGCGTCGAGGAAAGATGGCCGTTGAGGGCAGGTGAGGACGAAGTGAGAAACGACTGAGAACTATATGGCGAGTAGAACCAGTGACTGACGAGAACATGATGATTGTGACTAAATATGGAGGCAGTGAAGGAAGGTAAGGATTCAGCACTGAGGGAAGGTGAGGGCTCGAGGTACTGAGGGAGGAAGCTGAGGTGGGAGGGGCTCGAGGTACTGAGGGAGGAAGCTGAGAAGGTGGGAGGGGCTCGAGGTACTGAGGGAGGAAGCTGAAGGGGCTCGACGCACTAAGGAATGTGCGGAGTTTTACAAGAGGAAAGAAACAAGCTGATCTGTTAAGATTATCCTCCCCGCTGCACATCTTGTCACTTCACCTAGCGGGACTGCCGCATAACACATTTGTGAGATCACCTGACTCAAACGCAAAGTTCCGGGTTCGATTCAAATAATGCCGACAAGTGTAAGGAAAAGGAAATAACTATTGCACTTATATGCTAAACAACGTAGATCTTAATTCAAGAGGACTGCGAAAAAGATCTAGGAGTTCTCGTTAGCAGAACTTTAGTCACGACAACAGAGCATAACTGTTCACAATAAAGCTAATAGAATTACTGACTTGTATCAAGCATAAATAACAGAAGTCCTAAGGTTATACTTCAACTTCATATATCTTAGCTAGACCTCACTTAGATTATGTTGCTTAGTCCCCATGTTACAGGATGGTCATAAATGAGCTCGAAAATAAAGGACGGCGAAGTTGATTCTATGTATTAGAAGTCTTTTCTAGGAAAAAAGGCTGAAGGTGTAAAATTAGTAAGGTATGACTGAAGTACACAAATATATAAATATCATGGTGAAATTATCTAGCCATGATAGGATTTATAGCAATGTATTCCAGTTGGAGAAATTTAGTTTTAGAAAGGATAATGGAAATTTGGCAATATAGTTGTAAGTGGAACAAATTCCCAGATAGCGTCACTGAAGCAAAAACTTTGGGTGGCTTTTAAATATAGGTTGGACGGGTACATGAGTGGGTGCGGATAGGTGTGAGATGGACTTGCCTAAGCATGGGCCAGTAAGTCTTATGCAGTATTCCTTCGTTCTTATGAACAAACACATGGGTAAATTTCCTTAGAGCCCTACCCATCTAACAGTAAAAATAGGTTCCTGTGTGTTAGCAGATTGTTGTGGGTGTAGCCCAGGTAATAAAATTGTGGTAGACAGCTGCAGCCCTTCTGGAATGTTAAATTCAGTGTCCTGTATCTGGTTGAGGTATTAAAGCATTTGATTAAAGTATCTGTCTACCTAATGGTGTTAATTACAAAAAATCACGTTATCTCTCCAACTCCTTACTGCCCTCTTCATTCTCCTTACCGCCTTTTTCATTTTATTTTCACCTCTCTCCCTTCTCTTTACCCTTTTCCTTCTCAACCCTCTCTCACTTTCCTTCAGAGCTAATGACTGTGCCCTCTCTTAGCTCACCACTTTGTCAACAAAATAAATACTTCAGCAGACGACCGCCGCACACATTCCCTTATAAGACGATCTTCTTAAACAAACTTACAAATTCCATCTGTGACCTCTGGCATAAGGAACAGATATACTCACAGGTGTTGTGAAAAGTTTTTTACGTAAATTTTATACTTTTTAATAAAATATAAATAATGTCACAATACTTCACTGACGCATTAAATAAAACACAGCTGTAGTTTCCCAATTTGTCACTCCAATAATGTACGTTTAGCCGGTCATTGTTAAGCCTGAAACAAATAGTGCAGCATGACAAATTCTCGCTAATGTGGGTTTAATGGCTTACATTTTAATCATCACACGCGAATTTTGCTTTTTCTTCCCCAATCATCTACATTTGAAGCTAGAACCAAAATATGTAAAATGTCAAGATTTATTCGCAAATTTCTACAGGTTTCTCATATACAACAAACAAAATCACAACAAAAAGATCTCCCTATAGAACCTGGCTTGCAGATGGTACTTTTTATTCACTATCCATCTCACTGCACAATAACAACCACATTCATGGTCGATGACCGTGCAGATCTGGAGAATATGCAAGGAATATTCAGTCCCTGTATCCAAACTCAACTATTTGCAAGCATCCACAAATTCCCTAACTCGTACTCACTAAAATGCCGGCGATAAAAATATACTATAATTTACACTAGGAAAATACTGTCTGTGAGGTTTAGTTACGACAACGAGAAGCACTGTATATTGTGAAGTAAACCTGTAACTGTTCTTAAGGGAAGATAGCCATGTTCCTTCAGAATGTGTATGATCTGCCAAGTTATGAAGACTACATCAAACAAAGGTAGCTTAACGGTAGAAGCCCCTTTCCTAAACTTAAAACTGTCCCCCAAGGCACGGTACTCGCCCCCATTCTTCTTCCTCATTTTCATTTCAAACAAACGGATTATACTTTGCAGACGATATCAGAATCTGTATAAGTGACACAAATAGAAGACACAGCAAGCCTCCAAACTAATATAAACTAAGTCTTCCAGTGGGCCAGTGATAACAATATGATGTTCAATGATTCTAGTTATTTCGCCATGGAATGAAATAAAAATAAGATCGAGAAAACAAATTCAAATCACTCAATAGAACGTAAGCTAAATGTGAGAGACCTGGGAGTTATGTCAGATTTCACGTTCAGGAACAATATTATCACAAATGCAAGAAAAAAAAATGATAGGCTGGATAACTAAAATCTTCAAAAGAGGAGACGCCAAGCCAATGATACTCTTCTGGTCCCTCGTTCTCTCTAGGCTGGACCATTACTATGTATTAACGGCCCCCTTCAGGGCAGGTGAAATTGTTGAGCTGGAAAATGTACAGAGCCTTCACAGCTCGTATAAACTCAAGTCAAGAACCTGAATTACTGGAAGCGTTGAAGTCCCTAGAACTATACTCCTTAGAAGGTAGGTGAGAAAGACATAATCTATACCTGAAAAATATTGGAGAAATTAGTCCCAAACTTTCACACCGAAATCACTACTTATGCACACAAGAGGCTTGGCAGACGGTGCAGGATATCGCCAATGAAAAGCAAGAGATCGTTGAATATACAAAAAGAACTCAATAAGTATTAAGGGATCACGATTCTTTAACGCCCTCCCTTCATACATAATTGGGGTTACCAACCCCTAGAGCTGTGTTTAAGAGGGAATTCCACGGATTCCTCAGAACAGTTACTTATCAACTGGAATGTGGTTCATACATTGTATCGCGGGCAGGGGGGGACCAACAGTTTGATTAATCAGGCCAGCAATCAGGAAGCCTGGTCTGGGACCGGGCCGCGGTGACCTCCGGAATCGACTCCACGCAAACCTTACCTACGATGAATTTCGAAAGTTTTTCTATTAGCGGAGCCCGGCCCTGGGCCAGGCTCGTCTGTTCAACCAGGCTGTTATTACTGACGGTCCGCTGGCCTACCTATCCATCACAGTCTGGTTATCTGGCACTTACCCATCTTCTATCCTTGTCGCATATATTTTTGGTTCACCTTTGCAACTTCCCTTCCCCCCCTAAAAAATCAAATATTCATTGAACGTCCCCTCCCGTAATCCCTCTCCACCCCAGCAAGGCGTGTGCGTCAGTTAGGTATATACTGACAGAGCAGCTGGCTATTACTAATTAAATTGTTACTAGCAGATGTAATCGAGGGCGTTTCAACGCAGACTCACAAGAAATCGTTCTTAAATTTACTGACTTTTCTTCAGTAAGTCCTCTCGGATTTAGTGCTTTCCATAAATATAATAATGCAATAATTTTCATTACAGTATTTTAAATAATGGACAAAGATGAGAGTATCATGTTATATATCAGGACTAGTAAAAGCCTTTCGTAAGGTACCATATAAGAGACTAAGTGCAGGTGCGCTTGTGCCCGAGTATCAATACAAAATGTCATACCTGGTTACGCCAGTGTCACACTATTTTCCTGGGTAAAGCCTATGCAGACACGTATTTATTTTGGCAAGTTGCCCAGCCAATCTAAACTTGTATGATCAATACGCTCTTTTATCCATCACCATTCATAACTTTAGAATGATTTACTGCAAAATGATCATCTCAGTTTCAGTTAAATACTTGCATAAGATTTAGGCCGTTAATGTGTTAAAATTTGTTCAGAGTTAAGATTTGCACTTGGAGTTGCTAACTTGAGCGAATCATGACAGGAGCTTACTGGTTACAGCATCTTGGAGTCTTCAGTTACCGGCGCAACTTACCCAGCATAAATAAACTTGGTGGTGAGTGCCGTATATCCATATTTGTAGTAAACAACATACTAGAGTTTCTTGGCATAACAAGCCAGCTCGAAAAGAAAACAAACAGCTCAAATATATTGAAAATTCCTTGTCATTTTTATGGATAGTTTTGCAGTTAGTCGTATATTAATTCATACCACTTCGTTATTTATGAGTTATTTTAAAGAATATACAAACAAAATTATTTTAACATATTCTTGGTAGATGAAATAATGTGAAACCAAGTTTAATATTGCATTATTTACAAACTATACTAATGAATGAGCTGCACAAGTAAATGTAGGTGAAGTCTAACACTGGGCCCTAGCATGGTGTGTTTTACATGTATTGGTGTTGAGGTTCTTGTTGTGTCTATGGTGCCACTGAGCTTACACAATGATGCTGGTACGGCGATTCAACTAATTCTTTTGTTAGTAATCAAATACATTAATATGCTTTTATATACAAAAACTCAGATCTCGGTAACAAGTGCATGATATACTGTAGTAATTTACAGAAAGATAACCATCACCTTATTTTTTGCTTTACAGTTTTTGCTACTTGGCTCGCCACCATGGCAAGAACATAATGGCCTGACGGGAGAAGCTTCTGTCAGGAAAATGAGGGCACCTCTGAGTGCCACATACTGAACCAGCACAAACACACAAGCACTATACCAACGTGCTCATCTCTCCATCCTATTACCTCCTTTACCCTCCCCCCCCCCCATTTTTACTATTTGTAGGGAATATGACCCTTCAAGAGAGGTTGCCTTGATGCGGATTAAGGGTTCTTGATCTAAGGATTTGGAGTTACGGTATCTTTGTTCTGACCACACCTGATTACCACCTATCAATTTAATAATTATAGTTTAGCAAACAGATTAACAATAACTTCTAATTTTTACCGTTCATAATTGTTTATCACCATAATAGCTAAGATTATTTTATGTTTTACAGGCTCTTCATTGTAATCAAAAGTATTTATTTTAAAAAATAAAACTGTAGTTTTTTTATTGTCACCAATGGCTTTAGATATTTCCTTTGATGTTTGGCTCAGGTTTACAATTTCTAAAATAATTTTTATCTATTATTTTAAATGTCCCTACATATTTTATTAATGAAAAAAAAAAAACGTTCAAATGTTTATCGGAATGCTTCGAAAGTGACTCAACTATAAAAGTTGTAATAAAAATTGTCTTTTTATTCTTTACGCCTTTATACTTTAATATTATCACTTTGAAAAGTATTCCTATATCACACGCATTTTTAATTATATTTTATTCTCATTCCCGATATTGAAATAAGTAAAAGAATCTTGTATATCTGTAAAATATAGAATAAAAATAAGGTAACAATTTCAGACAGAGTCAATTTCTGATTACTTGGAACATTTGTCACTAATTTGGCAGTACTGCGGGACCCTCACAGGTTTATCGCTTAATTTGATAATAATAATAGTCACTAATTTGAAGGTAAATATTTTAAAAAAAGTGGATCATTCAACACACTGAAGAAAGTTTAATTAGTGTTTAGGTTACGATGATATGATACATATTTTAATAGCACTCACATCTGTTTCATCATATCAGCCTAGTCAGATCAACACACATGTCAGGTTATGTGGATGGATGATGCTGAGTGCCAACAAGTATTATATTTCATTACCTGAAAAAAAAAATCAATTTTCTTCGAACTTGTTAAATCTCAAAGCGTTGTCTCAAAATTCCTGGTTCTTACACTGAAAACTTAAATGTGACAAATAAACTGTGTGTATAAGCACGCTTGAAAGCTAGTGTCACATGAACTAAACAACCGTTGTTTTCAGCCTAAATTTACAATGCGAACATTATTACATCTTAAACCACTTCTCATTTTTTTTTCACAAAAAATTAAAGTCATGCTTTAAAAAAGTAATTAACAATGTCTAAGTGCTTCACCAAGAAAGCTACAATTCCCGCACTGTGACTAGTAGCCCTGAATACCACTGCGTTACCAAGAATTATCCGCATTAATAATCAGTACACGACTTAAGACTGCAGCACAAGTCTACAATCCTCCACATTATCACCAGTGTTCATACGCCCCAGCATGGCAACACCATTCAACAATCCTCCACATGAAGCCTAGTGCTCACACGACCCAGCATGCAACACTTCCAAACAACTCCACAACATTTTACGTTACTGTAAATGTCTGGACGACCCAAGACGGGAACACTTCCAAATAACTCTGCAACCCTTCACATTACCACAAGTACCCAGATGACTCCACAATACTCTATTATAATGGGAAGGCAGCGAGCGCTATGTGCCGCCCGCCCCTTGAATAATTCACTAGATGTGGAGACCAAGATACTAAAGGCACTAGGCGGGGTAAAGAACTGTGCAAATGACCACCCGTGGTAGGGTCCTCGACCCTAGTCCATCAATGTAAATATTTTACAAAATACAATGACATTCTGTATTTAGAAAATACCCGGTAAATTTAATATTTGATTTGCTAAATTTATACACTTAGCGTTTTCCATGAATACATTAATAATAATAATAATAATAATAATTTAAAAGACATTTGTAAATAAAAGTTAGAAATGCTTTATTCGGCATTTTTAACCGACGATGCACAAAAATTAGTTAAGTAACTCACATGGGAGAAGTAATTTCCAATCATCAGATTGGGAGCGGGTCATCACATGTTTAAGGAACATCTCTTGAGATTTTCCAGTAAAAATTAATAATTTCGTCCAATGTATGGAAAGTAATCAAATTGTGCGCTTCAAAAATGCATGAGAGTTAATAGACCAAACAGATGTAAGCTACATTTTAATATAAAATTGCATACATGTAAGCCTACAAGTAACAAACAAAATTTGTATATCACCTCTGAAAAGTACATAGTCACAATACCACTTGCTTTAGTAACTGTGTGAGATTTATTAAAAATATTAATTTTTGTTCAGAAAAAAATCAGAATTTAAGTGCTGTGTTGGAAACAAATTACAGTATCTTTTTTGGACTTCTAAAAATCACTTTAACATTCATAAACTATAAATGAGTCATATTATTATCGCCTTTTATTAGGAGAAAGTTATTTTTCTTGTTTTTTTCTCTGTAAAGTCTTAGAATTTTGTCGAAGTTTAAACTCCTGCTAATTTCAGATTCAATGGACATAATCACCAAACTGTTCAAACGTTCTTGCTGAATCGATGATCTCAAGTAAGTTTTGATCCGTTTCAGCTTGGAGAAACTCCTTTCTTCAGATTCCCCCCTCCCCTTTTATTTTTACTTCGTGTTTTGTGTGTACTTGACAAGCCGAGAGTAGATTACACTCTAGCGAGGGGCCCCCTTAGGCGTGAGGCCAAATTGGGAGCAATCGGTCCAATCGACTTAAGGCCGGCCCTTAAGCCGATTGGACCAGGGCAACCAAGTAACAGTTACTTGGTTACCCTGAAAGAATTGAGAGATTGTGCTGACGGTCCAGCATCATTTGATTGATTGATTGCCTTTTCACCTAAGAACAGAACAAGCCGCTTTCCTCTTCAACCTCTCCTTCAACGCCTTGACATGCTTACATGCCGTCCTCTGCAAGGTCCTATCAATATTCTTACCTCTTTATCTTTACTGTCCTCCCTCACCCTTGTGTACAATACTTTCTATAAATGCAATAACTGTAATACTGCGCCACTAATTACTACAAAATAAAAGTATTATTTAAAACTACAAACTTAAATCATGCACACTGGAGCGGCGATCAGCTCAAATGACAGAATAAAAAAGCATACGATGCTAACACTTGATACTACGATGAATTAAAGATAGTACAAAAATACATCAGTCTATGAA
>NC_091304.1:20688990-20706490 GCF_038502225.1 Cherax quadricarinatus | reverse complement strand
GGGGTTCAGCAAGGATCGGCGTTGGGTTCGCTACTGTTCCTAATATATGTGACACACTAGAGGGAATTGAGTCCTACGTGTCACTGTTTGCTGACGAAGTAAAACTAATGAGAACAACAATAACAGGAGAAAGTGACAAACTCTAGGGAAGCCATACCGGACTGCAAATTGGTGAAACCAGCAGCTTTCCGATTTTAATCCAAACAAATGCAAGGTCATGCAATTTGAAGGCGAGGGTAGACTGGACACAGTACAGTATGGGCAGACAGAAGCTGGAAATATCAGTGAATGTAAAGGACTTGGAGGTGAATTTAACACCAAACATATCGCCAGAACTATACAAACTATATGACGTCAGCGGCACATCAGGTGCCCACACCTGATCAAGAACGTGTAAAGGCTTGAAAAGGTCTAAAGGTTTCCAACTAGAGAGGTTTAAGGAACTAAATCTGACGACCTTGGTAGAGAGAAGGGCAAACAGGTCATAATTACTACATAGCAAATCCTCAGAGAAAATGATAGAACAGACTAAATTGAGAATGCCTGATCAAAGGAACACAAATTAAAGCTGAAGGAAGTATTTCATTAAATTTCAGGTCAGGCAGGGCAGGCGATGCAAAATGCCCCCAATAAAAAGTAGGGGCGCCATTGGTACACTAAGGGAAAACACCATAAGTGTCCGGGGCCCAAGACTGTTCAACAGCCTCCCATCAAGCATTAGAGGAATTGCCAATAAACCCTTGGCTGCCTTCAAGAGAGAGCTGGATAGATACCTAAAGTCAGTGCCGGATCAGCCGGGCTGTGGCTCGTACGTTGGACTGCGTGCGGCTAGCAGTAACAGCCTAGTTGATCAGACCCTGATCCATCGGGAGGCCTGGTCATGGACCGGGCCGCGGGGGCGTTGATCCCCGGAATAACCTCCAGGTAGTTGAGAAAAGATACGACTCAGATGAGGAAGTGAGTATTGGAGGCAAATTTGGTAGACAGTTTCAGAAGAAGATATGATGAGGCCTAAGAAGCCAGACATCAGTTATGCCAATCAAACATTCTAAGAGTCTAGGAGGTCAGGAGCTAAGTATCGATCCCCGCAAACATAAATCAGTGGGTACACACACAACCACACACCCCTACCACTACATACACACGAAAGACTGGCTCTTGACAGCACTCAATAGTAGGAGGTACATGTATACCTCTGGCTCATACTTCACAGAGCGGTCTCCTTAAGCAGCAAGGCATGAATGAAAAGAGAAGGGGCTGGACCGTGCAGAACCACTACACTACCCTTGTCGTACGTCAAAGAAAAACTGGGTGAACCAAGTTGTATTTAATGTGTGAATGATATTTTTTTTATGACTGAACACACACATACAATTATTAGTTGCATTACTCCCTTTATATCGTCTTCTAAGAAATAAAAAATAAATGTAAAAAAATATACGTGTGTGCCAGATACTTGACACTAAACGCATGTTACTCAGAGCGCCCTAGTTCAAGTGCCCTTTTTTCTCCTGGTGTCATTACCCAGTATGTGTGTACTTGCTCAGCTGTGCTTGTTGGGGGATCGAGGCTCAGCTCCCATCATTCCCACGAGCCGTCCTAGGGCGGGGAAGGTACCAGAGCCAGAGCTTGCTACCACCTGCAGCTCACCAGACTGCCCTTCACTCAAGCCCCCCTTGGGTGTGGAAAGTGGCAGACCAGAGGCCTAGCTTTTCCCTACGAGCCCCGTGAGGGTGAAGAATGTGGCTAGGCTTGGGAACAGCTGGTCCCAGAAGATGAGAAGGTAGTTTTACCTCCTCCCGTGGAAGACATAGGTCCCAGACACTCCCAAGCCAGGGAGCCAAGACCGGGTCACCATCTGGAAAAGACCCGGGCCGGAAGAGTACCGGTGAATCAAGAAGAGGGCTCAGCTCCCTCCCATTTTTCATGTTTATTTACTTTTAACCTCTGCCTCCTATACTCTGCAACTACGGGCTTGCTCTGCTTTCGATGCCCTTTCCTCTTTGCTAGTATAAATTGGTCTACTGTTTCTTTGAATATTTTGAGCAGCCTCTACGTCAACTAGTGGTGTACCGTCTTACCATCAATTTATTTTTCCAACTGTACTCCATTTAGGTACTCCCCCTTATCCTTACTTAATTATCTCTCGTATAGACTGTTCTTGTATTCTTAGCTCGCCATCCCACCTCCACTAGGACTGTATATTGAGTATGTTGAGTTACCGGGTGTTAAAGTCACTTGTCGATAGACACTGTGTGTGTGTGTGTGTGTGTGTGTGTGTGTGTGTGTGTGTGTGTGTGTGTGTGTGTGTGTGTGTGTGTGTGTGTGTGTGTGTGTGTGTGTGTGTGTGTTTTCATCAAGCACGGGTGGAGCCTAGTATGATTCACGCGCTGACACGATCCTCACCCAAGGTTATGTACGACCTCGAATACCCGCCTCTGTTGCAATGTCTGCAACACATCATGCATTACAAATGACGTGTCTGCAACATGTCACGAGTAATGTATATATTATCCCTTAGAGAGTATTCCAGTCTGAAACATCTGCACTGTAAAATTCACAAATGAATGCATGTGGATTCAAAGTTCGTTGCCTCGCACTATCCGTACATATAATGCTTGATATTTGATATGGAATTGGTCTTGGTAAAGAATATAATTATTATAATGCAACACGCAGATTCACAAAATACAATACGCAATGAAATATATTTTAATGTTTATAAATTCTACACTAACCACACCATGACGTCTGCAATGACACCTTTGACCTACTAGTACAGCCGGAATATATTGTAAGCAGACTCACCACCTTGCCCTACCTCCGCCAAATGGACTTCTAGCGTGTAACTTTTCAAGAAGTGAAAGGTGCACAAGCTTGGAATACCACCTACTTGCCTGGTTCAACCTACTATCTGTCGGGTTCAGTAAACTCTAATCAATGTGCCAGACACTCGGAAATAACACTTGCTCGGGCACGGTCGCCAGCTACTCTAAATGACTAATGATGTGAAGTGTTGGGGAGAAGAGGGGAGAAGGAGTACTGCATGGAAGGGAATCACAGACTGTCTTGAATAATATCTACGATACAGTACTTCACAGGAAGTAGGGAAGACTAAGTATTTATAGCAGTGCATATTAATGTTTCGGTGAAAATTCAAATACCATCAAGAAGTATTCTTTGGAAACAGATATAAAAGATACAAAACAGAATAGCTATCCTATCTATATAACAAAAGATGAAAATCGAATTAAACTCAAGAAAAATAACCTAGCCGTTAGATCGTTTTTATATTCAGTACTGCAAGACGGTTACTGCCCAACACAAACAATATCAAACTATTTTAACAAAAACATAACAAAACAAAGATATAAGGGGAAAAACAATTATTTCAAAGCAGCTCAAGTGACGCCTGAGCCACTGGTTGAAAAACCACACTGTGCTCTCCTAACATTTTACCTAAATTAGCCAGGCTAATCCTTGTTCGATTCCTTTAAGGATTCAACTCCCGAAGGGATCTACTGCAAGCGCTAGAGCTGATTAATTTCCATGCCTCCTGTTGACTGCATATTAATTTTTGCTTGTGTATGCATATGTATGTCGTGCCGAATAGGTAAAACTTGCGATTCTGGCTTAAATAGCAACGGTCTTCTTGCCGAATAAGGTAAGCAAAAATTTGTGCATGCAGTAATTCCAAAATTCTGAACCCAACGAAAAAAAATGTATTTCATTGTATTTATTTATTAAATTACTGTAAGCTTATCTAAAATATATTTAGTTGGATTAGGCTAAATTAAACTGCGCTTGTTATAATAAGGTTAGGTAAGTTTCCTAAGGTTCTTTTGATACAAAATTATTAATTTTTACATTAACATAAATGAAAAAATGTATCTTTAAACGTATAAGAGAAACCTTTATAAAAGGACTTAATTTTAAATGAGTTCTTGCTAACTGACCAATTTTACCTGTTTGGCGTGTGTGTGATATATATATATATAATATATATATATATATATAATATATATATATATATATATATATATATATATATATATATATATATATAATTATATATATAATATATAATATATATATATATATGATATTAATATAATATATATATATATATATATATATATATATATATATATATATATATATATATATATATATATATATATATATATATATATATATATATATATATATATATATATATATATATATATATATATATATATATATATATATATATATATATATATATATATATATATATATATATATATATATATATATATATATATATATATATATATATATATATATATATATATATATATATATATATATATATATATATAATATATAATGTATATATATATATATATATATATATATATATATATATATATATAATTATATATATAATATATAATGTATATATATATATATATATATATATATATATATATATATATATATATATATATATATATATATATATTATCACACTGGCCGATTCCCACCAAGGCAGGGTGGGCCAAAAAAGAAAAACTTTCACTATCATTCACTCTATCACTGTCTTGCCAGAAGGGTGCTTTACACTACAGTTTTTAAACTGCAACATTAACACCCCTCCTTCAGAGTGCAGGCACTGTACTTCCCATCTCCAGGACTCAAGTCCGGCCTGCCGGTTTCCCTGAACCCCTTCATAAATGTTACTTTGCTCACACTCCAACAGCACGTCAAGTATTAAAAACCATTTGTCTCCATTCACTCCTATCAAACACGCTCACGCATGCCTGCTGGAAGTCCAAGCCCCTCGCACACAAAACCTCCTTTACCCCCTCCCTCCAACCTTTCCTAGGCCGACCCCTACCCCGCCTTCCTTCCACTACAGACTGATACACTCTTGAAGTCACTCTGTTTCACTCCATTCTCTCTACTTGTCCGAACCACCTCAACAACCCTTCCTCAGCCCTCTGGACAACAGTTTTGATAATCCCGCACCTCCTCCTAACTTCCAAACTACGAATTCTCTGCATTATATTCACACCACACATTGCCCTCAGACATGACATCTCCACTGCCTCCAGCCTTCTCCTCGCTGCAGCATTCATCACCCATGCTTCACACCCATATAAGAGCGTTGGTAAAACTATACTCTCATACATTCCCCTCTTTGCCTCCAAGGACAAAGTTCTTTGTCTCCACAGACTCCTAAGTGCACCACTCACCCTTTTCCCATCATCAATTCTATGATTCACCTCATCTTTCATAGACCCATCCGCTGACCCGTCCACTCCCAAATATCTGAATACATTCACCTCCTCCATACTCTCTCCCTCCCTATATATATATATATATATATATATATATATATATATATATATATATATATATATATATATATATATATATATATATATATATATATTAACACACCTTCAAAAATGGGAAGACACTTACTAACAATATACCATACAACGCGTCACTTGCTTGATGGGAATGACGCAGTAGCCGACATGGGTAAAGTTATACTGAAATAGTGTAGCAAAATACCCGAAAATATTTAAAGTAGCCTCAAGAGTTATCACAGGACTGCACCAATATTAGTCAAGGGAAGACGCACCTCTCGCACATCGGGAACTTGGAATACCTTAATTAACTGAATATGAACAGTCTGCTCCTTGCGCTTTCTTTACCAAGACTAAACCCAGTGCTTAACTATTTGTGTTGTGGTACAGTACGTATCAAAACCATGATAACTATCTTAATAATAAATAACTAGCACGGATTTCTTGAATCATACATTCTGGAGGCAGGTGACTAAAAATAATTAATGAAAGACTCTGCATATTGATACCTACTTATACATTCTTGTTAAAATGATAGTAGTGTGTGTTTCATATTGGTAACGTAAAGTAAAGAAAGCAACAAGAAACTGTAAAGAAAGTTATAACAGTTACCTACTTGTGTGCCGGTGATTACCTCCGTCCCAGCCCACCTTACAAACAGTTACCCACCCAGCCCACCTTACAAGCAGTATGCCACCCAGTCCACTTTACAAACAGTTACCCACCTAGCCCTCCTCACAACCAGTAACCCACCCAGCACTCCTTACAAGCAGTAACCCACCTACCCTTCCTGAGAATGCAACCCCTTCCCCCTCCCTCCAACTCGCTGACAGACAGCAACCACCTCTACCACTCCCCCGACAGTGAGCAACTCTGACAAGCATCTTCTGATCTCACTATAATTATCATATAGAATAAGTTAGCAACACATTGCTGATGTATTCAACTGTGTTAAAATAAACCTACCTGAGACATCACCCCCCCCCCCATCCCTGAAGGACGGCAACCCCTGCCCCAAAAACCTCTTTCCGTTCCCTCAAACAGCAACCCATCCACCCTCACTGACGAAGAGCAAACCCCTTCCCCTTTCTGACAAACTGGCTCGCTTACTGTGACACCCGTTATCCACATACAATGGGGGCAGCCTCAAAGGTCACATAATCTGTAAAAATAAAGCGTTTTTTGCCAATCCTGTTTGAGCAAGTATAACCCCCCAATTTGTCCAACAATAACAGCATGCTTCCCACACCTCCTGCAAACCCGTCCTACGGGAGCCGCTTCCATCCATTATCAGATCTGGGGTCTGCAATCCACTCCTACACATAACTCCATCAATCTTCACAATGAACATAATCTTCCAATGTGACAAAATTTGCCCGCTTCTCGCCCTTACACTGCTGAAATAATGTTGTATTAAACATGCTATTTATTGGATTTTCTGTGTAAAACTAAAATCTTACGACTACGTAATTTTTCCATGTATCACTGGTAGTGACAGTCATTAATAATGACCCTTGGTTCATATTTGAGGTGTATAAGTGGAAAACAGGAATTAATAAAGGGGATGTAAACAGCGTGCTAAAAATATCTAACAGACAGGACTCGCAGCAATGATTTTAAATTGGAAAAATTCAGATTCAGGAAGGATATAGGAGAGCATTGGTTTGGTAATAGTGTTGTGGATGAGTGGAACAGAGTGGGTGTGGGTGGGTGTGAGTTGGACCTGACTAGCTTGTGCTACTAGGTCGGATGCCGTGCTCCTCCCTTTAGTGAATATGACTGACCTGACTAGGTTAAGGCATTGGCTTAAGCCGGTGGGAGAACTGGACCTGCCTCGCATGGGCCAGTAGACCTGTTGCAGTGTTCCTTCTTTCTTATGTCTGTAACAGTGCTGTCCTGTATGGGTTACAGGTTGAAATTAAGACACATGTGCAACATCTGGGTATCTTTATTGTAGACGTTTCGCCATCCAGTGGCTTTATCAATACAAATTCTAGGACATAGCTTGAAGACAGTAGGACTATATACAGAAGATGGGGTAATCAGTCCCTCAACCTAGGAGTAGGTGCGAGGAGCACCATAGTCGTGGAGATTCTGAAGCAGAAGCAAGGAGCCTGGCGCTTATATAGTAACGTCAGGTGTAGCAGACGAGGGCATAGTCACTGGTAGGCGGGATTCCCCAGTGGAAGTAGGTCCTTCCCAAAGAGATGGGTTAGTTGTAGTAGTAGTTGTCGTAGTCGTGAAGGTTATGTACATGTCCTCAGAATCAAGATTCCATGATGTTGCAGCGTCTGACAAGTTGTGCAAGAATGGTATATAATACCGACAAGATGAAATTAAGACACGTGCAACATCTGGGTATCTTTATTGTAGACGTTTCGCCATCCAGTGGCTTTATCAATACAAATTCTAGGACATAGCTTGATTCTGAGGACATGTACATAACCTTCACGACTACGACAACTACTACTACAACTAACCCATCTCTTTGGGAAGGACCTACTTCCACTGGGGAATCCCGCCTACCAGTGACTATGCCCTCGTCTGCTACACCTGACGTTACTATATAAGCGCCAGGCTCCTTGCTTCTGCTTCAGAATCTCCACGACTATGGTGCTCCTCGCACCTACTCCTAGGTTGAGGGACTGATTACCTCATCTTCTGTACATAGTCCTACTGTCTTCAAGCTATGTCCTAGAATTTGTATTGATAAAGCCACTGGATGGCGAAACGTCTACAATAAAGATACCCAGATGTTGCACAGGTGTCTTAATTTCATCTTGTCGGTATTATATACCATTCTTGCACATGGGTTACAGGTGGCGCCACTTTGCCAAGGAAAGATAGAGGGAGCGACGGGAATAGTAAAGGAATACAAAAAGGCACAATACCGTGACTGGAACAATACACAAATATGTTTGTAGATGAATGGTTCAGAGAACTGACATGTTGATAAATTAGACACATGTGCAACTCTTGGGTATCTTTATTGAGGAAACGTTTCGCCACACAGTGGCTTCATCAGTCCATACAAAGGAGAATCTTGAAGAACAGGAGGAGAATGAGGTAATCAGTCCCTCAACCTTGAGTCGATGTGGTCAGTCCATCAATCTTGAATAGAATACGGCATACGTGCTGAGAAGCAGCTTATAAACCGTTGGCAGGAGAGGTGAAGCAGTCATAGGTCGTGTAACATTTGTTCAATGTTGAAGTAGGTCGTGCCCAAGAATTAGGCAAGCGAAGAATTCCCAAGAATTCCCATTCTCAATAAAGATACCCAAGAGTTGCACATGTGTCTAATTTATCAATACACAAATAACCTGCACCTAAGAGAGGGGAGTTTACGACGACGTTTCGGTCCGACTTGGATCATTTAAAGTCAAGTGTGACTTTGTAAATGGTCCAAGTCGGACCGAAACATCGTCATAAACTTCCCTCTCTTATGTGAAGGTTATTTGTGTATTGTGAAGGAAAAAGCAGGGAACTGTAAAATAGGGAAAGCGCAATTCGCAATCTGGAAGGGTTCAACGAGGAGGGAAAGGTATAAAAGGGGATGGAAAAAAGTGATAAAGAGGAGGTTCTAAGGGTATCGGGGTAAATGGTGGAGGAAAATCACTGGGTGGGTCCCAATGGCAACACAGAAGCAGTATGGGGGTAGGAAGTGGGGAGTGGGGGAATTTGCGGGTCTTGAATAGCAACAAGGGGGAGCGCCAGCTGAGATACGAAAAGGAAAAATAAAAGAATAAGATAAGAAAAGGGTGTGTGGTTTTCATGCTGCTGAAGGGGACAATAGTGACCTTGGAGTAAAACCCGCATGTGCGGAACAAGGATAAAGGTTACAGACCCGGTGATGCCACGTTCAAAAACACACTGCCAGAAGGAAAAATACTGGCTGTATGTCTGACCGGCTGAGTGGCTGGCTGCGAAGACGATGACGCCATGACTTGAAAGATAAGAGGAAAAGCCTCCGAGATGGAAGATGGGAAGGATGCCAGGGAAGGCGGAAGAGGATGGCGAAGGGATCTTGTGGTTAGGAGATAAGGAGTGAAGCAAGGAGGGTGCGTGCGAAGTCGAGAAAGTCGCACTCACCTCAGGAACAAGGAAGTCGTGAATAACAGTAGCAAGAGCTGAAAGGACCTGTAAAATACGACACTTCGGAATAAAGCCGTGTACAAATACGAGACAAAAAAGAAATGGAGAAAATGAACATAAGAAGTAGGAAAGGTGTTCAAATACGGAAATAATAATGCAATAATATGTTAGGAAAGAAGAGTAACAGATCGGGTACAGTATGAAAAGACACAGTGAGTAGCATAGACAAGCAAAGTAAATGAAATGGAGGCAACATGAAAACACAAACGCTGTGAAATGCAATGTAAAAAGAGTGTCAGGGGCACGCGACAACTTGTGACAGAGTTGTATATAGAAATTCAAGTAGGAAGAGGAAAGGAATTTAATAAAGAATGAGAAAAAGTAAAAGAAGGAAAGGCCGGGAACATCCAAGTCACCAGGCACGGTGGGAGTGAATGAATAGGAACAGGAATTTACCAAAGAAAAGGGCGTGATTAATGTAACTTCGAAGTACATGAGATGGAAAATAAATGCAAAACAAAGTGAATTATAAGGGACTGAAAAGAAAATGAAAAAGGAAGGTAAGGACACCTACAAAATCAACATCACCTGGGGAGGTGGGTTTTGCAGTGATTATCCAGGACTCTTATTACCCCTTATTACCACACAAGTCCTCCGTACTTAAATGCAGACTTCATGCAATCCTACCAGCTCTCGTCTAAATTGCTGGCCAGAATATACCATGGTACACCACGTATTCTGACTGTGCATTCTCATTTGATGTATCATGTTTCGGTCACCCTGTGTGTCAACAAATCAGGAATGCTAGTCTAACCCCACAACCGGCAGAAGTACGTGGGATTCTCTTCGTATCTGACCCATGTTGGGATCCCGTGCAGTGAATGGGTAGATGCTGGAGTGAAGGCTGCTAAACTGAGCATGTTCTATAGCAATTTCTGCCAATATGAGCTAATGATTCATATACTGTACCTTCCTCATAAGTTATACTGTTCCCTAAGTTCAACATGTAAAATGAAAAAATCATAAACATTTTAAAAGTCAGAATGAATTTAATTTGTAATATTACTTACTTTAATTTGTAATATTACTTAAAAAAAGTTGTTTAGGTTAGATTAAAATTTTGGTAGACCATGCGTCTGCACCGACCTGACCTCAATGCTACTAGAAAAAATACTGCATATATATATATATATATATATATATAAAATTTATCCTTACCCTAAGGACGTTATTTATGTTCGCTCGTAGCTCTAATATTTTACTTGTTGAACAGTAAGCATAGCTATAACTTTTGAGAACGAGGACAGACCATTCGGAGTTGGTATATCTTAGTGAAGTGACTGGTCCAGTGGGCTCTACAAACACACAAGCTGTACTGGGTTCGGAAAAACCTGGGGTTTGGTCCTTTTCTTTCCATGAGAATCGACACAGAGAAGCGAGACAGCCCTCTAAACTAAGTCTAGGGAGAGGACACCCGACCCAGGATCACCTGCTGGCAGATCTTATGGGACATTTTACGGAATCTTTTAATATTTTCCAACTGATAGTATTTTAAATTGGCATGAAATATTTTAACTAGGACTATTTATTTTTAGGTACTTTTAGCATTAGAGCGTGTGGTATACAGATGTGTAATATGTTTTACTGATTAAAAGCGATGAATAACCTTATGGTCTCAGCCCAGTGTTCTGTAAACATTAGGACTTCTTTCCTTCTTTCAGCAGCCTTCAGGCGTAAGTGCTCGAGGATGTCAGTGACCTCCGGGCTGGCGATGGGCGGCCCTAGTACCCCACAGGTGTTCATATAAGGCAACACACGTTGCCCGCACTAACATCTGTCTCCACCTCTCACTCCTGTCTCTTCCTCCAGCCTCTCATTTTTCAGTCTCTTTCCGTCGATCTTTCTATTGTATTTCTGCCTGTCAATGTCTGTCTCGTGTTGTCGACCTCTCTTAATCTTTCCCTCTTCTGTTTACTCATTGCTTATCTACCTCTCACTTTCTTATTCCCTTTCCATTATCTTTGTATCTACCTCTGATTATTCAATCTACCAGTCTCCACGTGGCTACCTCGCGTCATCCCAATTTCCCTTTCACCTTCTACAATCACTCCACACCCTGTGCCTCCACCTGTCCCCGCCCCCAAGCTACAATCATCCCAGACCCTCTGCCACACTCGCCCCACTGTATCATTCACAACGTCTCCCACCTGCTACAATCGTCCCGCACACTGGCACCACCTGTGAGACAACCCTTCGGTTACAACCTCTCTCTTTCCCTCAACATTTATATTAAACAATGCAAGACTTTTCATCAAAGAAAAAACTCGACTTAATCATCTTGATTAGAAGTGGCCGCAACCTGCGGAATATGACACTTCCTATATGATAATGATACACAATACCGACAAGTTGATAAGACACATGTGCAATAGTTAGGTAACTTTATTTCGACTTTAAGGGTGATGGACTGATTACATCGTCTTCACATCTCTTCTGTTCCTGCCTACTTTCTGTATTCGACTGAAGAAGCCTACTGTGTAGGCGAAACGTTTCGGAATAAAGTTGTCTAACTGTTGCATATGTGTCTTACCTAACAACTTTATTTCGAAACATTTCTCCTACTGTGCAGGCGAAACATTTCAAAATATAGATACCTAACTTTTGCCCATGTGTCTCGTGTCACTACCAGTGCCACATCCTCTGCAATAGTCACCGATTTATCATACTGTACTTTTAAACATCTAAGATAAAGGGGAAAGGGAGATAACTTGGGAAAGGGGAGAGTTGGGTAGGGAGAGAGGATAGATATGAAGAAGGAAGCAGTTTATAGAAAAAGAGGTAGAAGTAGAGATATGTCGAGAAAGGGTAGGTAGGGAAATAGGTAGCATGCAGAAATGAGGGAAAGGGTGAAGAGAAGAAGGGAGTGGAAGATGAAGGGGAGAGGGTAGGGGGAAGTAACAGTAGCAGTTGTTTGTCGCATTAAGTACTCGCGCGGTTTGCCTTAAACTACATTAACAATGCTTTATCACCTAAAGCCAAACAATAGACACTGAGATGTTCACTAAACGTTCCACCAGGAACGTCGCAAAAGAAGAATTTTAATGAGTTTCAACGTGAAAACTAACACGGACAATGTTTTGAAGTTCAGTAAACACAAATAACCCGCAATTAGGAGTCTGAAACTTACGACGACGTTTCAGTTTGTGTACTGTTTATGCCACGATGTTGTGACTTCTTATTCTTGATGTTTTGAAGCCTAATAAAATAGTCTACTAAAATGAAGACGTTGCAGAATTCCAAATATCTGCTGGACAATTTTAGATAAATTCAGGAACGATGCCTGCAATATGTTCATTTTTAAAAGCTCATTGAGCTTTTCACAATGAGCATGTTGAAAATCGGTCCTCTTTTAGTTGCATATTATATTTTCCCCGTTTCAAATGTTCTTGATATCCAGCCTATGACTTGTCTTGCAACTGAGAATGTTACTTTCAAGTTCAGAACTTTTCGCGGATGTTCTGACTTTATTTTGTCGATTTACTCTGAGTTGTCTGTTTCTTTTATGCGTATGACGTGCACTGTGCACAATGATCAAATTTGATTGAGGTTTTTCCAAAGTATGTACACTATGTCTTTATTTTGCAGGAACTAATCAATACATCACATTATGAGGGATTACTGATGCTTGTCGTGTACACAATCACAGGTGTTGTGTGTATTTATGTCCCACGACACACCACCACCACCACCTTCCATCCAACTCACAATCATTACCACATTAAATGCATTAAGCGAGCCCCTTACTTTTCTCAAACTGTATATTCATACGTACAGCTTCCTCTTGAGCGGCGTCATCGAAATTAATCACATGCAGCAGTTTTATTAATCAAGTTTATTTTCACCTCATCTTCTAATCTTAAGTAGAAATAGATTCACTTCACCGTACAACACCCGTCGAGCGATAAAGGAAATAAGTCAATTTGACACTTTACAAAAGAGTCTTGACTGCGTGACGTTAAACAAAGCACAGAACACCAACCAAAGAATACAAAAGTCTTAGTATTGCGAGGCACAGTTGAACAAAGAACAAGAAACCCACAAACCGGAAACGAAAACTGGATAAGTTTTGGCCCATCCTTAACTATTTAGTCACAATTTGTTGTGATTTCTTTCAGCCACGGTACACTATACCCACTCTTCGAGTAGGTATAGTTTACGGAAACCTTCGAATTATATAATTCCGCAGTTTCTGATCTTTGAACTTTTTTTCTTTACAATTAAAAAAAATCATTGACGTAAGCACCTAATGGACCTTCCCGTCAAGGACAGTAAGAGAAAAAAAATTAGTTCTCAGAAGTACTGCCAGGTGGAACAGATGACTGTAGCACAAGTCAGCCCCATCTGCTGCAGTCCACCCAGGTGTTACCAACGTAAACACAAGACAACAAAATTAATATACAGATGAAGTGACTATGTAAAGGAGCATGGAGCTCCACGGAAGGCAAGACTGAAATTATTAAAACATCTTGCGCGAAATAGATGTGACACTGACACTTCTCAACGAATTTTAAATATGGATACGTCACCATGAGATGGCGGGAACTGAGATGAGAACACTGATATCAATACAAAAAAAATGAGTATACGTATTGACAAGATCATCGGTTGTTGGCAGGCCGGGAGCGCTCACCTCCGCCATTGCTAATGTAAACATCACACGAACAGATTGTAATAAAGTTGGTAGAATTACCGACAATATGTAAAGTAAAAGGACACAAGTGCAACTAATGTGACATTTTATTGTGGCAACGTTTCGTTCTCCAGGAGCTTTATCAAGCCATTACAAACAATACCCGCTGTGTCCATGTATTGTTTGTAATGGCTTGATAAAGCTCCTGGAGAGCGAAACGTTGCCACAATAAAATGTCACATTAGTTGCACTTGTGTCCTTTTACTTTACATCATACGAACAGTTTTGTTTATGGAGAAAAATTACGGTAAGGTTTTGACAGGGTCCCACATCAGAGACTATTGAGGAAAATTAAAGCACATGGAATAGGAGGAGAAATTTTTTCCTGGATAGAGGCATGGTTGACAAATAGGCAGCAGAGAGTTTGCATAAATGGGGAGAAATCAGAGTGGGGAAGCGTCACGAGCGGTGTTCCACAGGGGTCAGTGTTGGGCCCCCTGCTGTTCACAATCTACATAAACGACATAGATGAGGGCATAAAGAGCGACATCGGCAAGTTTGCCGATGACACCAAAATAGGCCGTCGAATTCATTCTGACGAGGACATTCGAGCAATCCAGGAAGATTTGAATAGACTGATTCAGTGGTCGGAGAAGTAGCAGATGCAGTTTAATATAGACAAATGCAAAGTTCTAAATGTTGGACAGGACAATAACCATGCCACATATAAACTAAATAATGTAGATCTTAATATTACGGATTGCGAAAAAGATTTAGGAGTTCTGGTTAGCAGTAATCTGAAACCAAGACAACAGTGCATAAGTGTTCGCAATAAAGCTAATAGAATCCTTGGCTTCATATCAAGAAGCATAAATAATAGGAGTCCTCAGGTTGTTCTTCAACTCTATACATCCTTGGTTAGGCCTCATTTAGATTATGCTGCACAGTTTTGGTCACCGTATTACAGAATGGATATAAATTCTCTGGAAAATGTACAAAGGAGGATGACAAAGATGATCCCATGTATCAGAAACCTTCCCTATGAGGATAGACTAAGGGCCCTGAAACTGCACTCTCTAGAAAGACGTAGAATTAGGGGGGATATGATTGAGGTTTATAAGTGGAAGACAGGAATAAATAAAGGGGATGTAAATAGTGTGCTGAAAATATCTAGCCTAGACAGGACTCGCAGCAATGGTTTTAAGTTGGAAAAATTCAGATTCAGGAGGGATATAGGAAAGTACTGGTTTGGTAATAGAGTTGTGGATGAGTGGAACAAACTCCCAAGTACCGTTATAGAGGCCAGAACGTTGTGTAGCTTTAAAAATAGGTTGGATAAATACATGAGTAGATGTGGGTGGGTGTGAGTTAGACCTGATAGCTTGTGCTAACAGGTCGGTTGCCGTGTTCCTCCCTTAACTCAATGTGACCTGACCTGACTAGGTTGGGTGCATTGGCTTAAGCCGGTAGGGACTTGGACCTGCCTCGCATGGACCAGTAGGCCTTCTGCAGTGTTCCTTCGTTCTTATGTTCTTATGTTCTTATGTTCTGTTGTTGGCAGCAACTGCCTTTGGTGTGACGATGCGATACAATACCTCTTGGTGTGACGATGGAACACAGGAGGCCCTGGTGTTAAACTACAACACTACCTCCTAGTGTGAAGGTACACCACACCAGTTCTTCAGTGTGCGGATGCAACACACTACTCGTCAGTGTGAGGATGAAACACAGGGGAGTGCCTTAGTGTGAGGATACAACACACTACCACTTAGGTTGGAAAACAGGTGTGCTGATACTGACAATACGTAGATAAAAACACAGGCACAGTTCAAGACACCTATTAGGGACACCCCGCGTGGCTTCTTCGGTCTTTAAAAGAACTGAGGAAGCCACTCATAGTGAAACGTTTCCTCAGTGTCTTCAACGGTGCACATGTCTTTATCTGCACATAACTTTCTGTGAGGATACAACTCACTACCACTTAGTGAGGACTACTAGGGAGTCGTGTGAGGATGGGGATACAACACTGGAACCTAAGTCTGTGTGAGGCTCCAACACTGGAACCTAAGTCTGTGTGAGGCTCCAACACTGAAGTCTCAGTCTTTGTGTGAGGATACAGCACTGAAGTCTTAGTCTTTGTGTGAGGATACAGCACTGAAGTCTTAGTCTTTGTGTGAGGATACAGCACTGAAGTCTTAGTCTTTGTGTGAGGATACAGCACTGAAGTCTTAGTCTTTGTGTGAGGATACAGCACTGAAGTCTTAGTCTTTGTGTGAGGATACAGCACTGAAGTCTTAGTCTTTGTGTGAGGATACAGCACTGAAGTCTTAGTCTTTGTGTGAGGATACAGCACTGAAGTCTTAGTCTTTGTGTGAGGATACAGCACTGAAGTCTTAGTCTTTGTGTGAGGATACAGCACCGAAGTCTTAGTCTTTGTGTGAGGATACAGCACTGAAGTCTTAGTCTTTGTGTGAGGATACAGCACTGAAGTCTTAGTCTTTGTGTGAGGATACAGCACTGAAGTCTTAGTCTTTGTGTGAGGATACAGCACTGAAGTCTCAGTCTGTGTGAGGATACAGCACTGAAGTCTTAGTCTTTGTGTGAGGATACAAAAAACACTTAAGCCAATCCGGGTAGGTAGCACAGGAACAGACCTGATACACCGAGAAGAAACAAGGAGACTATAACATTCTTTTACTGGTAGTTACAGAAAACCCCTTCAAAGAGCCAGAAGTTGTAAAATTCCTGTGCTCCATTCTTTCCCGTTCAATATGTGCGATGTGAGAACTCTTATAACTGGCCACTAATTTACGACTCGGGAGCTGAGCTTGTGGTTAAAACAGTGAGTGTGGTGCACTCAAACTCTCGTAATTATGAGAACATAAGAAGGAACACTGCAGCAGGCCTACTGGTCCATGCGAGGCAGATCCAAGTCACCTCCCAGCTTAAACCAATGGCCCACCTAGTCAGGTCAGGTCACATCCATGGAAGGGGTACGGCATCAGACCTATTAGCACAAGCTAGTCAGGTCCAAGTCACACCCACACACACTCATATATTTATCTAACATATTTTTAAAACTACACAACGTCTTAATTATTGGGTTGTCTTGATTTTTACTAAATGCAATAAAAATACATTAGTCATAACTATTAAGTCTTGTACTACAACCAAAGATGCACTGCATAAGTCAAAAGTTTGTATATTTCTATTTATGTTTATTTTTTGAAGTGTGTACTGTGTAACCTATTTGTAAAACTTAGAAAGTATTTGATTAAATGAAAAAAATCGGCTGCTTTTTCCATTCATATATATGTTGTGCCAGCGCAGTACCTGACTAAATATCATTTCAAATTCT
>NC_091304.1:20661490-20686490 GCF_038502225.1 Cherax quadricarinatus | reverse complement strand
TACCATTCTGTCTCGTAGGCACAAGTCAATTACACACTAGGCCTGTTGTATATGCGTGTGTGCGTGCGTGTGTACTCACCTAGTTGTGGTTGCAGGGGTTGATTCACAGCTCCTGGCCCCGCCTCTTCACTGGTCGCTACTAGGTCACTCTTCCTGCTCCATGAGCTCTATCATACCTCTTCTTAAAGCAATGTATGTATCCTGCCTCCACTACATCACATCCCAGACTATTCCACTTCCTGATAACTTTGTGACTGAAGAAATACTTCCTTACATCTCCGTGATTCATCCGAGTCTTCAAATTCCATTTGTGACCCCTTGTTTCTGTGTCCCATCTCTGGAACATTTTGTCTCTGTCCACTTTGTCAGTTCCTCGCAGTATTTTGTAGATCGTTATCATGTCTCCCCTAACCCTCCTGTCGTTCAGTGTCGTCAAGCCAATTCCCTTTAACCTTTCTTCGTAGGACATTCCCCTTAGCTCTGGAACTAGTCTTGTCGCAAACCTTTGCATTTTCTATAATTTCTTGACGTGCTTGACCAAGTGTGAGTTCGAAACTGGTGCTGCATACTCCACTATAGGCCTCACGTAAATGGTGTACAGAGTCTTGAACGATTCTTTACTAAGGTATCGGAACGCTATTCTCAGGTTTGTTAGGCGCCCATATGCTGCAGCAGTTGTGTGGTTGATGTGCGCCTCAGGAGATGAGCTCGGTATTATACTCACCCCAAGATCCTTTTCCTTGAGTGAGGTTTGCAGTCTTTGGCCACCTAGCTTATACTCTGCGATCTTCCTTGCCCTTCCCCGATCTTCATGACTGCATTTGGCGGGGTTAAATTCGAGGAGCCAGTTGTTGGACCAGGCTTGTAGCCTGTCCAGGTCTCTTTGTAGTCCTGCCTGATCCTCATCCGATTTAATTCTCCTCATTGACTTCACATCATCTGCAAACAGGGACACTTCTGAGTCTATCCCTTCCGTCATGTCATTCACATATACCAAAATAGCACTGGTCCTAGGACTGACTCCTCTGGAATCCCGCTCGTCACCGGCGCCCACTCTGACACCTCGTCACGTACCATGACTCGTTGTTGCCTCCCTGTCAGGTATTCTCTGGTTTATTGCAGTGCCCTTCCTGTTACGCATGCCTGATCCTCTAGTTTTTGCACTAATCTCTTGTGAGGAACTGTGGCGAAGGCCTTCTTGCAGTCCAAAAAAATGCAATCTACCAACCCCTCTCTCTCGTGTCTTACTCCTGTTACCTTGTCATAAAACTCCAGTAGGTTTGTGACACAGGGTTTTCTTTCCCTGAATCCATGCCTGTTGTCATTTATAAGCTTGTTCCATTCTAGGTGCTCCAAAACTCTCCTCCTGACAATCTTTTCCATGACTTTGCATACTCTACACGTCAGTGACACTGATGTGTAGTTTAGTGAATCGTGTCTGTCTCATTTCTTAAAAATGGGTACTACATTTGCCGTCTTCCATACCTCAGGTATTTCCCCAGTTTCACTGGAAGTGTTGAAAATTGTTATTAGTGACGGGAGAGAGACATGATTATATACACCTGGAAAATCCTAGAGAGACTAGTACCGAACTTGCACACGAAAATCACTCTCTACGAAAGCAAAAGACTCGGCAGACGATGCAACATTCCCCCAAAGAAAAGCAGGGGTGTCACTAGCACGTTAAGAGACAACACAATAAGTGTCAGGGGCCCAAGACTGTTCAACTGCCTCCCAGCATACATAAGGGGGATTACCAACAGACCCCTGGCTGTCTTCAAGCAGGCACTGGACAAGCACCTAAAGTCGGTACCTGACCAGCCGGGCTGTGACTCGTACGTTGGATTGTGTGCAGCCAGCAGTAACAGCCTGGTTGATCAGGCCATGATCCACCATGAGGCCTGGTCACAGACCGGGCCGCAATAGCGTTGACCCCCAGAACTCTCTCCAGGTATCCAGATCCAGGGACAGCATCTCTGCTCCCTCTCTAAGGACCTACAGAGAGATGTCTGGTCCCACTGCCTTTGAGGTATCAAGTTCATTTAGCAGCTTCTTTATCTCCTCCTCGGTTGTGTGCATCTCATCCAGCACTTGTTGGTATATCCCTTGTTGGTGTACCCCCCTGTTCTGACTTCCCGGAGTCCTTTCTGTCTTCATTGTAAATACTTCCTTAAATCTCACGTTGAGCTCCTCACATACTTCTTGGTCGTTTCTTATGAGCTCCCCACCTTCCTTCCTCAGGCTGATTACCTGGTCCTTGACTGTTGTCTTCCTCCTGATGTGGCTATACAACAGCTACGGGTCAGACCTGACTTTCGATGATATGTCATTTTCGTACTGTCGCTGGGCCTCCCTCCTTATCTGTGCACACTCGTCTCTGGCTCTTCGATTAATCTCTTTACTTTCCTGGGTCTTTTGTCTTCTGTACTTTTTCCTTTCTTTAGTGCACTTTGTTTTTGTCTCCCTACACCTTTGGGTATTCCAAAGACTCGTTCTGATCTTCCCATTATTTCTGTTGCCCTTGGGAACAAACCTCTCCTCTGCCTCCTTGCATTTTGTTGTCACGTAGTCCATTTCGTTTAATGATTTTCCTACAAATTCTCTGTCCCACTGAACCTCCTGCTTGAAGTTCCTCATGCCTGTGTAGTCCCCCCTATTGTAGTTTGGTTTCTCTCATCCTTCTTCTGTTACCCTTTCCACTTGTAACTCTACTATATATTCAAAGCTCAGGACCACATGATCACTAGCTCCAAGGGGCCTTTCATATGTGATGTCCTCGATGTCCGAGCTACTGAGGATGAATATGAGGTCCAGTCTTGCTGGTTCATTACCTCTCTCTCTCTGGTAGTATCCCTAACATGTTGATGCATGAGGTTTTTCAGTACCACATCCATCATCCTGGCTCTCCATGTTTTGGGACCCCCATGTGGCTCCAGCTTTTCCCAATCAATCTCCTTGTGACTGAAGTCACCCATAACTAGTAACTTTGCTCTACCCATGTGAGCTTTTCTGGCCACCTCAGCTAGTGTGTCCACCATTGCTCTGCTGCTCTCTTCATATTCTTCTCTTGGACTCCTGCAGTTCTGCGGTGGGTTGTACGTCACTGTAGTGACTACCTTATGTCCCCCAGACTGAATTGTACCTATGTAGTCCCTCTCGTCCATTCCTTCCATTTCCTCAAATCCCCATCGGTTTTTAATGAGTAGTGTAACTCCTCCCCCTCTGATCCCTCCATCTGTCCTCAGGATCTGATATCGGATGGGAAGATTGCGTCTGTTATCATCCCGGTGAGTTTTGTTTCTGTGACTGCTATGATGTCTGGGGACGTCTGCTTGATTCTTTCCTGTGTGTGTGTGTGTGTGTGTGTGTGTGTGTGTGTGTGTGTGTGTGTGTGTGTGTGTGTGTGTGTGTGTGTGTGTGTGTGTGTGTCTGCGTGCGTGTGTCTGCGTGTGTGTGTCTGCGTGTGTGTGTCTGCGTGTGTGTGTCTGCGTGTGTGTGTCTGCGTGTGTGTGTCTGCGTGTGTGTGTCTGCGTGTGTCTGCGTGTGTGTGTGTGTGTGTGTGTGTGTGTGTGTGTGTGTGTGTGTGTACTCACCTAGTCACCTAGTTGAGGTTGCAGGGATCGAGTCCAAGCTCCTGGCCCCGCCTCTTCACTGGTCGCTACTAGGTCACTCTCCCTGAACCATGAGCTTTATCGTACCTCTGCTTAAAGCTATGTATGGATCCTGCCTCCACTACATCGCTTCCCAAACTATTCCACTTCCTGACTACTCTGTGGCTGAAGAAATACTTCCTAGCATCCCTTTGATTCATGTGTGTCTTCAGCTTCCAACTGTGTCCCCGTGTTGCTGTGTCCAGTCTCTGGAACATCCTGTCTTTGTCCACCTTGTCAATTCTTCTCAGTATTTTGTAAGTCGTTATCATGTCCCCCCTATCTCTCCTGTCCTCCAGTGTCGTCAGGTTGATTTCTCTTAACCTCTCCTTATAGGACATACCTCTTAACTCTGGGACTAGTCTTGTTGCAAACCTTTGCACTTTCTCTAGTTTCTTTACATGCTTGGCTAGGTGTGGGTTCCAAACTGGTGCCGCATACTCTAATATGGGCCTAACGTACACAGTGTACAGGGTCCTGAACGATTCCTTATTAAGATGTCGGAATGCTGTTCTGAGGTTTGCCAGGCGCCCATATGCTGCGGCAGTTATTTGGTTGATGTGCGCTTCAGGAGATGTGCCTGGTGTTATACTCACCCCAAGATCCTTTTCCTTGAGTGATGTTTGTAGTCTCTGGCCCCCTAGACTGTACTCCGTCTGCGGTCTTCTTTGCCCTTCCCCAATCCTAATGACTTTGCACTTGGTGGGATTGAACTCCAGGAGCCAGTTGCTGGACCAGGTCTGCAGCCTGTCCAGATCCCTTTGTATTTCTGCCTGGTCTTCGATCGAATGAACTCTTCTCATCAACTTCACGTCATCTGCAAACAGTGACACCTCGGAGTTTATTCCTTCCGTCATGTCGTTCACAAATACCAGAAACAGCACTGGTCCTAGGACTGACCCCTGTGGGACCCCGCTGGTCACAGGTGCCCACTCTGACACCTCGCCACGTACCATTACTCGCTGCTGTCTTCCTGACAAGTATTCCCTGATCCATTGTAGTGCCTTCCCTGTTATCCCTGCTTGGTCCTCCAGTTTTTGCACTAATCTCTTGTGTGGTACTGTGTCAAACGCCTTCTTGCAGTCCAAGAAAATGCAATCCACCCACCGCTCTCTCTCTTGTCTTACTGCTGTCACCATGTCATAGAACTCCAGTAGGTTTGTGACACAGGATTTCCCGTCTCTGAAACCATGTTGGCTGCTGGTGATGAGATCATTCCTTTCTAGATGTTCCACCATTCTTCTCCTGACAATCTTTTCCATGATTTTGCATGCTATACATGTCAGTGACACTGGTCTGTAGTTTAGTGCTTCATGTCTGTCTCCTTTTTTGAAGATTGGGACCACATTTGCTGCCTTTCATGCCTCAGGCAATCTCCCTGTTTCGATAGATGTATTGAATATTGTTGTTAGGGGTACACATAGCGCCTCTGCTCCCTCTCTCAGGACCCATGGAGAGATGTTATCTGGCCCCATTGCCTTTGAGGTACCTAGCTCACTCAGAAGCCTCTTCACTTCTTCCTTGGTTGTGTGTACTGTGTCCAGCACATGGTGGTGTACCCCACCTCTCCGTCTTTCTGGAGCCCCCTTGTCTCCTCTGTGAACACTTTGAATCTCTTGTTGAGTTCCTCACATACTTCACGGTCATTTCTTGTCTCTCCTCCTTCCTTCCTTAGCCTGATTACCTGGTCCTTAACGGTTTTCTTCCTAATGTGGCTGTATAACAGCTTCGGGTCAGATTTGGCTTTTGCTGCTATGTCGTTTTCATATTGACGTTGGGCCTCCCTTCTTATCTGTGCATATTCGTTTCTGGCTCTACGACTGCTCTCCTTATTCTCCTGGGTCCTTTGCCTTCTATATTTCTTCCATTCCCTAGCACACTTGGTTTTTGCCTCCTTGCATCTTTGGGTGAACCATGGGCTCATCCTGGCTTTTTCATTATTCCTGTTACCCTTGGGTACAAACCTCTCCTCAGCCTCCTTGCACATTGTTGCTACATATTCCATCATCTCATTAACTGGCTTCCCTGCCAGTTCTCTGTCCCACTGAACCTCATTCAGGAAGTTCCTCATTCCTGTGTAGTCCCCTTTCCTGTAGTTTGGTTTCATTTGTCCTGGCCTTCCTGCTTTCCCCTCCACTTGTAGCTCTACTGTGTATTCGAAGCTCAAGACCACATGATCGCTGGCCCCAAGGGGTCTTTCATATGTGATGTCCTCAATATCTGCACTACTCAAGGTGAATACTAAGTCCAGTCTTGCTGGTTCATCCTCTCCTCTCTCTCTTGTAGTGTCCCTTACGTGTTGGTACATGAAGTTTTCCAGTACCACCTCCATCATCTTAGCCCTCCATGTATCTTGGCCCCCATGTGGCTCCAAGTTCTCCCATTCGATCTCCTTGTGGTTAAAGTCGCCCATGATCAGGAGCTTTGCCCTGCATGCATGAGCTCTTCTGGCCACTGCAGCCAGTGTGTCAACCATCGCTCTATTGCTCTCGTCATACTCTTGCCTTGGCCTCCTGCTGTTCTGTGGTGGGTTATACATCACTGCAATTATCACCTTGGGACCACCAGAGTGAAGCGTTCCCGCTACATAATCACTTTCTTCTCCGCTGTCTCCTCTCTCCAGCTCATCAAAATTCCATCGGTGTTTGATCAGCAATGCCACTCCTCCACCCCCCCTGTTCCTTCTGTCTTTTCTCAGGATCTGGTATCCCGCTGGAAAGATGGCATCTGTTATCATACCTGTAAGCTTGGTTTCTGTGATCGCTATGATGTCTGGTGATGCCTCTTTGACTCTTTCGTGCCACTCCTCCCACTTGTTTGTTATTCCATCAGCGCTTGTGTATCATACCTTCAGTTTCCTTTCCAACACTGTGGTTTGGGGGGCCTGTGGGGTTGGGAGACCTGGTAGCATACTGTGGGATTCTATGGTTGGGGGTTGGGTGGAAGCTGTGGGTATGGATTGTATTGTGTGTTGGGATGGTGTGATAGGTTGTGGGGTTCTGAGGATAGTTGTGTGTGTGCTTGCCCTTGCTGCTCTGTTCTGCTCTGACTGACCTCTGCTGGTTCCATCCTTGTCTCCTTTCCTAGCTCCTTTCGCTTTTTTGTCCTCTCCCTCAGCTGCTGTCTCTCTGTTTGTGTTCTGTCTCTGTCTAGGAACACCTTCTTGTACTCTTCCGAGCTTTTCAACCGTGGTTTCTCTTGGAGGATCCTGTTCCGCACTGTTTCTGTCCTGAGAATCAGCTTGATCGGTTGGTTTCTCCCCTTCAAGTACCCCCCTATTCTCTGAAAATTTACAATCTCATCCATGTCTTCTCCCCCTATTTCCGTGATGATTTTCTCAATCTCCTTTCTTTCTTCCTGCCGTCTTTCAGTGTGTGTCCTTTCCTCTCTCTCCCGAAGCCCATGGATAATCACTGATTTTGCCCTTTCCTCCTCCCATTTCTTCTCCCTCTGTGACTCTGGTTCCTGTCTGTATGAGGTCATTTTCTCCCTTGATTTTTCCAGTGGCTCTTGGTAGCATGGTTGTGCCTCAGCACTCGACCTATCTCCCTCTCCATCTGCACCCATCTGCTCTTCCCTTCCACTCCCTGGCCCTTCTTTGCAGGCTGATATGACCTTAGCATAATTCATATCTCCTTCCTTCCTGTTCAGCCTCTCATCATAGTATGGTGTGTCTTCTCTGGTCACTACCCCTGAGACTTGCTTCAACCTGTTTACCTCAAATTCTAGGACCTTTACCCTGGCTACTGCAGTTTCGACTTGTGCCTCCCAATTCTTCGTCTCCTTCTCCAACCTCTTTTCCCATTTCACAGAGAGCTCTTTCTCCATTTTTTCAGAAAACTCTCCTAATTTTCTCTCCCATTCTTGCTCTATCCTTTTCCACTGTTCCTCCATCCATTCCTCCCTACCAGTACCATTGTCATCTGATCCCTGATTCCTGCGAGTCCCAACCATTTTTTTTAGTGAAAGAGAGAGAAAGAGAAAAAGAAAAAGGGGGAGAGAGTGAGAGATAGGGAGAGAGAGAAGGGGAGCCTAGAAGGAGGGGAAAAGAAGGGAAAAAGGGGGAGAAAGTGAGAGGGAAAAGGTAAGAGAGAGGGGGGAGTGACAAGGGAAGAGAGAGAGAGAAAAGAAGAGGAAGAGAGTAAGAGAGGAAGAGAGAGAGGGAGAGAGGAAGAGAGAAAGAGTGAGAGGATGAGAGAGAGAGAGAGAGAGAGAGAGAGAGAGAGAGAGAGAGAGAGAGAGAGAGAGAGAGAGAGAGAGAGAGAGAGGAAGAGAGAGGAGAGGAGAGGGAGAGAGATGGGGGGAAAGGGTTATAGGGTCACTTCACAGGAAGGTGTAAAATCCTGTATATGTGTGTGTGGGTGTGTATGTGTCTGCGTGTGTGTGTGTGTCTGCGTGTGTGTGTGTGTCTGCGTGTGTGTGTGTGTGTGTGTGTGTGTGTGTGTCTGCGTGTGTGTGTGTGTGTGTGTCTGCGTGTGTGTGTGTGTGTGTCTGCGTGTGTGTGTGTCTGCGTGTGTGTGCGTGTGTGTGTGTGTGTGTGTGTGTGTGTGTGTGTGTGTGTGTGTGTGTGTGTGTGTGTGTGTGTGTGTGTGTGTGTGTCTGCGTGCGTGTGTGTGTGTGTGTGTGTGTGTCTGCGTGCGTGTGTGTGTGTGTGTGTGTGTGTGTGTGTGTCTGCGTGCGTGTGTGTGTGTGTGTGTGTGTGTGTGTGTGTGTGTGTGTGTGTGTGTGTGTGTGTGTGTGTGTGTGTGTGTGTGTGTGTGTGTGTGTGTGTGCGCGCGCGCGTGCGTGCGTGTGTGTGGGGGGGGGTGTCTCAAAATACTGCAGGAACAAGTGAAGAAGTCTTCACGAGGAAACTCGATTACTACTTCCATCGAGTGCCAGATTAACGAGGCTGTGATGAATATGTGGGTCACCGAGCCACAACAGCAACGGCCTGGTTGACTAGACAAGCACCAGAAAAGCCTGGCTCCAAGCTGAACTGGAGGAGCAGGAAGACTCTCGAAACCGGTCACAAGTTATGTCACTCCGTGTTTAAAGAAGAAAATAAAAGAGATGAACGAATAAAACGGGAATGGTGAAAAGCGGAGGGCGGAAAAACCTAAGGAATGCAAAGAGAATGTAGATGATGATGGAAGGGACAGAGACAGGAAGGATGGAACCCTGACTGGATAACCATACTAAATACCTCTGCTCCCTCTCTCCTTTACCTCCCTCCAGCCTTCCTGTGAAACGAGGGTGGGGAGGCTAGGTCATGACCCCGGCTGCCTCGTCCTTTTACGTAAAAATGAATACAACAACCTGTTAAGAATGCACTTGTCAATAATGAACAGGATACTTAAATAACTGTCCGTTTATGAAATAAAAATTTAGTGGCAGAGATTCGAATCATGGCCTTGAGGTATTAGTGCTAAGTTGCGTAAGCAAAAATATCGATGTATATATAAAATTTTATACATCAGGACCTTCATTCCAAACAAGGTGATGCCGAGTCATGCTAACATTTAAATAACAAGGCCGGCACAATGCAGCTTTGCCATGTTGGCTGGTGACGTTTTAAAGACAAATCACAACGTAAGAAATGACCAGAGGTTAGTACGAGGGTTGCTGAGAGCTGATGTAGTAAAGGAGTACTGTCTGCTGTATCGTAAGCTCACACCAATGGAGCGTGATGTGTAGTAAGCTCACACCAGTGAAGCGTTATGTGTAGTAAGCTCACACCAGTGGAGCGTGATGTGTAGTAAGCTCACGCCAATGGAGCGTGATGTGTAGTAAGCTCACACCAATGGAGTGTGATGTGTAATGAGCTCACACCAATGGAGCGTGATGTGTAATGAGCTCACACCAATGGAGCGTGATGTGTAGTAAGCTCACACCAATGAAGCGTGATGCGTAGTAAGTTCACACCAGTGGAGCGTGATGTGTAGTAAGTTCACACCAGTGAAGCGTGATGTGTAGTAAGCTCACACCAGTGGAGCGTGATGTGTAGTAAGTTCACACCAGTGGAGCGTGATGTGTAGTAAGCTCACACCAATGGAGCGTGATGTGTAGTAAGCTCACACCAGTGGAGCGTGATGTGTAGTAAGCTCACACCAATGGAGCGTGATGTGTAGTAAGCTCACACCAGTGGAGCGTGATGTGTAGTAAGCTCACACCAATGGAGCGTGATGTGTAGTAAGTTCACACCAGTGGAGCGTGATGTGTAGTAAGCTCACACCAATGGAGCGTGATGTGTAGTAAGCTCACACCAGTGGAGCGTGATGTGTAGTAAGCTCACACCAATGGAGCGTGATGTGTAGTAAGCTCACACCAGTGGAGCGTGATGTGTAGTAAGCTCACACCAATGGAGCGTGATGTGTAGTAAGCTCACACCAGTGGAGCGTGATGTGTAGTAAGTTCACACCAATGGAAAGACTTGTTATGTTGTAAGCTCACACCAAAGTATGTATGACATCATCGCCACTAAATCTCGTCTTCTCACACGAAGTCTTCATAAACCTGAAGTCTCCAGCTGTGCTGCAACTTTAACTATTACTTATACACACACACACACACACACACACACACACACACACACACACACACACACACACACACACACACACACACACACACACACACACTGCAAACCTCACTCAAGGAGAAAGATCTTGGGGTGAGTATAACACCGAGCATGTCTCCGGAAGCACACATCAATCAGATAACTGCTGCAGCATATGGGCGCCTGGCAAACCTGAGAACAGCATTCCGATACCTTAGTAAGGAATCATTCAAGACACTGTACACCGTGTATGTCAGGCCCATACTGGAGTATGCAGCACCTGTTTGGAAACCGCACTTGATAAAGCACGTCAAGAAACTAGAGAAAGTACAAAGGTTTGCGACAAGGTTAGTTCCAGAGCTAAGGGGAATGTCCTATGAGGAAAGATTAAGGGAAATCGGCCTGACCACACTGGAGGACAGGAGGGTCAAGGGAGACATGATAACGACATATAAAATACTGCGTGGAATAGACAAGGTGGACAAAGACAGGATGTTCCAGGGAGGGGACACAGAAACAAGAGGCCACAATTGGAAGTTGAAGACACAAATGAGTCAGAGAGATAGTAGGAAGTATTTCTTCAGTCATAGAGTTGTAAGGCAGTGGAATAGCCTAGAAAATGACGTAGTGGAGGCAGGAACCATACACAGTTTTAAGACGAGGTTTGATAAAGCTCATGGAGCGGGGAGAGAGAGGGCCTAGTAGCAACCGGTGAAGAGGCGGGGCCAGGAGCTAGGACTCGACCCCTGCAACCACAAATAGGTGAGTAAATAGGTGAGTACACACACACACACACACACACACACACACACACACACACACACACACACACACACACACAAAACACACACACACACACACAAAACACACACATACACACACACACACACACACACACACACACACACACACACACACACACACACACACACACACACACACACACACAGGAAGTCACCGTTTCCTAGCGGACTCATCACCCCATTTGTGTTAAATCAGGGGACGCGCATATTTTGAGGATTGTGTACCCGGGTATAATGAGATGGATGTATGAGTGTAATGTTTCAACGAGAGTATGTCGGCGGATGACTTCTGGGAGATGGGAGTTAAGTGGAGCATTCAATAGTAGAGTGGTGCATGTAGGAGTGAAGGTTGTTTGTAGAGGGTATTAGATGATGGCAGAGGGGTGCATATGGAGATAAACTGTGGGAACAGAGACGAGCATGTGGATGTGAGGCGTGGGACAAAAAGGAGCATGCGAGAGGAAGAGGGCACCATGTCTGACGTAGAGGGCAGCATGGGAACGAACTGCACTGGCTTGAAATCCCTTGAACTGTAATGTCAACAAAAAAAAAAAATCCTAGCTGACACCTGAAAAATTCTAAGACTGGCCTCAAATGTGCACACATACATCACTCCCTATAAAAACATGGGGTTTGGCAGACGTTGCAAAATACCCCCAATGAAAAGAGTGCTATGAGGACAATACGAGATAGCTCATTAGGTATAAGGGAACAAGACTTCAATAACCCTCTTCACACACATAAGGAGAATTACTAACAAACCCCCCTTAGCTACCTTCAGGTGGGAACTGGGTAATTTCCTGATCAGCCGGATTGTAATGCATACTCTGGACTGCGTACTGCTAGCACCATCAGCTTGGTAGATCAGACCATCCAACGGGAGGCCTGATTTGGGACCGGGCCGTGTGGGCGACGAACCCCCCCCCCCACCCTCCTCCGAAATGGACGTCAGTTAAGTAAACTCCAGAAAAAAACCATACTATACGATTTCCTGAGTCAAGTAAACTTCAGGTAGGGGCAGAGTACGTGGGGAGCTAGATAAGTTTAAAAGTTTTGGGATTCATAGTGAAGCACCAAACGAGAGAACAGCAACAAAAGTTCACTAACGAAACAAATCTGAAGACATTAACAAGTTTCATTGTGATTTGAGTAGGCTAACGGTGTGGTTCCAACAGTGACGAAAGTAGTTCAATTGCGAAAAGGATTTAGGAGTTCTGGTTAGCAGTAATCTAAAACCAAGACAACAGTGCATTAGTGTTCGCAATAAAGCTAACAGAATTCTTGGCTTCATATCAAGAAGTATAAATAATAGAAGCCCTCAGGTTGTTCTTCAACTCTATATATCCTTGGTTAGGCCTCATTTAGACTATGCTGCTCAGTTCTGGTCACCGTATTACAGAATGGATATATATGCTCTGGAAAACGTACAGAGGAGGATGACAAAGATGATCTCATGTATCAGAAATCTTCCCTCTGAGGATAGACTGAGGGCCCTGAATCTGCACTATCTCGAAAGGCGTAGAATTAGCGATGGTATGATCGAGGTGTATAAATGGAAAACAGGAATAAATAAAAGGGATGTAAATAGCGTGCTGAAAATTTCCAGCCAAGACAGGACTCGCAGCAATGGTTTCAAATTGGAAAAATTCAGATTCAGGAAGGATATAGGAAAGCACTGGTTTGGTAATAGAGTTGTGGATGAGTGGAACTCCCGAGTACAGTTATTGAGGCTAAAACGTTGTGTAGTTTTAAAAATAGGTTAGATAAATACACGAGTGGGTGTGGGTGGGTGTGAGTTGGACCTGACTAGCTTGTGCTGCTGGGTCTAGTGCCGTGCTCCTTCCTTGAGTGGAGGTAACCAGACTGAGTGGGTCATTGGGCTTATCCGGGGGGGGGGGTCATTGGGCTAATGGGGGGGGGACATGGACCTGCTCCGCATGGGTCAGTAGACCTGTTGTAGTGTTCCTTCTTATGTTCTTATGTGGATACGCGTAAAAACCTAATTTGCTGTTAGCAGAAATCTGAAAGAACGGCAACAGTTCAGGACTTTTACTACAGCATAACAATGACCGCGTTGGAAAAGCAGTGATGGATGAGTTAATCCCCTGTATTTTATCAGCAATTTTGTCAAGAAAAGGACATTAAGAACCCTAAATTTACAATCTCCCTAACGGGGTAGATTGAAGTAAATATAATGACAAGGTACAAATGAAATATAGGCATAATATAATAAATGCTATATAAATAAGGTGACGAAAATGTCTCGTCAAGACAAACAAGATATAAATTTGTCAAATTTGGATTAAAAAAAAAAAAGGATATACGAAAGCACTGGTTTAGCAAGAGCTTTTATTTTCCTCTGCATTATTAAATTTACAAATTAAGTCCTAGTTTAACTCATTTCAAAGTTTAGCTATGTATAAAGTACAGTACCACCATCATCCAGAATGTCACCCACAACAGTCGACTAACATTCTGGTATCTATTTACTATTTAAGTGAACGGGGAGATTAGGTGTAAGGAGACTTGATCCTAAGGAAATGAACAAGACAAATGTAACAAACTATCAACTAATGTCTTGCAAACAATATTTTGTGTAATAAGTATTAAAAATAAGTTATACAGATGATGTATGAGTAGGAATGGTTGGGCGAGTAGACCAGCTCACCACTGACCAACATATTAATATGTGAACGTTAGTGTGGTGGTATGAATGTGAGTATGAACGCGTAAAGTGGATAGTTTTCTGGCCCGAAAGGAGTCAGCACTGAGTAGGCGTTTACAAAGTGTGAACTCGGGTAGCGCCAGCACTCCCACTTAAGTAAACTCCCACTTACACTACCGCCGCCGCATTTCATCAACCTCCCTCCTGCGGTTAAGCTCTCTGCTTTGTTTACACAGTCATGACTCCTGCTATGTGCTACTTTACGGGTGGGGAAGGGAGAGGTTATGTTGTTTTTGAACCAAGGGATCAAGATCTCAGGTATGATGATGTGCGAATCTTGGTATAATTTAAGTTTAAATAGGTTTGCTGTAATTGTGCAATTACACTTACTCCTTTGTCAATTATACTTTAACTACACTGTAATTTTCTCGTTGCTGAAGTCTAAAGAAACCTCTAGCATATGGTAAAGGTACACAGACTGTTCTATTATTTTAATAGTTTTCTTGAAATATAACAAGAAATTTGTACAAGAGTTTCGTTTATCCGTCTGATGTTGCATTCCCATTATTTAGGGCAATGCAATTGTAGTCAGTCTTGATTAGTGTAGTGCTCGTGGCTCGTGAAATTTTCTTAGCAATTATAAGCTACAGAGGTGAGAAAAAGGCAGGGGTCACATAACGTTCCGTTGATATCAAGTAACTGGTGTCGTGATCCCCAGCTGCAGGTCGCCCCGCCCTCCACACCCACGGGAAAGACGGGACCCAGAAATGGCTGGTTTCATTTTTATTTTTTTTCAATAAACAAAAGTTTTCTAGATCTGCTGGGCATCCCCCCCCCAACACACATACAAGAAGACAAATGTAAAAAAAAATGAAGAGGACGGTATGAGTCATAGAAAAGGCATACAGAAAAAGAATGTTAATTTTGTTTACAGTGCTTTTTCCAAATAGGTTATAAATAAAAATTGCAATGAGCTTTTTAGTATATAGAAAGTTAAGACAGTAAAGTCTTGTGAAAGGAACAACAAAGTCTCTCTCCTGCTCTTTATTTACTAAAACCATGACAGGTACATACAAGTATGTACCTTTCCATCACTCTGAAATAATCTTGTTAGCAATGTAACAAGACACACACATGACTCATGACTCCAGTCTCTTCCAACCTTTTCTTGAAGCTCTTAACAATCTTGCCCCTTCCATTAAGTTTAAAGCTGAATGGGAATCTAATTCCTTACTTCCTTTCCTTGATGTCCATGTCCACCGCTCAGATACAGGTTTTTCCTTTTCCGTTTACCGTAAACCTATGCACAGTGGCATGTACATTCACTACTTTTCCTATCATGCTTCCCCTGTCAAGAAAAGTGTTCTTATCTCCCTCTTTCTCCGTGCCCTCCGCATCTGTGATCCTCAGTTCCTTCCAGCAGAAATTTCCACTCTTTATAATTCGTTCTCCCGTCTTGGCTACCCTTCCCATTTCATAGACTCTGCCCTCTCACGTGCTAAACGCAATTTCTTCTCTCCCAAACTCTCTACTCATGGGAACTCTTCTATCCTCTGCCTTCCCTACATTTCCGGTCTTTCTAATCTCAACAATTCTCTCCGTCCCTTAGACATCAAGCTTACCTTCCGCCAGACTAACACTCTTCGCACTAATCTCGTTCATACCTCTTCTCCCTCTACAGATGTTCCTGGTGTCTACTCCTTTTCTTGCTCCTCCTGTCCTCTTCAATACTTTGGAGAAACTGGTCGATCTCTTTCTGACAGACTTAGGGAGCACAAAAATAGTGTTAGGCTTGCCGACACTAACAATGCTCTTTTCTGTCACGTCAGAGATCATAGCCATCCTATTGACTGGTCTTCTGCTAAAACTGTCTTTCCTACTTCCAACTCGAACAGTCGCCGTTTAGTTGAATCCTCTCTTATACACAACTTTCCTTGTATGAACCTTAGCCCTGGCTTCGTCTCTGTAGATGCCTTCCTCTCCCACTACATTGTAAAATGCTCCAAACTTCAGAACACCCGTGACTTAACCTGAATCCTCATTTTTTTTTTTCTTCCTCTTCCCCTTTCCTCTCTCCTTTTCTCCTCTGGGTTGTCTTTCTCTCTCCTGTCTCGTGTTTCTGTTCCTTCTTTATTTTATTTCACCACTTCCCCTTTCACGCACCTCGGTGCGCTTGCTCTCCCTCTGTGGGTTTCTAGCTCTCTTGCAGTGCTCCCCTTCCTTTGTATTTGACTGGCTCGTCTTCCTTATTTCCCACTTCTACCACTACCACTACTACTACCTCTTCTTCTTCTACTACATCTACTGATGATATTAGACACATGTGCGGCGTCTGGTTGTCTTTGTTGTGGACGTTTCGCCATCCAGTGGCTGGCTGGATGGCGAAACGTCTACGGTGGAGATGCCCGGGTGTTGTGCATGTGTCATTTCATCCTGTCGGTATTATATACAATTCCTGTACTACTACTACTACTACTACTACCACTACTACTACCTCCACCTCTTCCTGCCTATATATAGCCGTCCTGCTCCTCCTCTGTTAGTGTGACTTTGTCAATGGTCCAAGTCGGACCGAAACGTCGTCGTAAGCTTCTGTCTTTTAGTGTTAGGTAAGACACATATGCAACAGTTAGGTATCTTTATTTTGAAACGTTTCGCCTACACAGTAGGCTTCTTCAGTCGAGTACAGAAAAGTTGATAGAAGCAGAAGATACTTGAAGACGATGTAATCAGTCCATCACCCTTAAAGTTTTGAGGTGGTCAGTCCCTCAGTCTGGAGAAGAGCATTGTTCCGTTGTCTGAAACAATATGAAGTTGAAGAGACAGAATCGGGCCTTATATAGTGCCAGGAGGTGAGACGTAGGTTGATTTGGGAGGGCAGGTCCCTCTCAAACCCAGCCGTTCTCACTAGTAGAGGTTGTCGAAGTAGATGGTCTGTACCAAGATACCCTTGTGTTGCAGTGTCTGACAGAATGAACATTAAAATGGTATAAAATACCGACAGATTGTTAGGTAAGACACATATGCAACAGTTAGGTATCTTTATTTTGAAACGTTTCGCCTACACAGTAGCCTTCTTCAGTCGAGTACAGAAAAGTTGATAGAAGCAGAAGATACTTGAAGACGATGTAATCAGTCCATCACCCTTAAAGTTTTGAGGTGGTCAGTCCCTCAGTCTGGAGAAGAGCATTGTTCCGTTGTCTGAAACAATATGAAGTTGAAGAGACAGAATCGGGCCTTATATAGTGCCAGGAGGTGAGACGTAGGTTGATTTGGGAGGGCAGGTCCCTCTCAAACCCAGCCGTTCTCACTAGTAGAGGTTGTCGAAGTAGATGGTCTGTACCAAGATACCCTTGTGTTGCAGTGTCTGACAGAATGAACATTAAAATGGTATAAAATACCGACAGATTGTTAGGTAAGACACATATGCAACAGTTAGGTATCTTTATTTTGAAACGTTTCGCCTACACAGTAGGCTTCTTCAGTCGAGTACAGAAAAGTTGATAGAAGCAGAAGATACTTGAAGACGATGTAATCAGTCCATCACCCTTAAAGTTTTGAGGTGGTCAGTCCCTCAGTCTGGAGAAGAGCATTGTTCCGTTGTCTGAAACAATATGAAGTTGAAGAGACAGAATCGGGCCTTATATAGTGCCAGGAGGTGAGACGTAGGTTGATTTGGGAGGGCAGGTCCCTCTCAAACCCAGCCGTTCTCACTAGTAGAGGTTGTCGAAGTAGATGGTCTGTACCAAGATACCCTTGTGTTGCAGTGTCTGACAGAATGAACATTAAAATGGTATAAAATACCGACAGATTGTTAGGTAAGACACATATGCAACAGTTAGGTATCTTTATTTTGAAACGTTTCGCCTACACAGTAGGCTTCTTCAGTCGAGTACAGAAAAGTTGATAGAAGCAGAAGATACTTGAAGACGATGTAATCAGTCCATCACCCTTAAAGTTTTGAGGTGGTCAGTCCCTCAGTCTGGAGAAGAGCATTGTTCCGTTGTCTGAAACAATATGAAGTTGAAGAGACAGAATCGGGCCTTATATAGTGCCAGGAGGTGAGACGTAGGTTGATTTGGGAGGGCAGGTCCCTCTCAAACCCAGCCGTTCTCACTAGTAGAGGTTGTCGAAGTAGATGGTCTGTACCAAGATACCCTTGTGTTGCAGTGTCTGACAGAATGAACATTAAAATGGTATAAAATACCGACAGATTGTTAGGTAAGACACATATGCAACAGTTAGGTATCTTTATTTTGAAACGTTTCGCCTACACAGTAGGCTTCTTCAGTCGAGTACAGAAAAGTTGAAAGAAGCAGAAGATACTTGAAGACGATGTAATCAGTCCATCACCCTTAAAGTTTTGAGGTGGTCAGTCCCTCAGTCTGGAGAAGAGCATTGTTCCGTTGTCTGAAACAATATGAAGTTGAAGAGACAGAATCGGGCCTTATATAGTGCCAGGAGGTGAGACGTAGGTTGATTTGGGAGGGCAGGTCCCTCTCAAACCCAGCCGTTCTCACTAGTAGAGGTTGTCGAAGTAGATGGTCTGTACCAAGATACCCTTGTGTTGCAGTGTCTGACAGAATGAACATTTAAGGGTGAGGGACTGATTACATCGTCTTCAAGTATCTTCTGCTTCTATCAACTTTTCTGTACTCGACTGAAGAAGCCTACTGTGTAGGCGAAACGTTTCAAAATAAAGATACCTAACTGTTGCATATGTGTCTTACCTAACAATCTGTCGGTATTTTATACCATTTTAATGTTCATTCTGTCAGACACTGCAACACAAGGGTATCTTGGTACAGACCATCTACTTCGACAACCTCTACTAGTGAGAACGGCTGGGTTTGAGAGGGACCTGCCCTCCCAAATCAACCTACGTCTCACCTCCTGGCACTATATAAGGCCCGATTCTGTCTCTTCAACTTCATATTGTTTCAGACAACGGAACAATGCTCTTCTCCAGACTGAGGGACTGACCACCTCAAAACTTTAAGGGTGATGGACTGATTACATCGTCTTCAAGTATCTTCTGCTTCTATCAACTTTTCTGTACTCGACTGAAGAAGCCTACTGTGTAGGCGAAACGTTTCAAAATAAAGATACCTAACTGTTGCATATGTGTCTTACCTAACAATCTGTCGGTATTTTATACCATTTTAATGTTCATTCTGTCTTTTATGTGCGGGTTATTTGTGTATCGTTCCAGTCACGGTATTGTGCCTTTTTGTTATTTATTTAGCAATGTAACAAGATTATTCCACACTGATGATAAAATCAACAAACAAGGTATAGGTAAGACACATATGCAACAGTTAGGTATCTTTATTTTGAAACGTTTCGCCTACACAGTAGGCTTCTTCAGTCGAGTACAGAAAAGTTGATAGAAGCAGAAGATACTTGAAGATACTTCAAGTATCTTCTGCTTCTATCAACTTTTCTGTACTCGACTGAAGAAGCCTACTGTGTAGGCGAAACGTTTCAAAATAAAGATACCTAACTGTTGCATATGTGTCTTACCTAACAACCTGTCGGTATTTTATACCATTTTAATGTTCAAACAAGGTATACTATGGATTCTTAATTGCGAACAATTTAAACAGTCCTTTAAAAATGGACAATGTAAGTAGTTGTTATACGTTAAAGAGAAACTACTATTGTACCAACTATTGCATTTAATACAATTTCGTTTCGTTATAATGTATACTAACATTTCAATGATTTACAAGTGTTTAAAAAATACGGATTTAAATTAAATATAGAAAAATAATCCGGTAAAATTTTTGAAAAAGAATTATATTTGGTCGAATTCCTGAAGACTTAATGTTTATATTCTTCACGATCAAATGAAGCACTTAAGATGTCTTATGGTGAGGGATGACAAAACATGTATCCTGATGGTCTAAACATCTGAAGCGTTGGGAAAGATATAACCATCGTCTTTATCATAATAATGGTTAAGTCTGTCCTTGCTTTAAGAGTATACTAAAACTGGAATGATTCATACCAGTTTATTTTAATTATTAACATCTAAAGTGAGAATGTCAAGTACGTTCTGACTGGCTTTGTTAAAGAGAAATGAGACACAAACAGAGAAGGGAATGGGGAGGGGAAGGGAGGGGTTGAGTGAGGGAGATGAGAAAGAGTGAATGATACGAGAGAACAGAAGGGGAAGATAGCAGAAACTGACAGGACAAAAGAGGGGAGAAAGGAATTGTAGGAAACAGCATGTTTCCCCTACACGAATGGGTGTGTGCGTTCATGACTCCATGCTCGTGAGCGTGCATGCTTGCAGCTGGTCCGCACTACGTAACAAACAGTTCAGAAGCTGCTGCATGACACTGCTACCCCTTAATCCCCCCCCCTCCCACTCATTCCTCACAACGACAGGCCATCTGAGTTGTTAATCTTTCTTTACACAAGCCACTCTCTCCTCTCGTCTTAGCTTTTCTTCCTAGGAACTTTCGTGTCAACCGTGGGCAATACATAAGTAGGACTAAGTAGTATGAACTTGTTTTTTTTTTTAATGTTGCGTTAATACTATTATTTCACTGTGATTAGGCTTTGCCTTTCAAGCTATATAAATTACAACAAATATCAATGCATTGTCTACCAGGGTACTTTGGAAAAAAAAAGCCTCTCCTACTCATCTAAGACCGGATATGTAACATTGCTATCAATCAACTTCCGAATATCACATTCAAGACCCTCTCCAAGTTTTATCCAAAGTTTTTCATTTTTTCTAGTTGAATTATCAGAACATAAACTGACTTTAAATATCAGAACATACATAGAGAGACTTTCTGCTAATGATTCCAGAGACCCGAGGCCCCGTTTCAGACTAGGACTCCTGAATTACAAAGATAATAAGACAGGAATAATAAATATCAAGAAACACGAAGGAAAGTATTGATAAATGCACATAAATGTATAAGTTTATGAGATTTGCCAGTCAATTTACATGGTTCTAAGGCAGACAAATCAATCCTGCCGGTTCAAAAATTAAATGGATAGTTGCTGCCTAACCAACCTACTGCCAACAAACAAAATTACATCCTTCATGCAATAGGAAGTAAAAACATTATTACATAATTACTGTCATACAAAAAAATCTTACTTACCATATTAGACGACCCAGCAACATCACATTACAATTAAATATTAAGAAAATTATATTACATTCGTGCTGTAAAATTTTTGTACTTGGTAGCTGTTTACTTGTATATGCAAATCCTAACTTTTCGTTCTAGTGAGTGTAAAAGATTGTATGTTAACGTGCAATGTGAGCGAGCATCAACCTCCTGTAATACAGTTTTTGTGAAGTGTTAGTCCACCACAATAGAGCAAAAACTATGTTCAAGACCTAGGTCTTGTGTATCATCAGACCAGTGGGTGTGGATGACTTAAGTCTCCTTTCTGGTTTTTATGGTAGTTATTTAACTCCAAACTGGTTACTCAAATTTCACCTGAATGATTCCAGGTCATAAAACAAATGAGGCTCGCTCGTGGCGGGGCATGTTGCTAAATTATAAAATAAAAAAATCATGGTGACAAACGTTAGGAAAATATGTAATATTAAAAAGTATACAATTTAATATTGTTACTAACCCATGTGAGCCAGTAGGGGTCGACTGGTGATCCAGGGAGCAAGTGGTATCCTTTCTCTGCTACCTCACGGTACACGCTTTCGTGCCTCGTGATGGTCACGTGTCGCCGCCCACCCGACAATCGCCCACCACCTTCATCGTCGCTGATGGAAAAGTTGCGGGTCACCAGCGCCCCCGCGCGGCTATTGACACGGGGAGACGCAGGCGGTGGCCCCTCTGTGGCCCCGGGTGAAGGTGTGGTCCGTCCTGTTAGCCCCGGGCTTCCTGGACACAAGAGGGCCGTCCCCGCTGCCGGGAACCCATACGGAGGGTTAGGGTTGCTAGGGCTGCGAGGCGCCACTGTGCGCGGCGCCACAGGCAGTCCAGAAACATGCAGTGCTCGAGGTGTTCCCGGTGACCTCTGCTGCAGACTTTGCACGCCCATTGCTGGACGGGGGCTGCCGGGGGAGGCTGGAGGCACAGCTGAGCCTCCTGCAGGTGGGCTGGGTGTCAATGGAGGTCTCATGCGAGGGGCGCGAGGTGGACGGGGTGGCAGACAAGGAAGGGAACCGTGTGAGCCAGATTCGTCTTCGGATGTAGAAATCTGTCTCACTGGCGTCATTACTGCCGATGATTGTCTTACTGTCAGCTCACTTGCTAAAGATCGAGAGTTTGCTCCAGGAAGGGAATTTGATTTCTCTTTATTTCTCTGCCTCCCTTTATTTAAAGGCAATGAAGAAGAACTTCTTTCACTACGAATGCTGCGTAGCGTAGAGTCTCTGGACATTGTTATATCACGACACAAACCGAACTTCCAACTACTAGAAATGTCACAATTGCTGCCATCATTAGAGCGTTCCTCTTCTGATTCCGGTAGCTCGTCGCTTGTAATACTCGATTCTCTAATAGCCACAAGCCCCTGGCGCGTAAGTCGGCGACGCTGTATGGCTGCCTGTAGGGCCAGAGACCTCTGACGGGGCACCCGCACAGCCTCCTTTTCCTCTGAACGTCGGGCATTGAACGACTTAAGAATGCCATTTGTTATGACGCCTGGGTGCTTACATATAGGACTGAGGCTCTGGTTGTGCTTGCAGAAATAACAAGTATCTTCCCCTTCGTCCTCGGCGTCGTCACCACTACAGTAATCACACTCTTCACCACAGTCATCTGTTTGACAATAGTCATCGTAATCATTGTCGTCAGACGTAGTTACAGGATCGAACTCATCAGTACGACATCCTTCTCCTGCGTCTGTCCTGAAACCTTCGTCCTCCTGCTCGTAATCACTCGTGTCCTGTTCACTGCCACAGCTGTACCGGTCCTTCTCAGTGCACTTGTTAGCCTTCCACTTGTCCATGATGACAGGAGGTCGCTTACACTGCTTGTTCTCCCCGTCACTAGCATGGCAGTGGCCACACTCACACGAGCTGCCATTCGTGCCACAGTTGTCGTAGAGGCTACTTCTACGCTCTTCATCTGAAGCTGTACTGGTGCCTGTGCTTCTCATACTCACCTGAAGTCTCTCCACCCCTGGCTGCTGCTCAGAGTCTGAGAGGTGAGCTTCCACCTCTTGGTCCCGGTACTCTAGTTTTGGATTGAGTGATCGCTTCGCCTCTCGAAACCCAACCATGTCGTCCTGAGGCACTGGAGAAGGAAGAGCATTCAGGGCGCGTGCTATGTCCTTGCACGCCTCCCGTAACTTATGTTTTTGTTCTTCATCATATCCATCACTGGGGACTTTGTCGTCACTGTCAAAATTTATAGGGCCCAAACACGAACCGTCACTACAGCACGAGTCACTTTCAAAGACATTATCATTGTCACTAGCACCACTACCAACCGCAGTCCTACACTCACACAATCTAATATCACAATTAACTAAGTTCGCTGTTGGCGTAGCTCCTCTGTTTCCTTGAGAGTTGTTTTGTGCTGAGGTAGCTCTTGGCGAATTTCTTTGGTTGTCACTAGAATGTCCACCACTGCCACAGATGCAGGGAAAATCTACTGAATGTTTGGTATTCTGCTCCGCCCTGGGCACTACGGATCCTAATACAATAACGCTTTTATTATCATGCACACTTTCAGTTGCACACTTTCCCGCTCGCCTATTGTATCTGGTTGGCCCGCAGGCTACGTCGGCGTGATAAGGCGGCTCTCCAGATAATGGGCTTAGGCGGCTGCCGGACCCAATGAGGTTAACTGTGTGAGGGTGGTGTCCCTGCGCATCTTCCTCCGTGTCCCCAGGCTGCTGGCTGTTTCCTGCGCCTCCCTTGAGTGACTGCAGAGACCGGTGACACAACTGGTCCGCCGTTCCGCAATGAGCGTTGGCGGCGGGGAGCTGCACGTGTGGATTTCCATGTTGCTTGGGCGGTTGCGCGGGTGGCCACGACTCGCACTCGCTCCTCGTCTGCCATTCCGCCGCCTCCACTCCCTCCTGCTGGAGGTTCCTGACAGCCGAGAACACTGGAACATCAGGTAACCGGAATCTTTGTAATCGTCTGTGCTTCCTAGACTGATGCAACAAGAGATTAACACAATCTGTGGATTGACCTTTCAAGCAGGTGGACTGCACACTACATTCTTCTTCGCCAAGTGGCATGGATGCATGTGGAGAGGAAGGAGGCGTGGGTGGGGAGCTGGGTGGTGTGGGTGGCAGCTGGGCAACAGGAGCGCAGTGGAGGGGAGCAACATAGATGGAATTAGTGTCATCATTCAGCGGGCCCTTAGCAAAAATATCACACTCAAGCTTAACGTTTCTACTCCCAGGATTCACTGGAACACAAGAAGAAACTTTGCCATCTTCAGTAGCCACTTGAACACCCCCTGATTTCTCTTGTGCTACAGACCTTGCTACGGTATCTGTCAGCACATGAAGAGATTCGACACAAACATTTCCCACTGATCCCACGTTCTCGACATGAACGTCATCCAGAGGGGTTTCACCATGGTGCGGCTGGAAGCGGTGCTGTGTGGTATGCAGCACCACTGCAGACACAGAAGTAGCACCAGCTGGCTCAACCCTGGCACTTGCCACTTCTACCTCCGCCCTCTTGTTCACTACTTCCTGCTGTAAATCACCCACATTACCACCGTCACTCTTGCAGCTCGGGATCTCTATTGCCTCAACAACTCCCTCGTCTCCATCCTCACGTTTGTTTCTTCCATCAAGGACTGAATCTTCAGTCGTCTCCTGAAAATGACTATCCATGTGATGAGGCAAAACCACAAAGTCCGGGGTACCACAACCATCACCATCTTCATTATCATCATCTGTAGACAAAGATGAAAGAAAATTCTGCCGAAGAGTATTTATTTTTTGCTTCGTTATGTTAATTCCAACTTCCTTATTATAATTATTATTATTATTCAGTAATTCATCGTTTCCTTGCAGTTTACAAATTTCCCTGCTTTTGGATTTACTTTCACTCTGAATAAATTTATTACTCTGGAGAGGTGCTATCATTACTGAGCTTTTCACATGGTGTGTGTCAGTGCGACCTTCACCACTACTACCTGTGCCACTTTCCCTCTCACGGGCTGCGTCTCGTTTAACACTCGTGTTATGCTCGCTACTTAGCCTATTACCAGCGTCACCATTAACTTTTGAACTCCCTCCATTGTTATCGTCATTGTTACCCTCGCTAAATTTACTAGAGGGAACCAAAACACTCCCACTACCTCCATCTACGTCTCCGTTTTCACTGCACTTTTCCGGGGCTGGAGAAGGGGTCCCGTCTAATGTTTCGGTGACGTCA
>NC_091304.1:20643990-20653990 GCF_038502225.1 Cherax quadricarinatus | reverse complement strand
ATCAGTCCTAATCATAAGGACTGGTGAAGCCACTCGTGGCGAAACGTTTTCTCTATTGGATGTCCTCAACTGTACACAAGTGTCCTTTTGTTCAAAACTTCACACCGAAAATCCTAATATACTGAATTCTCCATATAGCTTAATATAGTCAAGAGATGCTAATACTTCTCTTTTCTCGTCAGAAAAAGTTCTGAACCTTTCTGCATATGACTCACAGTGCACGGTGCGTACAAGCCACAGATCCAGTCTACCAAGCCCGATCAGCTTGGTGGACCGGGCAAACACCGCCTCTCGGATCACCTTACCGGCCTTCTTATAATCCTCCTCAGCATCAGATAAATCGGTGAAGCGAATTTTACTAAAGGTGATTTAACAGGACTAAAACCCCAACTGTACTTGTAGCAACAGTCAATGAAATGTTTTCACAATCCCAGAGTCCACAGGATAGCATGCAAGACAATTTAATTCGACAACCGCAGTTACCGACCATGAGAGGACGTCGGTCCCACGCCTATCAATTCTGGTGGTGCTAATTGCCCCATGAGATCACATCTTATGCTAGTTACTTGGTATGGGATTGCATAGGCGTGTTTAATATAGCTGACACCATCATTTCATTTAGCGTACCTGTGGCCAGTTTCGAGGGTTCTACCCTGGCAACCTATCCATCATATGCAAAAAGAAAAAGCTCCACAAGTAGACACACTTGACCATCAGTGCCACTTTGGGCATAAGAGGATGGAGACCCTTAGCTCCCCCCCCCCGGATAAGGTGCCACAGCTTCTTTCAGAAAAACGAAAGCTCTAGAGTTGCCACCTCCTGCAGCACCTCAGTGTGACTGCTCAGTGTGGCAAAAAAATATATGCTGCGTCCTCGGTTCCCGCACAACTTTAAACAAAGTTTTTTGACACCCTAATCAGAGTGTACGTAATAAATTACAAAAAAAAAATTAATGTAGTAGTAGAATTAAATATTAAGATGTGTATTCGAGAAGAATGTCGCGTGTGTGTGTTTGACAAGTGTAAATGAGTAAAAACATTAATGCTAAAATCTGAACAAAAGCAAGTTTTAAGCAACAGATGAACTAAACACGTTCTACCACAACAACGAGGTCTGTCTCGGCACTAAACTGTCATGTCAGTGAGCCAATGAACCTGATGCCCCCGTACAGCAGTAGCCGTCCTCTTAGCTCAGACCACCTTGGTGAACTGAGCTAATCCAATGACTTTTGATACACAAATAACCCGCACGTAAATTCTAGTTCAAGAGTGACAAAAAATATTTTATTGAAAATTTTTTAATGTTACTTTCCTCTGCATATTTCCGTGTACCGCATTTACTTGTTTTACTTGACAATGAATATTATATTACACTTTTGAATGAGACATATACTATCGAGTCCTTCATTGGATTTGTTTTTAAAAGATTTGCCTAATAAATCCTTTTGATGCTGATTTATACACTGACAATTAGCGCAGACTTCATTCCTTTACTACATTTGAGTATTAATGAGTCTTGATATTAACTACGTTTGAGTATTAATGAGTATTAATTTGAGTATTAATGAGTTCTTGATATCAATTACGTTCGCACGTGATGTTCATACACATAGACTGTAAATGCTAAAAATATGACACATGTTCAAAGATTTTTTACTGTAATAAAAACATTAAAAAATATAAATGTATGATTCTGACACCATAAAAAAAGCATCATCCTATCCCTCTTTATTATGTTCCAATTGTCTTGCCAGCTTCCTTGGTACGGGCTGGAGAGGGGAAGGGGAGAGAGACCAAAGATGGGCTTCTCATCCTTTTAAAGAAGCTATGAAGGACTCCCGTCAAGGTCCTTTGTGACTATATCCTAGTATCGTTCTCACATCGGACGTGACCTAGCTCTATGTATATCTTCAAGACTGTTAACAATGTTTATTGCTTTTAGTCACTTGTGCTCATGTTCAGAGCTTTTAATGCACGTGATGAGAGAAAGGCGGAAGAGAGAGATCAACAGTGGAAGGAAGAGGGAAGGACAGAGGGATTATTTTTCATTTGGCAAAATTGGATATATTAACATTATGTTGCTGCCATACTTTATATGATACTCCCACAGTGGGAACAAAAGATTATGTTTCTCCTAACATATTTCGAGACAGGTCACATACACAGTGATGAAATTTGTCAGCATGAGCTGTGAGATTTCAATATTTTAATGAAGATATCGTCAGATATTCTATTACAGGTTCATCAACTACAGGAACTTCAAAGGTTTCGTTCCGGCAGAGGTGAAGGTAACAATACATGGGAGAAAGGGTGGGGACTTGGAGCAATAGAGGGAAGACATAATAGAGGAAGGGAGGAGCAACAGATGAAGGGGAAGGAGGGAGGGGAGCAATAGTGGGAAGGGAAAGAACAATTGAGGTAGGAAAGGGAGGGAGGGAATAATAGACGCAGAGAATGGAGTAACAGAGGGAAGGGAAAGAACAACAGAGGAATGGGAGTGGAGGGACGGATGGTGAAGGGGGATGGCGAGTGAGAGGAGTCAACATGTACACTTAAACACATGCGCACAAGCATACCTACGTGAACCAGCATGTGTGTAGCGCATGGAGATGGGTTCGGGTATTACTCGTACAGCCTAGTCTATAATCATCCTCATCAGTTACTGTGTTATATAATATCTAACAAAAATTTCGTATCACCATGATGCACACAATATCCAAGATACTCGTATATCTTCAAATGTTCAAAATAATCTGTCGCATATCCTTCAATAAATAACAATTATTAAAGGTGTCAAAATTTAATCTAAATTTAACTGGATTCCGGAAATAAAAATCAAATATACATAACTTTTGTCAAATATACCGCGAAATATCATAGCCTTGAACTGTCCAACACAATACCCTTTAAGCCATAAAACGTCATTTGTTTTTTCACAATCATTACTAGGCATTTGCAACGTCTCGCACCAGACGGTTAAGTGGGGAGGAGTTAGCCAAATATTATCTCTTCTAAAGGAAGGAAGGTCAAATGAAGACGGACTCTACAAACACATGACAAGCTCTTTCGCAGAAGGAAGACTAGCAAGCTCACGTCAACGATATTTGGTCGAGGTAAATTTTAACATTAGAAAATGCAAACCCAGGATTACTTTTTCTCTAGTGTTAATTAAAAAAAAATACCGTAAGTGAAATAAAATACAAAACCTGAATCTTTATAAAGCGTAGATGTTTAACAAAGGATTCGAAATTCTAGGAACTGTGCAAAATCCATCCACATGTACAAACCGAGTCGAACTTGATAGCCGTCAATTAATATTTACAGTACTGTTAGCACGCAATAGTAGCTTTATGAGGATTGATTAAAACTTCAAGGCACAGCAAATGAACAAAGTTCAACAATGTATGAAAGGAGTTAGGAAAGAACTGTCTGTCCAGCATGCAAACAATATAACTTTACGAGATACAAACTAAAAATTGTAAGCAGGAAAGGTTTCTCTGGTAACAATTACTATCTTAATGAATGATGAACGCGGACACAAAAACAATATTACCACGTCTGACTACAATTACAAACACTTACTCGCTCCTCATTTCCATTATGAAGAAAAGCAACTGTTGCCATCTAAGAAATTAGGAATGACCAATCACAAAAGTACACTGGTATTAAGGGCTTAAATCTTCAACAAATGCAAAAGAGCTCCCATATCTCTTACATTCTAGGACATGGCCACTGCCCCAGAGCGAAATAGACTGCAACGGAAAAATTACAGGAAAAGGAATTAAGAGCATATGAAAGTCAAGGTAATTTGTACAGAATACAAGCTTATAATTATAGATTTAACTGCCGACCTACATGTTCACGATACAACAAAGTTGTATGACACAACGGTAGTAGCTCCCTCAATGTTATATTCCATCATATGATACAACACTACATTATAACAAAAAGCTTCGTAGGTTGTATCCTTAATCTCCAATTCACACGCTTCCAATGAGCATTTCCAGTTTTTTACTAATTTTTTGAAGCCTCTAATTACGTCGGCAAGGAATCAATTATACAGAATTACAAGACAATTAGCCAATTAATATATTAAACAAGCAGGCTTCCCAGACACATTTAAGGTTAGGGAGGCTGGGGGGGGGGAGAATTTATATACCGCGAAAAAATCATCTTGCTTTATTTCGGCTTGAGGAATGCCTTACCATCAGGTGCTATACAGCACCTGATTCGAGGAAGGGGGATGGTAATTACGATTCCTTGGGTCAAGAGATCTTCGTCATTAGGCAACTCTTTTGAAGAATATCTTGTAACTAACACAGTGCGCACTACCGTATTGAGGACAAAGCCGACGTCTTCGAAATTGCAAATCCACGACTTTATCGGTGTACAAAAGATCTTAAGAGATCTTGTTAACACATTTTTCGTTTACTGTTATGCATGTCTTATTCAAAGAAGCAACATAGGTAGGTAAAGTTTCATCATAACTGTTCACTACAAACTCGCATCTACGAAATAAACCTTATAACGACGATTCGGTCCGTCCTGGACCACTGTCACAGTATTGTGAATTTTTCTTCACCATGGCCCCCGAGTATAGTCACAAGAGGAAATACTTTGGGTAGTTTCAGGGGCGAGTTGGACATACATAAGAATGGTGGACCAGCCTAGTAACAAGTAGTAACATCCTTTCCATATTGCTTTTTCTTATGTTATGGCATATGCATGTGATCGTCCTCCTTAGACTTGATATGAATAACTTCCGCGTACAGAGAACCAAGGGCACGTGTGTAGGCAGCACGATGAGGATGGCGCTGCCTTCCTAACTAGACTGCTGGCATGTTAAACTCGTCAACTGCCTCGGAATCTTCCGCCACCCACAGTATTAAAACCGTACAAAGCTCAAAAAAATGTAATTTTTTGGTGACACTGACTTTAAGTTATACATTAAGCAAATCATATTCCTATCTTGAGTTATATGGATGCGATATCAAGTTTCACGTTGATACAACCATAATTTTCTAAAAATTTTACCTTGTATGATACAACACTTATCAATTAAACAAATACGTATCTAGCTACATAAAAGTTACTGGCAGCACTAAAGAGTAATAAACACTTGCCAATATTTGAGTAAAAACCCATAGGAGAAAAAACACGAAAATTCTGAGCCGTATACTTCGATCTCCACCTGAGATTCTCTTCAGCAGATAGAAAAGTGAAGAAAGAACATACGTTTATATAGGTTCATAAACGTATGAGTCCGAGTAGATGAAGCACCTTATAATCACATGTTCTCTTCATTTCTGTATCTGCTGAAGATCGAAATGTACAGCTAATATAAAAATCGTATTTATATCTCACATGGATTACATACATACATAAACACACATACACATTACACGCTTGAATATATATGGTTCAAGTTGGTATATTTGGCTAAAACATAGCAGGGGTGTTAACCAATACATCCTTCAAAGTTTCACTATTTTCAAAATTAACGAAAGTTTAATAATTAAATATAGCATTCACATTTGCGAATGTCGGAGGATCCACAATAGAAGAATCACTTGACGTCTACTTCAATAAATACAAAAAGCTAGGTTTCACAAGAGAGCCCACAGTTTTCGAGTAAATCACTACACATTCTAGTGAGTGTCCTCAGTTAACACTTGGCTACTCTCTCACTGCATTTCAACAAGGACAAAAAAAAAAAAAAAGCAAAGTGGAAATGTTCACCATGTGACTGAAATTTTATATAAGAATAAACTTTTAACTAAGCTACCCTGTGTTGATGGTCTAATGACAATGAGTAATTACAAGACATGCAATAGTTACTCTAGGTTTGCCTTCACACATTTTTAATATACACCTGAAGTATGAGAGGCGGAAACGACAACCTTTGCCCTCTGCCTATTCTTAAGTCCAACCATCTTTGTCTCCAGAGTGACAAGCTTCAAACCCTCTCACTGCTAGTATCAGTTAATTTTTTTTGCAGCATGTCACCTGATTGGCCACACGGCTCCCATGGTCTGCAGGATGATCCAAACACGACTATCTCAACATCGCTGCCATTGGAGATTGGAAGGTTACGAGCCAACAAATCCTAGATACAGTCTGTGTGGCCATTCTGTCTTCTGATATACTCAGGAATGATAACCGTCTTCCTCTCCCTTTAACCGGTGTCTAAAAGGTGTTCCAAGTATTATTTCAACATTAAATTTTCAACTGAGAAGCCTTAAAGTACTTTTAATATATAACGATAATTCGGTGTGGATAAACCGCGACAATGTAGAAGAAACGCCTAATTTCTTTACGGGCTGAAGACTTTCAGAACATGGCATGTAACAGAGCTTGTCTGGGTCTTGGGTAGATACCAAGGCAATGCAAGCTGAGGGTCAGGGTGTCAGTGAAGAATGAACAGTGTGGGTGTAAAAGTTTATTAACGTAGCAATCCATCTAGACACTAAATTTAGACTACGATCCGTATGGGCATAAACGAAGGCAATATTAATAAAATACTGAAGATATCGAATCAAGTAAGAACCAGGAATAACGGATTTAAGTAGAATCTTCACTAAGATGCAGAAAGAATAACACAAGCCTTTTTTTCTTCTTACGCGATTGAGATGTGCAAGAGGTGTGTAGAATGTACAATGACAACAGTATAATACAGAAGAAAGCCCAGGAATCTTGAGAGAGGAACCAGACGAGAGAAGCTAAGCAAGATGAGGAGTTGTGCAAGAAAGGTATATAATACCGACAATATGAAAGTTAAGACACATGTGCAACATCTGGACATCTTTATTGTAGACGTTTCGCCATCCATTGGCTTTATCAATACAGATTCTAGGACATAATAGGAAGACAGTAGAACTATATACAAAAGATGAGGTAATCAGTCCAGATTCCAGATTCTCCTCCACCACGATGCTGTGAACACTAACTCCAAGGCTGAGGGACTGATTACCTCATCTTTTGTATATAGTTCTACTGTCTTCCTATTATGTCCTAGAATCTGTATTGATAAAGCCACTGGATGGCGAAACGTCTACAATAAAGATATCCAGATGTTGCACATGTGTCTTAACTTTCAAGATGAGGAGTATAAAGAAAGTTAAATAGCAGTTTTTATTGGGTGTATTGTGACCATCATTCGACTGCAATGTTACCCCTTTATTAGAAATGTTAAACTTTTTATGATTGATAAAGTACTTCATATTCAGCATATGAATTCTCCGGATATTTTTCTTTACTAGAACATTTGAAAATTGTACATGGAGAGTACGGAAAAAAAAGGCTTTGTAAAGTGTGCCTGGGTTTATCACACAGATTTAGTGTTTCCTGAAATAAAATAATTACACAGAGTTTACGAATGATTATGATAATGTAAACTTCGTCCGTGTTATGCGAGACACAGGACAAATGTGCATCGGATACACGCAAGACAGAACAGAAAGTGTGCATCCATCACTGGTAAAGATTTCATGGCGAGGTGGTTTCCGACTCTCTGGCAGCTCCAGCCTCTCCTCATTCCTGGCAGCTCCCGACTCCTGGCAGCTTCGGCCTCGCCTAGTCCCAGATATGAAATTCCTTCCTCGTATTTCAGTCTCGCCAGAAAGCCAACCGGGAACTTTTTAATTTGAACGCGCAACTCGACGATGATATGAAGGGCTCCGGTACACATTTTTTTACGTTTGCTTAATGCTGCTTGAGTAGTGTTGATTATGTTGCAAAGTCGTGCCGTTATGATGCAGAATCAATAGACAGTATTGTGGGAAAAATATTAGACGATATAGTCAAATATATTCCCCAATAATAAGTCTGCAGTTAAAAATTCGAGTATTAAGCAGTATAAGATATTGAATCTTAAGTACTAAATTGGAAGAATGTTAAGTGCTAGACAGTAATAGTGGGTAAGCTAATTAGAATATCAGTGTCCTGTGAAAGTAAAAGACCTTTGCCAGCCTATGAATATGCAGTCCACTCATCCTTCATATTTATGTGTTGTGTGTGTGTGTGTGTGTGTGTGTGTGTGTGTGTGTGTGTGAGAGAGAGAGAGAGAGAGAGAGAGAGAGAGAGAGAGAGAGAGAGAGAGAGAGAGAGAGAGAGAGAGAGAGAGAGAGAGAGAGAGAGAGACTGGTTGATCATGAGGTCAACCTAGTCTGAGGCTAGGTTGTAGTGATACAAGAGCCCACGAAACCAATCAGACAAAATTGCGATAACTGGAGAACACGCCTTTGGCGTACGCATGGGCGCCGCGAATATACTAAAAGAAAACACGATAAGGCAGTTCAACAGCTTCCCATCATACATAAGGGCGATTGCCTGACCAGCCGGGCTGTGGTTCCACGTTGGAGTGCGTGTAGCCGGCAGTAATAGCCCTGATCCACCGTGAGGCCTGGTCTTGGACAGGGCCACTGGGACGTTGACCCCGCGGAACTCGCTCCAAGTAGACCCTTAAAAAATCCTATCGTACATTTTGAAGGATACTGAAGACTGATTTCATATTTGTAATTTTTTTTTTGCTAAAGGATTACAAAATATACTACGCTTAACGAATTTCCATATAAAACCCCCACATCTGTAATTTTAGCAAACGGGAAGGTCTGTTACCCCTGAAGTGGGTATGAGGGTATGAAAGCCTGGTTTACCAAGCTTCATCCAACATTGGCCAGCCCCGAGTTGATCTTGCAACATCACAGACACTACGCCTTTTATCACGTCTTGAGAACCCCCAACACCGCCCTCTTGAAAATGACTGGCACTTGCCTCTCGAACAACTACTAGTACTAACCACTTCATATCGTAACTCACCCATAATGAAAAAAAGAATACGTCCTGCCACTCTAGCCATTATTATATATCCCAGGACATGAGATACATAGACACGTAATTTATATTAATTACTACTATAAGAAGGGAAAGAAACAAGTGTGATGGTGCACCTCGTGGGTAAGTTATGTTTGCACACAAGCCTGCGTTCCTGTAGCTCCTGGATTATGAAATATATGAACGGGTGAGAATTGTTTCGTGTGTGTACTCGAGTAATTATCTGTGCGTTTATGTTTATGAACACAAACACTACAAAGTTCATGCACACCATCTAGAGACATGACATACAGCTCTAGGCAGGCGTCCAACAGCTTAAATTACGATGAACCATTTCCTGGCGGGCAGCACCACAGGTGTCAAGAGGCACATGACTGGCTCACACACACTCAACACTGTGCCAAGCAAGCCATTATTGACCCTTCACAATACCCATGGCAATTAACCAGACCATTTTATAATGCATAAATGCACAATAAGAAATAAGAATGGAGAAGACATATACAACTACGAAAAAACGGAAAGGGAGGGAACAGCGAAGACAAAAACGGTATTACACCAAACGAAGAGCAACCATCACCAGTTTCATATATTAAGAAAATCACTCTATTCCTGGTACATTTATCACTTGTATCAGGTTTTCGCAGTATATGGGCATACTGGTAGAGACATCAAGTCAGATTACAAAATCTTAAAAACTCTGATCCACAACTAACCCAAATTTACCATTAATCTTGCTTAATCTTACTTTCTGTTGTATTTTTGTGAATGCTTGGCCAATGTATTTTTGTCTTTAAATAAAACATACTTGAAATATAGGGGGTGGTAGGAGAAAATTCTCAAACAGCTTCAGGGAAAACCTTGAGTTTTCCCTGAAGCAAGTTTATTCTTTTTCTCTGAGGATGAGGGTCCTTATATATACATATATATACATATATATATATATATATATATATATATATATATATATATATATATATATATATATATATATATAACAACACTGCACTAGATAATAACTAGAACAGAGTATACTACTGACTCCGGCCATACAATAGAGCGGAAAAATAATGTAAGGGACCTGGGAGTAGTAATGTCTGAGGTTCTTACTTTCAAGGATCACAACAGTGCCACGATCGCACGTGCAAAGAAAATGATAGGATGGATAA
>NC_091304.1:20631490-20638990 GCF_038502225.1 Cherax quadricarinatus | reverse complement strand
TCGAATTACCTTATTCCCCATCAACGAAACTTGCTAAGCAATCGTTTATAATGCAATTAACAAAGATTTTCATTCAATGCTTTTTTAGGAGTTGACATGGACGCCAATCACGTTGATGTTTTGATGTGTATTAACTGTTTATATAATTAATAGTTAACCTATCACGTATTAGGGACTGGCACTGGTAGTAAGAAGTGTGTGGTGCTGGTAAGCCGATGATTTCGACATTAGTAATAAGTGGCTTGTAGCGTGTTAGCTAAGTGATAATGATGGAAATATATTTATTACTATTGGACTCATTGGCCCAACAAATCATGTAGTGTAATGGTGATGAATGCAACGTTGTGAGTGACTATGATGTCATGGTTATGTACATGAAAGTAATGATGTGGGAAGTGAGCAAAAATCTATAGTGGTTGCTGTAATCCCGAAGATGTAGAATGAGATGTCAAGTGGCTAAGGTGAAGGTAATAAATAATCGTGAGAGGGATTACTTATCATTAATGGAGCAGGCAGAGGCAGTAATGGGAACAGTTGTGGTAAACTATGTTAACGATGTCTGGGGGTCATGGACATACAACTGATGATGCTGGGTAATGAGAACAGTAGCTGTGGTGGTGGTAATGGTGATGACGGTCGTCATGTGGTGAACTGGGGGGATGAGGAATTTTGAATTTGTAGAGGGCTGACCCCGAAAGGTCATCAGTTCTTTATACATTTAAAACACACTCAGCCACAACACATTCAACCAAAATACACATCCAGCCACAACACATTAAAATAATAACATACATTACATGATCCTCTAAACAACGGAATCATAATATAATAAAAAGACTGCATTAAAAACGTAATTTGGTCGCTCACACTGAAAAACCCAGAGTAGAGCATGCTATTAAAATGTGTTTCCCTTCTAGAGGGATTCCCTGAAGCTGGTAAGCTTTTGATCTACGAAATTGAAACTGATCACCCCTTACTTAGATATGTAAAGAATACACAACATACGGTTATGGCATTTCATTGAAAAGACGCTGTCGTCTGCCAGGGACTCTAAATTTTCGTGAAAACTGTTTCCTATTAACTTACTTGACTGTATATTTAATCATACACATACAATTCCTTTGACTGAACATAGTTGTCTCCCATTGCTCCAAGCGCTGTATGATCCTTACCGGTTTAGCGCTACCCCGTGAATGAAACAATAACAATACTTAAATGCAGAACACATGTAACGAGTTGGATGTAAATGGTGATTCTCAGTGCGTGTTAAAATATGCGTAGCGTGGGTGTAGGGGTGGATACATGTATTAAGTCGTAATTCATTTCTAGCAGCTGTGGATGATCTGGTAGGGAAGTAATGTGGTGGTAGGAGGGGTGGGCGATGACTTGCCTAAAGTGAAAAAGTTTGTGCTGGAGTGGACGGCTGGGGTTTCCCACACTTAAAACTTACTACTGCAATTTATAACAATTCTAACTATAATCTAAAATAAAACATTATGGTACTAACACAAATTGAACAAAATATTTCTTCATGGAACAACAAAAGAAAACTATTCACACTATAATATATATATATATATATATATATATATATATATATATATATATATATATATATATATATAATATAGGGGGTGGTAGGAGAAAATTCTCAAACAGCTTCAGGGAGAATCTTGAGTTTTCCCTGAAGCAAGTTTATTCTTTTCTCTGAGGATGAGGGTCCCTACAACAGTTCTAGAGGTGGTACCTCCCTATATATATATATATATATATATATATATATATATATATATATATATATATATATATATATATATCCAAAAGCAAAAATTAATTAAAGTATATTAACAAGTTAAACTATACGAATATAAACTCATTCAACATGGCCAATTTCATGGCTTTCGCTTGGCCGATTTCATGAGACTGAGAAAATACTTGGGTGGGCTGAACAGGAATGACCTGACTATGGGTTAGGTACGTGATGGCTGCCAGTATGACATTTTTCAGAGCATAGTTCTAGCTGCCCAGACAACTTATGTTCCAAGTAGGGAAATTAGATCTAACATAAAATGATCCCAAATGGATAAACAATAGATTAAAACATCTAACTGGTCAAAAGCGAGGCATATATAGGCATATGAAAAAATGGGATGGGCAGTTAAATCTATATATTAAATTAAAGAGAAATAAAAAGTAATAAAAGTAAAATGGGATTATGAAGCTAAAGTCGCAAGGGATTCGAAGACTAACCCAAAAGGGTTATTTCAGGTATACAAAAGTAAGATTAGGGACAAGATAGGCCCACTCAAAAGTAATTCAAGTCAGATCACTGACAGTGATAAGGAAATGTGTAAAATTTTCAACACTTCCTCTGTTTTTACTCAGGAAGATACTAGTAAAATTCCAAAAATAATAAATTATGTAGAACATGAAGATAATAAATCATGCAAGATTGGGCTAACTAGTGACTTGGTCCTCAGGCAAATAGAGAAATTAAAACCTAACAAATCCCCAGGCCCTGATGAACTGTTTGCAAGAGTTTTAAAAAAAAATGTAAAGAGGAACTTGGCAAACCTTTGGGTACTTTTCAACATATCACTACAAACTGGCATAGTGCCAGATAAGTGGAAAATGGCAAATGTAATACCTATTTACAAAGCAGAAGACAGGTTCTTAGTTTCGAACTATAGACCAATAAGCCATACCTCCACAGTAGGAAAATTTATGGAATCAATAATTACAGAGGCAATTCGCAGCTATCTTGAAAGGCATAGATTAATCTCAACACGGTTTTACAAAGGGGCGTTCCTGCCTTACGGATTTACTAACTTTTTTCATTAAGGTATTTGAGGAGGTAGATCATGGTAACGAATATGTGTATATGGACTTCAGTAAGACATCTGTTCGAGTTCAATATCAGAGGCTATTGGGGAAAATTAAGGCACACGGAATAAGAGAAATTTTTTTCCTGGGTAGAGGCAGGGTTTACAAATAGGCAGCAGAATTCGCATAAATGGGGAGAAATCAGAATGGGGCACGTCACAAGCAGTGTTCTACAAGGGTCAGTGCTGGGCCCTTTGTTGCTCACAATTTACATAAACGATATAGATGAGGAATAAATAGCGACATAAGCAAGTTTGCTGATGACACCAAAATAGACTGTCCAGTTCATTCTAATGAGGACATTAGAGCACTCCAGGAAGACTTGATTAGACTGATGCAGTAGTCGAAGGGGCAGATACAGTTCAATATAGACAAATGAAAATTTCTAAATGTTAGACAGGAAAATAACCATGCAACATATAAACTAAATAATGTAGATCTTGATATTACAGATTGAGAAAATGATTTAGGAGTTCTGGTTAGCAGAACAAAGGATGACAAAGTTGATCCCATGTATCAGAAATGTTCCCTACGAGGATAGACAGAGCGCCTAGAATCTGCATTCTCTAGAAAGTAGAATTAGGAAGGGATATGACTGAGGTGTATAAATGGAAAACAGGAATAAAGAAAGGGGATGTAAATAGCGTGCTAAAAATATTAGCCAAGAGAGGACTCGCAGCAATGGCTTTAGTTGTAAAAGTTCAGATTCAGGAAGGATACAGGAAAGCACTGGTTTGGTAATAGAGTTGTGGATGAGTGGAACAAACTTCCGAGTACCGTCATAGAAGCTAAAACGTTGTGTAGTTTTAAAAATATGTTAGATAAATGTATGAGTGTGGGTAAGTGTGAGTAAAACCTGACCAGCTTGTGCTAGTAGGGAAAAACTGCTCTTGCTAGTAGGTCTGATGCCGTGCTCCTTTCTTAAGTGGATGTGACCTGAACCTGACTAGGTTGGTGGTCAGTGGTCGGCAGGTGACTTAGATCCGCTTCGCATGGGCCAGTAGGCCTGTTGCAGTGTTCCTTATGATATAAATATACGCTACTAATTCAGTGCGTTTACAATTAAAATTTAATGCCAAAATTCTGAATGGTCCCCTACAGTTAGTACATTGTTAACTTCACCTGTCAAGCATTCGTTAAACAGAAATAATAAACGAACACAGTAAAAGATAATGAAGTCAACCTGCAGATAACCCAGTCTAACCTTTGACACTTATTTGTGTTCCTGTGAACAAGTCTTTGTCTTTGAGGGGTGACTAAAGAACCACGCTCACCCTCACCCAGGCCAATTATAACAAATAAAAATAATAAGAATACATTTCAAAATAAAACCTAATCATATATATGCAAGAACGATCCCAACGTAGTTATATGGGCAACCTGTGGATAGTAACGATGTTTCTATCTAATTTATAGTAGGTAATGTGCCTAGTGGATGGCAGGCAGTCCATATGATGTAGTAGTAGTAGTAGTAATGAGACAAGTGTGACATTTTCACCCTATACAACACTTCATCCCTTTGTGGCCTCCGACCTCGTTATCGATACTCCTCCGTCTTACTACATTAACTCCTGTATCTGAACATCAAAATGGTATACAATACCGACAGGTTGTTAGGTAAGACACATATGCAACAGTTAGACAACTTTATTCCGAAACGTTTCGCCTACACAGTAGGCTTCTTCAGTCGAATACAGAAAGTAGGCAGGAACAGTAGAGATGTGAAGACGATGTAATCAGTCCATCACCCTCAATTTCTACCTCGTTATCGATACTCCTCCGTCTTACTACATTAACTCCTGTATCTACGTGTGCGCAAGCCAGTGACCTGCGCTAGTGCGAGTGAATGTACTAGCGTGTGAATGTACTAGTGCGTGTACTAGCACTCCAGGTAGTAAGCGAAGCATCCTTCTAGTTTTTCAATAGATATTTCTCGTAAACAAAGAGATCACATCTTCTCATGTAGCTCTCCTCGAAATCCTTATTTGAATTTCAGAAGATGCAAACGACAATACCATAGCAGAGGTGGCCACAACACGTCCATCAAGGAAGCTGGACTCACAAACAAGTGGATTTACAATAAAGTTTTACGTACTACAAAATATTATTTTAATACTAATCTGCACAGTCATAACCTGCTAGAGTGAGAGATACTGGAGGAAGTACAAATAAACCCAGTGAAACGCAGAGCCGCCGTGGGTAAAATAAGAGAAACACTATCAACGTCCGTGGCCTTAGACTATTTAACATCTTTCCAGAAGATATCAGAAAAGATGCTGTAACAGTATTCAAGAGGAAACTGGACAAGTATCTTCACCATGTGCCAAATCAAACAGCCTGTAATTGATATGTGGGCAGCGGGCCGCCAGCACAACAGTCTGGTTGACCAGGCAAGCACCAAACAAGCCTAGCCCAAGGCCGGGCTCTGGGAACAGAAAAGAACTCTCGGAGCTCAAATTAGGAAAGTTCTAAATCTGTTGGGGTCATGCAGCACCTGGGGAATGGGTGATAATCAGGTTTGACCCAAGAGGGGTCACTTAGCTCTGATTCCTTAGATGAAGAGCCCTTCATCGGCATCAAGGCACCACTCTGGGAGGCATAAATGGCTGATCAACGAAGCTGTTGGTGCCCGTACTGTAAGTCATATCCCTTCAAAGAAAGGGGTTTACTATAGTGAAGATCTCTTCATTCAAGGAACTGGAGATACCCTGTCCTTCCTAGGTTCAAACCTGAATGCATCTTATTTCGAAGGGCGCTTTATGACCCATATGGACTCGACTCTTCCATGTGACCATAATAGTATGTCATAGTTACTATCTCCAGGTGGAATTATATAATTTATTGGTTCAAGAATGCTATGACGTACCATCAAAACAAAGGAGCAACAATTGGTCATCGAAGGTTATGTGAGCGTTTTATATCATAAACTTCCAGTATCCTGAAATTTATCATTCATCCTATTTCACTCTCTTTTTAGAAGCAAGTGAAAATCTGCGTTGCCAAGGCGCCGTGAAGATGGAAAACTTAACCCCCAAAGCCTCCCTCATCTCACAGATAATGACACTTCCGGCGATTATCCGTCATCCCTTCGCTGTGGCAGGTCACCTGACCTCCAGGAGAGGCATAATGGCCATCTCCCTAGGGGTGTGACCTTCAGGTCTGGGGTCAACACAGCCATTAACCCAAAGCTCCTGCTGGCCACACTATCAATTATCAAGCAAAATTATGATATGTTTAATGGCCCTTAATGTTTCGAGTGGATGGCGTTAGTTACCAATTTGTCTTGACCTTCATTTCTTAGTTTGCAATTAACCTCTCCTTATTGAAACACTTTCCATTACGAGTATACCAAAGGTAACACAAAATCCTACGATTAATTCAGAATCAAGAATCTGCCCTGCAAATGTTTATAGTACAAATATAATAATCAAATCTCATAAGAAAGGAACCAAAAGTATGGAATCAACTTGAATCAACGTGTGTACATAAAAGCACATGTGCTTAAGTGTATACGTAAGCGGACGTGCTTGAGTACGCATGCACTGTCGCCGCACGTACTTCAGTACACTGCCTTGTATGCGCACGTACCTGGGTACACATGTACATAAGAACATAAGAAAGAAGGAGCACTGCAGCAGGCTTACTGGCCCATGCGAGCCAGGTCCAAGTCTCCTACCTACAAGTCATTGGCTTGAGCCAATGCCCCAACCTAGTCAGGTCGGATCACATTCACTAAAGGAACACGGCAGCTGACCTAGTAGCACAAGCTAGTCAGGTTCAACTCACACCCACCCACACCCACTCATGTATTTATCTAACCTATTTTTAAAACTACACAACGTTTTATCCTCTATAACTGTACTGGAGAGTTAGTTCCACTCATCCACAACTCTATTACCAAACCAGTGCTTTCTTATATCCTTCCTGAATCTGAATTTTTCCAACTTAAAACCATTGCTACGAGTGCTGTCTAGGCTAGATGTTTTCAGCACGTTATTTACATCCCCTTTATTTATTCCTGTCTTCCATTTATACACCTCAATCATATCCCCCCTTAATTCTACGCCTTTCTAGAGAGTGCAGATTCAGGGCCCCTCAGTCTATCCTCATAGGGAAGATTTCTGATACATGGGATCAACTTTGTCATCCTCCTTTGTATGTTTTCCAGAGCATTTATATCCATTCTGTAATACGGTGACCAAAACTGTGCAGCATAATCTAAATGAGGCCTAACCAAGGATATATAGAGTTGAAGAACAACCTGAGGACTCCTATTATTTATGCTTCTTGATATGAAGCCAAGAATTCTGTTAGCTTCATTGCGAACACTTATGCACTGTTGTCTTGGTTTCAGATTACTGCTAACCAGAACTCCTAAATCTTTTTCGCAATCCGTAATATTAAGAGCAAAAGGGTTCTTTCAGGTATACACTAAAAGGGCTCTTTCAGGTATACATAAGTAAGATTTGGGACAAGACAGACCCACTTAAAAGTAACTCAGGTCAGATCACTTACATTGATAAGGAAATGTGTGAAATTTTCAACACTTAATTCCTCTCAGTGTTTACTCTGGAAGATACTAGCGAAATTCCCGAAATAATAAATTATGTAGAACAG
>NC_091304.1:20611490-20623990 GCF_038502225.1 Cherax quadricarinatus | reverse complement strand
CAATGTACTAGCAACAGCCCGGCTGATCCGGCACTGACTAGGTATCTGTCCAGCTCTCTCTTGAAGGCAGCCAGGGGTTTATTGGCTTGCAGGCTTGAAAAAGCGAGCAAGCTTGACAAAGCTTGCAGGCCTGGCAAAGCGAGCAGGCTTGACAAAGCGAGCAGGCTTGACAAAGCTTGCAGGCCTGGCAAAGCGAGCAGGCTTGACAAAGCTTGCAGGCCTGGTAAAGTGAGCAGGCTTGACAAAGCGAGCAGGCTTGACAAAGCGAGCAGGCTTGACAAAGCTTACAGGCCTGGTAAAGCGAGCAGGCTTGACAAAGCGAGCAGGGTTGACAAAGCGAATAGGCTTGACAAAGCGAACAGGCTTGACAAAGCAAGCATGCAGCATAAAAGTATGAAGATCAAGCAGGCCACAATAGGCAAAAACTTAGCCATAAAGCTATGCAAGCAAATCTTTCATCTTAAACGCACAGGCAACCGTGGTCAGGTACAATCATTCGATATTTAGTTATTATCAACACTACTCTTAGTTTATTCGTTAATGATGTCGACCTTACAAGTGCGGGTAGTAGGCGCTCCAGGGAGCCCTAGTTACCTTCAACACTGCCTAGATACAAACATCTAGTACATTCAATACAGCTTCGATTTATTGTATATTGTACGTTAAAACTATAGCAAAAAACTGAAGTGATGAAAAATCTATTTTAAAGTTTAATAATTCCTTGTTGTATAGTGAAAGGTTTTTGACACAAAGAATTGAACTACCCTCCCTTACCTTGGAATGATCATGACTGCTTTCCATTTCCCGTGGTATTCTCTCCATGGTATTAATAATAATAATGCTAAATAACGCCAAAAATATGTTGCACAATCAGTATTATTAAAACAGTTTAAACAAACTTGTAGTATACTATGAGTACGAAGTTAACGATGAAGACTAAGAGGATTTATGGTATGGGTGAAGTAACTGCGTAAAATATACTACAAGATCCCGAGTTCAACTTTTATGAATAAGTACTCTTAGGGAAAGAAAGAAGGCAGGCAGGCGTGCGTATATGTTGTCCATGTGTAATATATATATATATATATATATATATATATATATATATATATATATATATATATATATATATATATATATATATATATATATATATATATATATATATCGCGCCAAATAGGTAAAACTTGCGATTTTGTCTTAAATAGCAACGCTCTTCTTGGCGAATAAGGAAAGCGAAAATTTGTGTACGCAATAATTTCGCAAAAATCATTCTGAACCTAACGTGTTTATTATTAAATTATTGTAAAGTTATTTAAAATATATTTAATTGGATTAAGCCAAATTAAATTGCGCTTGTTATAATAAGGTTATGTAAGTTTTCTAAGGTTCTTTTCTTACAAAATTATTAATTTTTACATAAACATAAATGAAAAAAATATATTTGAACGTATAAGAGAAATTTTTAGAAAGGACTTAATTTTAAATGAGTACTTGCTAACTGACCAGTTTTACCTATTCGGCACGACATATAACACATCGGCCGTTTCCCACCGAGGCAGGGTGACCCAAAAAGAAGAAACACTTACATCATCACTATCTTGCCAGAGGCATGCTGATCCTACAGTTAAAAAAGACTTCAATATATCTACACCCCTCCTTCAGAACGCCAGCACCGTACTTACCAGTGCCAAGACTCAAGTCAGGCTAACCGGTTTCCCTGAATCACTTCATGAACGTTACTTTGCTCACACTCCAACAACACGTCAAGTCATAAAAACCATTTGCCTCCACTCCTAACACTCACGCACGCCTGCTAGAAGTCACAGCCTCGCACACAAAACCTCCTTTACCCCCTACCTCCAACTCTTCCTAGGACGACCCCTCCCCGCCCTCCTTCCACTACAGTTTCATATACCCTCCAAGTCATTCTATTTATTTCCATTCTCTCGAAATGTCCGAACCACCTCAATAACCCCCCTCCTCAGCCGTCTAGATAATACTTTTAGAAACCCCATACTTCCTAATCTCCAAGCTAAGTATTCTCTGCTAATATTCACACCACACATTGCCCTCAGACACGACATCTATACTGCCTCCAGCCTTCTCCTTGTTGCAACGTTTACCACCCATGCTTCACACCCATATAAGAACACTGGTACCACTATACTCTCATACATTCCTCTCTTTGCTTCCATGGATAACGTTCTTTGTCTCTACAGACTCCCTAGTGCACCACAACTTTATCCCCTCATCAGTTCTATGGTTAACCTCGTCTTTCACAGACCCATCTGCTGACAAGTCCACTCCCAAATATCTGAAAACATTCACTTCCTTCATATGATATATATATATATATATATATATATATATATATATATATATATATATATATATATATATATATATATATATATATATATATATATATATCATTTCATTCACATGGCATAAATGATTCTCATGTAACTTTGCGAGTCAATATACTTTGACGTGATGAAAGTACTATCCAAATTACTAAGTCCACAATATAAATACTTTTTAAATATTAAGTGTCTGTGTACATTACTATAAACTTTGGATAATAATGCAAGCATAAATACATGGTCATATTTATATTTCATCTAAATAACCTTAGGAAAGGCAGAATAGTCAAGGTATCCAGCAATTTATACTACTACAACCTTTGATACCTTTGGTATACCTTTGAAGAGTTTCGAGAGTCTACTTTCTGAGCCAGGCCATGGGCCAGGCTCGTCTGGTGCTTGCCTGATCAACCAGGTTGCTGTTGCTGGTGGCCCGCTGCCCCACATATCCATCACAGCCTGGTTGATCTGGCACCTGGTGAAGATACTTGTCCAGTTTTCTCTTGAAGGCTTCTACACTTGTTCCAGCCGTGTTTCTGATATCTTCTGGTAAGATGTTGAACTCCAGATGTTGATGCAGTGTTCCCTTATTGTTCCCACCGCACCCCTGCTCCTCACTGGGTTTATTTTGCACTTCCTCTCATATCTCTCACTCCAGTATGTTGTTATGGCAGTGTGCAGATTTGGGACCAGGCCCTCGAGTACTTTCCAGGTATATATTATCATGTCTGTCTCCTCCGCTCCAATGAGTACATGTTCAAGACTTGAAGTCGTTCCCAGTAGTTTAGGTGCTTTACTGGCTCAATGTGAGCCGTAAACGATCTCTGTATTTGTTCCAACTCCGATATTTCTCCTGCTTTGAACGGGACCGTCACCACTGAGCAATATTGTAAGTGAGGGAGCACTAGCGATTTGAAGAGTGTCACCATCCACACTATTTCGCATCACAAGAGGTAGTTTACATTGCATTTAGGGGTACTGCAGAGCCTTGGGAAATGGCAGTTATTCTGACTCGATTCAATGACTTGGAGCCCATATCCAATTCCTTAGATCAAGAGCCCCTCACCAGCATCAGGCAACCTCCCTTGAGAGGTAGGTGACGAAGTAAAAAAGTAAGTGAATAGAACAGTGATAGTGGCTACACCGTAAGAATAAGGAAGTGATAATGGATACACCGGAAAAATACAGAGGGAGGGATGGGATAGGTGTATGTGAGAGAGGGGAAGATGATAGACGGGGGATGAAGGGAGAGAAGGATGGAAGATGCCTAGTGAGAGAGGGATGGGAGAGGTGGGTGGCGGCTGGCCAGGGCGGCGCCGGGCTGGGTGTCGGCTACATTAGATGATCCAAGTCTCGCACTTCCTCACCCCACCTGCTGCTGCGCCCTCACCTATGGCAATTGTATTCACTCCTTGTCCATGTACCACTTTCCCTTTCCTCTTCCTCCTCCTATTCGTTTTTTCTAGTTTTACTGTACTCGCTCCTTCGTCCTCTTCTATCCTCCTCTTCTTGGTCTAATGTGTTCAACTTCTTTCTTCATCTTCTTTACTGCGCCCTGTCATCCGTTGTTATCTTCCAGTAAAGACAAAATTCTTTCTCTTCATATTCTAGCCGCCGCCTCGTGTTTTAACTCTATACGCACGGAACTAAATTTATTATGATTCTGTCCCATTAAACAATTAATTTACTCAACACCCCTTTGCCTTTAACTCCTTTCTGTAAATATATCTATCTATCTATCTATATATATATATATATATATATATATATATATATATATATATATATATATATATATATATATATATATATATATATACGTCGTGCCGAATAGGCAGAACTTGCGATCTTGGCTTAAATAGCAACGCTCATCTTGCCATATAGCACAAGTGAAAATTTGTGTATGCAATAATTTCGCCAAAATCATTCTGAACCTAACGAAAAAAATATATTTAAATGTGTTTGTTTAGTATTAAATTATTGTAAACAAATCTAAAATATATTTAGTTGGGTTAGGCTAAAATAAATTGTTCTTGTTATAATAAGGTTAGGTAAGTTTTCTAAGATTCTTTTGGAGCAAAATTAATTATTTTTACATTAACATTAATGAAAAATATATATCTTTAAACGTATAAGAGAAAATTTTAGAAAGGACTTAATTTTAAATGAGTTCTTGCTAATTGACCAGTTTTACGTATTCGGCACGACATATATATATATATATATATATATATATATATATATATATATATATATATATATATATATATATATATATGTGTGTGTGTGTGTGTGTGTGTGTGTGTGTGTGTGTGTGTGTGTGTGTGTGTGTGTTACTCACCTAGTTGAGGTTGCAGGGGTCGAGTGTATGTGTGTGTGTCGTGGCGAATAGGTAAAACTTGCGATTTTGGCTTAAAAAGCAACGCTCTTCTAGCCGAGTATGCAATAATTTCGCAAAAATCGTTCTGAAGAAAACGAAAAACATATATTTCACTGTGTTTGTTTATTATTAAATTATTGTAAACTTATCTAAAATATGTTTAGGTGGATTAGGCTAAATTAAATTGTGCTTGTTATAATAAGGTTAGGCAAGTATTTTAAGGTTCTTTTGGTACAAAATTATTAATTTTTACATTAACATAAATGAAAAAAAAAGATCTTTAAACGTATAAGAGAAAATTTTAGAAAGGATTTAATTTTAAATGAGTTCTTGCTAACTGACCAGTTTTACCTATTCGGCACGACATATACGTAGGAAATTATTAATCTGATAATAGAATAAAATACATTAGACAAATTTGAACAACTGCGGATCGATTGTTAATGTTTAATTCAATAAAAAAACATAAGGATTGTAAAATCAGCTTAAAGATTGGCCGTCAAGCTACTTAATTATTTAATGTAATCTACATTAGTATTCATTAGGAAGAGACCTCCCTTGTCTGGCGTAAAATAATAAGCAAAGCTAGGCACGCGTGCTGACTGTCCAGTTGACTTCACTATTTTTATCCACCACACTCCTTCCTCTTTCTCCTTCGCCCACTCTCCTTTACTTTTTCTTCTCCATCTCCTTCTCTCTTTCTCTAATCTACAGCCATCTAAACTTGTGTATCTTTATTACACAACTCATAAAGCAAAAAGCAATTAAGTTGGTGCAACATTAATGAGTTCCTCAGGGTGCCTTTGTAACGAGATCTGAGCAGGAGGCATATATAGACAGAGTTCGGCACCCTGTGGCTATATTCTTCATAAATATTGCATATAATCATTAAATATATATATTATCTAGGATGATTTTAAGTGCAATATAATACGCCATTAATAAGACTAAGACAGTATAGGTGGCTGAGTAAGTACCAAATAACTCTCACTAAATATGCTCGCAACTGAACGTGCAAATGAACGTACAACTGAACGTGCAAATGAACGTACAACTGAACGTGCAAATGAACGTACAACTGAACGTGCAAATGAACGTACAACTGAACGTGCAAATGAACGTACAACTGAACGTGCAAATGAACGTACAACTGAACGTGCAAATGAACGTACAACTGAACGTGCAAATGAACGTACAACTGAACGTGCAAATGAACGTACAACTGAACGTGCAAATGAACGTACAACTGAACGTGCAAATGAACGTACAACTGAATGCATCCTATGTTTCATCTCAAACTGTAGTTTAGCGCTTCTTTCTGATTATAATAATAATAATAATAATAACTTACTAAACTGATGGTACTACCAACCGTGAACAATTTTACATCTATCTATTTCCCTTAGTTTAAATTTAATCACCCAGCCTATTTCAGTTTAAATTTAATCACCCAGCCTATTTCAGTTTAAATTTAATCACCCAGCCTATTTCAGTTTAAATTTAATCACCCAGCCTATTTCAGTTTAAATTTAATCACCCAGCCTATTTCAGTTTAAATTTAATCAATCACCCAGCCTATTTCAGTTTAAATTTAATCACCCAGCCTATTTCATTTTAAATTTAATCACCCAGCCTATTTCAGTTTAAATTTAATCACCCAGCCTATTTCAGTTTAAATTTAATCACCCAGCCTATTTCAGTTTAAATTTAATCACCCAGCCTATTTCAGTTTAAATTTAATCACCCAGCCTATTTCAGTTTAAATTTAATCACCCAACCTATTTCAGTTTAAATTTAATCACCCAGCCTATTTCAGTTTAAATTTAATCACCCAGCCTATTTCAGTTTAAATTTAATCACCCAGCCTATTTCAGTTTAAATTTAATCACCCAGCCTATTTCAGTTTAAATTTAATCACCCAGCCTATTTCAGTTTAAATTTAATCACCCAGCCTATTTCAGTTTAAATTTAATCACCCAGCCTATTTCAGTTTAAATTTAATCACCCAGCCTATTTCAGTTTAAATTTAATCAATCACCCAGCCTATTTCAGTTTAAATTTAATCACCCAGCCTATTTCTAAGTATATGTAATGTAATCTAACATTATATTATCAACATTAATCGAATGGTTCTCATTCAATTTTAGCTACCATAATTAAATTAACTCAGTCTTAATCTAACCAAACGAGAGGAAGAGGGTAAGAAAGAAAAAAGAAAATACTATATATCCAACGATACACCACCAACTTCACAAGACTATTAAGAGCGCTCTACCCGCTATTGGTAAATAATAATTTCAATATAACTCATCTGCCGTGAAGTGTGCGTCATTTCTGCAAATCTCGATAACGTGAAGCAAGCGGAAAAATAACATTTTGAGTACCTCTGTATTATTTATGCGTGCATCACTGGGGAAACTTTGAATACTTTATTGACCTTTAAATTATATAATCTGTTATAATAAAAAATTACGAGAAAAAAACGACAGCAATAATCTTTTTGGCTTTAAATCTCGGCCTCCAAAAAACGCACATACCAAAACAACAGTAAATACAGTGAGTCATGAAAATGATTCATGTGTGTAAGCTGCAGAGTTAAGAGTTTTGAATGTAAGATAAGATTTCGTTCGGATTTTTAACCCCGGAGGGTAAGCCACCCAGGATAACCCAAGAAAGGCAGTGCGTCATCGAGAGCTGTCTGTCTTATTTCCACTGGGGTCCTCAATCTTGTCCCCCAGGATGCGACCCACACCAGTCGACTAACACCCAGGTACCTACTTGCAGCTAGGTGAACAGGACAACAGGTGTAAGGAAACGCGTCAAAATGCTTTTACCCCTCCGGGAATCGAACCGGGGCCCTCAGTGTGTGAAGTGAGATCTTTGCCAAGCAGGCCACGGGGTCACCCAATATCCGTATACTTTTTTCCTTAAATGTTTTCGCGGTCACACAGCTATTTACTTCCCAACATCGGTATAACGTAGCAGAAATAGAGGACTAGTGCACTGTTATACTAATTATAGTAGTAATCTTGATTCTTTATTGCCTAGTGTAGAAAGAGTAGGTGTCTGTGGCGCAGACGGTGGAAGGAGCCTCCACCAGTCGTGCTGAATGACCCAAACGAGTTCTGCGATTCTCACACACACACAAATATATATATATATATATATATATATATATATATATATATATATATATATATATATATATAGATGTAGGCGACTTCAATCTGGAGATGGTTTCGAAGATCATTACCCCCGAGACCTGTCTCCAAGGACTGCTGCTTCAGTGGCACGGTCTTGGTGCTCACAACTCTTAACCAGTTTTAACGTCTAAAGAATAATAGCAGTTACATTTTTATCTATCAGTTTTTAGGGGAGAAGATTAATCCCGTTGACATTAGAATCTTACAAATTTCATTAGAGACAATTCTGTACACCTCAAAATGTGTATGTCTACCCTTACTATAAAATCAAATTCATCTGATGACTCAGTGATAGTCTTTGCCTTTTAAGGACTTGGGCTTATTTTTTTTTTTTTGGTATGAAAGTTTCTGATTTTACTTGGTGATGATCTGAGCCATATATGTCTTAAGAAGTGAGGGTAGTTGCTGAAACTGGTCTCGTCTACCCGCAGCTGCTACCACTCAACACTGCTCTTCTAAATAGCCTCAGTAGCACTGGCTAGCCTCAACATTTGCAATTACTGCTTCCTGATGATAAAATAGAACTGCAAAAGGGTAATTATATAATGAAAAACTGCCGGGGAGTTAAATAAGGTATTTAAATATAATTGATCAGTTGCATAATGTGTATTATCTAGTCTTTCTGAAGAGTACAAGTACAGATATAACAAATAACCCCCCCCCTAATTTATTGACTTAAGTACTGAATTTGTTTATTCCACAGGTTGTCGGCCTTATCATATCTGTGCTTGCATGAAGACACTTTTGATAAGCACGTACTGACTTCCTGAGGAAAGCACAATTATGTACTTATATTGTGGGTTATCGTACATTATGAAGTTATGCAAGTGTGATCGTCTCGAAGGATTCTGAAAGAATAAAGTCACAATACTATGGCTGGAACACTACACAAATGACCCGTACCGCTTACGAGACTGAAACCTATGACAACGTTTCGGTCCGACTTGGGCCACTATTACTACTACCATTACTTCCACGACTACTGCTACTACTATTACTTCCACGACTACTACTACTTCTACTCCTTTATCCCGTTCTACCACTCCCTTCACCCACTCATTCTCGTTTATATTCTTGCCTCCTTTCCTCCTCATTCCAGTGTGACTGGTTAATAGTCAGACAAAGTCGGGTCATAAGTTTCAATCTCCTTAGTGCCGGTTACACCTCATTTCGATTATGCTGTTCAGTTCTAGTTTCCCAATTACAGGATGGATATAAATATGACGTTGATTCCATATACTGGAAACCATTCCTACGTAAATAGACTGAAAGCACTGAACTTGCACTCTTTGGGAATGCACAAAATCAGAAGATATACCTTTGATATACCTTTGAAGAATTTCGAGAGTATATCTACTCTCTGAGCCCGGCCATGGGCCAGGCTCGTCTGGTGCTCGCCTGGTCAGCCAGGCTGTTGCTGCTGGAGGCCCGCTGCCCCACATATCCATCACAGCCTGGTTGATCTGGCACCTGGTGAAGATACTTGTCTAGTTTGCTCTTGAAGGCTTCAACACTTGTTCCAGCAGTGTTTCTGATATCTTCTGGTAAGATGTTGAAAAGTCTGGGACCCCGGATGTTGATACAGTGTTTCCTTATTGTCCCCACCGCACCCCTGCTCCTCACTGGGTTTATTTTACACTTCCTCCCATATCTCTCACTCCAGTATGTTGTTATGGCAGTGTGCAGATTTGGGACCAAACCCTCGAGTACTGAAGTGAACTAATAGAAAACAGGAATAAATAAAGGGGATATAAACATCTTGTTGAAAATATCTAACCAAGACAGAATTTCGCAGCAATGGATTCAAGTTGGAGAAATTTACATTTGGAAAGGATATTGGGAGTGCTGGTTTGGCAATAAAGTTGTATATAAGTGGGACAAGCTCCCGGGTAGCGTCACTGAGGCAGGAACTTCGAGTAGCTTTAAATATAGGATCGTCGGGTACATGAGTGGGTGTGGGTAGGTGTGAATTGAACCTGCCTAACATTGGCCGGTAAGCCTGCTGCAGTGTTCCTTCGTTCCTCTATTACTAATAATAATATTAATTAATGGTACTATTATTACAAATGTTACTACTACTAAAACTAGGAGCTACTGTTATTATGAATTACAACCTGACGTTCGCGTTCCTCCTCACCATCGACGGACACTGATAACATCACCTAATTAAACGCGGGAACCTATCCTCTGCTAACTAACAAGTTGAGGATGAGATTGAGTGAGGCGACCGTGCATCCGCCGCACCTGAGTAAGCCAGCAAGATCGTGATGTTGATGGGAAAACAGTGCAATCAGGCGAGGTGCGGAAGTGCGGCGCCTGGAAGTCGCTGGAAGTAACAGGCCCCAGAGGTACCCCTGGCCCTGGCTGCGAGAGTAGCAATCTTTTCTTGTAATTGGCGGACGGAAGATCGAGCCTCCACCACACATGGTCCGGACTGACCCACGAGGGTTTAGTGTTATGCCAATAAACCCGGTAAAACTTGAAGCTCAGTTTTGGATTACGTTATATTACATAAAACGACACAATCGTTTTATGTAATATAACGTATATAGCCACAATATAGGCATAATACCGTAGACGGAACAATACACAAACAACCAGCACATACAAGAATGAAATTTATGACGACGTTTCGACCATAAGTGAAGGAGCCAGTATATATACTGGCTCCCTTGTCTTCACGCTTCTATGTGACTAGTTAATGTTTCAAGTTGGACCCACACGTCCTCATAAGTTTCATTCTCCTACGTGCGGGTTGCCTGTGTAACATTATACTGCATGTGAAGCATGGGGTCTGAATGCAATTTCACCACACAATACATGCACACACACACACACACACACACACACAAAAACACACACACAAACACAACACACAAACACACACACACACACACACACAGAACACACACATACACACATACAAAACACAATACACACACACATAAACACACACACACAAAACACACCACACACACACACACACACACACACACACACACACACACACACACACACACACACACACACATATTCATGCCAGTAATTAAGGAATATAAATGAGCCGCCGTCTGGCTACATTTAAATGATCACTTAGGTAATCACCTTATTGTATGTTAATTTACCTCACTTAATCTCTGCTTGCTTGTGGCTAACCTAACTTCGCCTGGCTGATGGATTCGTATTACCTCGCTATTTTTCAAAGATATAATTGCGAATTCGTTCTGATAATTTTTTGCCTAAATTTATCTGTAAACTTATTTTGTCATCTCCGGTTCATTTAAAAAAATGTTTATTGATTTATATACCTCGGATGTGTCTGAATCCCAAGCAAGATGGCAGTATAAGTTAATTTACAAGCACTTGAACCGGATCAACTCACGAACCCGCCGATCAGCACACGAACCGGACAGGCTCATCAATTCGACCAGCATACAAACTTAATTAGATCATTAATTCAGCCATCACACAAACTAAATCAGGGCAGGAACCTGATTATTTATGAACTCAGTATACAAACTCAATGAGGTCACAATGCTGCTTACGCCCTGGTGGAAAGATACGGAAGTTCCTTTACGGTTGTCAACACTCTAACAATGTAACTGTAGCTGCGGATGTCACTTGACTGGAGGATCGTGTTATGGGAAAAAAAGCATCCTTTCGTAAGGTATTTAGGTTTTAAAATGAGCTAAGGCAGGAAACTGCTATCAGCCTATATATTCAACAAGTCGGCCGTCTCCCACTGAGGCAGGGTGACCCAAAAAGAAAAAAAGTCCACAAAAAGAAAATACTTTCATCATTCAACATTTTCACCTCACTCACACATAATCACTGTCTTTGCAGAGGCGCCCAGATACAGCAGTTTAGAAGCATATATAACATACCCCTGCAAACTGCCAATATCCCAAACCCCTCTTTTAATGTGCAGGCACTGCACTTCCCATTTCCAGTACTCAAGTCCGGCTATATAAAAATAACCGGTTTCCCTGAATCCCTTCGCTAAATATTACCCTGCTCACACTCCAACAGCTCATCAGGTCCCAAAAACCATTCGTCTCCATTCACTCTTAACAGCTCAAACATGCTTGTTGGAAGTCCAAGCCCCTCACCCACCTCCCTCCAACCTTTCGAGGACGACCCCTACCCCGCCTTCCTTCCCCTACAGATTTATATGCTCTCCAAGTCATTCTACTTTGATCCATTCTCTTTAAATGACCAAACCACCTCAACAACCCCTCTTCAGCCCTCTAATACTTTTAGTAACTCCACACCTCTTCATAATTTCCACACTCCGAATTCTCTGCATAATATTTACACCACACATTGCCCTTAGACAGGACATCTCCATTGCCTCCAGCTGCCTCCTCGTTGCAGCATTTGCAACCCAAGCTTCACACCCATATAAGAGTGTTGGTACCACTATACTTTCGTACATTATCTTTTTTGCCTCCACGGATAACGTTTTTTGTCTCCATAGATACCTCGATGCACCTCTCACCCATTTCCTTCATCAATTCTATGGTTAACCTCATCCTTCATAAACCCATCCGC
>NC_091304.1:20556490-20606490 GCF_038502225.1 Cherax quadricarinatus | reverse complement strand
GAGAAAGGAGAGAGAGAGAGAAGAGAGAGAGAGAGAGAGAGAGAGAGAGAGAGAGAGAGAGAGAGAGAGAGAGAGAGAGAGAGAGAGAGAGAAAGGAGAGAGAGAAAGGAGAGAGAAAGGAGAGAGAGAGAGAGAGAAAGGAGAGAGAGAGAGAGAGAGAAAGGAGAGAGAGAGAAAGGAGAGAGAGAGAGAGAAAGGAGAAAGGAGAAAGGAGAGAGAGAAAGGAGAGAAAGGAAGGAGAGAGAGAGAGAGAGAGAGAGAGAGAGAGAGAAAAGCAGCCAGTAATAACTCACACTAAAGACTTACAAAATTCACTTACACCTACCTAGGCAAGCTTCACACAATACGCGACAGACACCAGTATTTCAAAGCTCCTCAGGATAGGAGGCGCTTCAAAATCTTTTATGTAACTCGGTCTCGCCACGTATAAAACGTGCGCACAAAGACTGTCTTTACAGTACGTCTCACCTCATCTGCAGGCACCTGCTTGAAGACGCCTGAGAGAAGGCGAGACGTATTGGCAAATAAGTTCCAGAAGTGTGGTGTTTAAACTAAGTTAGTGAGGTGTGTGTGTGTGTGTGTACTCATCTAGTTGTGGTTGCAGGGGTCGATCATAGTTCCTGGCCCAGCGTGTGTGTGTAACGAACGAAAATGTTCGCGTTTATGTTCTGCCATATATATATATATATATATATATATATATATATATATATATATATATATATATATATATATATATATATATAAAATGTCACAAATAGGTAAAACTGGTCAATTAGCAAGAACTCACTCAAAATTAAGTACCTTCTAAAAATTTCTCTTAAACGTTTAAAGATATATTTTTTCATTTATGTTAATGTAAAAATTAATAATTTTGTACCAAAAGAACATAGAAAACTTATCTAACTTTATTACAACAAGCGTAATGTAATTTAGCCATTAAGTGAGCTTTCAAGCGTTTGGGAGAGCGAGCGAGCGAGCGAGCGAGCGAGCGAGAGAGAGAGAGAGAGAGAGAGAGAGAGAGAGAGAGAGAGAGAGAGAGAGAGAGAGAGAGAGAGAGAGATTCTCTGCACAAACGGTGCAGAGAACCTCCACACCAAAGTAATTTTATACAGCACCAGTTTTCTTAAGTTTAACAGTGAAGACATACCACATGCTCTTCATCCGTCACTGCCAATACCACTCCGATACCTCGCCAATATTAGTAACAGAGGGAACAAATACCAGCACCACCGTGTCACTGGGAAGGAAGGAAGACCTCCACGACAGCTGCTTTAACAACAGCCGGGTAGTGATGCAACATAATGCGCATCTTCACAGTGTCTTAACATGCAACACCACCACCTATCCTCCTCATGACAGGCAACCTACCACATCATGCTGAATGAGCACATCATATACGCCATTCCTCCCTCTCTCTATAAAAAAGTTCTAATCATTTCTGCTCTCTCTCTCTCTCTCTCTCTCTCTCTCTCTCTCTCTCTCTCGCTTGCTCACCCTCTCTCTCGCTCGGACGAATATTCTGAGGGAAGGACTTGCCCATCCAACCTCTGTGTTTGGAGAAGTGACTGGGTGGAGATCCCGTGTAGCACGTCTCTCTCACCCCATGCAGCACATCTCACTCACCCCATGCAGCACGTCTCACCCACCCCGTGCAGCACGTCTCACCCACCCCGTGCAGCACGTCTCACCCACCCCGTGCAGCACGTCTCACCCACCCCGTGCAGCACGTCTCACCCACCCCGTGCAGCACGTCTCACCCACCCCATGCAGCACGTCTCACCCACCCCATGCAGCACGTCTCAACCACCCCGTGCAGCACGTCTCACCAACCCCGTGTAGCACGTCTCACCCACCCCGTGCAGCACGTCTCACCCACCCCGTGCAGCACGTCTCATGCTCAAATCATTATTAAAATAGACGGGCAGAGCTCTTCAGCGTGCATCTACCCTGAAATTATAATTCCTTACTACTGTATTTCTTGTATTCTGTACACCTCTTTGTATGCTGTATACCTCCGTATGTATACTACAGTCACTTGTCCTCTCAAGAAGGATTCCTTATATTGGAGCCACACTCCTGCCTTAAATCATTCCTCAGTTTAGCTCCTATTCATTACTACTACTATACCACCACCACCACTACTACTACTACTATTACTACTACTACTACTACTACTACTACTACTACTAATAATAATAATAAAATAATTTAGTCATTTATACGACTGTATTCCGATATGCAAAGTACAAATTAGCTTTTTTCGCATCTAGATTACAAGAATTATAAGTAAGAGTTGGAGGTGAAAGAGTAGCAAGGAGCCATAGTAGTCGCTCCATCAAGGTACAAGCAGTGCTAAGCCAAAATGCTAGTTCAACGTTGTATTGTTAGGCGTCACCCCATCCTTATCTCTCCCACCTTCCTTAAAAGGCAAGATACCAGCTACAGCGCAGAAATTAATGGGGCCTTCAGTAAAGTCAAACAGGTTCGTTTAATTGTTTGCAGATGCCCTGGTCTAGAAATTACCTGCGACATTTGTTACTCTGCTCTTGTCAGTGTGACGTGACGACTGTAACCCACGCTGAGCTGGTCTCTTAAACCACAATGGATTTGTATAACAGGTTGGTAGGTAGGTATGTGGGGGTGGGTGGGTGGGGGTGGTGGGTGTGTAGTGTGTGTAGTGTGTGTAGTGTGGGTGTGTAGGGTGTGTAGTGTGTAGTGTGTGTGTGTAGTGTGTGTGTGTGTAGTGTGTGTGTGTGTAGTGTGTGTGTGTGTAGTGTGTGTGTGTGTGTAGTGTGTGTGTGTGTGTAGTGTGTGTGTGTAGTGTGTGTGTGTGTAGTGTGTGTGTGTGTGTGTGTGTAGTGTGTGTGTGTGTGTGTGTGTGTGTGTGTGTGTGTGTGTGTGTGTGTGTGTGTGTGTGTGTAGTGTGTGTGTGTAGTGTGTGTGTGTGTGTGTGTGTGTGTGTGTGTGTGTAGTGTGTGTGTGTGTAGTGTGTGTGTGTGTAGTGTGTGTGTGTGTGTGTGTAGTGTGTGTGTGTGTATAGTGTGTGTGTGTGTATGTAGTGTGTGTGTGTGTGTAGTGTGTGTGTGTGTGTAGTGTGTGTGTGAGAGAGAGAGAGATCCACCCCAAGGTTAAGAAGCATATAACTTAACATACAAGTATGTTGCAATTCAAGGAAAAACGATAACGTTAATTAACATAATTAAGAACATGGCTGCAGTAAGAGTGCACGACTTCAGTAACTCAAACGTTAACTAAAACAGTGTAACCACTATAAGCTATCAACGTAATCAGTGGCAGATATCAACACGTCTACAGTGTGACGATCGCAACACGAGGTTGCCCATACATTGTATGGTTTTATCTAATGATACCTGTCTGATCACGTCTTAATACAAAAACTGTAATATACACTGGTTAGAAAAATACCTCTGAAATATAGGAATAAACTAGACACAAAATAGGAATTGTGTGTGGCCAGTGAACTGTAACGTTACGTCAACTGACTATACCAGCTGATAGGATCGACTAAGTTCTCAAAGGAAGGTATTCCTTAAAAGGTATCCTTCGAGGTATTCCTCATAGTATAAGTATTAGTGGTGATAATGGCAGTAGTAGCTAATTCAATCTCGACTTGCAGCTTATATTAAAAAAAAAATGCAAGTTAATCAGTACGACAAGGTAAAACATCTTCACACCTTCGGGTCAGCAATGTGGATGAAAGGAATGGAGGATGTGGAGAGAGCCTTCTGCTACGCTGCAATCTTAACTTTGACGCTGTATACTGGATAAGAAACTACACATTTTACGGAGTCCTTACAAGATAACTTCGATGAAGAGCGTATAGTCTTCTCTCACGTGTTATATATATATATATATATATATATCTCTCTCTCTCTTCCTCTAACACAGTCAACGACGCACTGTGCGCAAAATCAACTCTAGTAGTTTGCAATTGCTTGAGAGAATGTCCAGCTGAGGGCAAGCGCTTCAGCGCGTGCCCAGCTGAAAACAGGCGCTTGAGCGCGCACCCAGCTAAGGGCAAGCACTTGCCTGCCACTACTGACAGCTCTTACATGACTCCGCCCCTGCCATTAACAGAGAATGATCTTGGAGCCAACATATACCTTTTGTGGGAGGGCAAATCTTGATCTTACCTGCTGCCTCCCCAACCCTCACCCTAACACAACCCTCACCCTAACACAACCCTCACCCTAACACAACCCTCACCCTAACACAACCCTCACCCTAACACAACCCTCACCCTAACACAACCTTCACCCTAACACAACCCTCACCCTAACACAACCCTCACCCTAACATAACCCCCACCCTAACACAACCCTCACCCTAACACAACCCTCACCCTAACACAACCTTCACCCTAACACAACCCTCACCCTAACACAACCCTCACCCTAACACAACCCTCACCCTAACACAACCTTCACCCTAACACAACCCTCACCCTAACACAACCCTCACCCTAACACAACCCTCACCCTAACATAACCCCCACCCTAACACAACCCTCACCCTAACATAACCCCCACCCTAACACAACCCTCACCCTAACACAACCCTCACCCTAACACAACCCTCACCCTAACATAACCCCCACCCTAACACAACCCTCACCCTAACACAACCCTCACCCTAAGACAACCCTCACCCTAACACAACCTTCACCCTAACACAACCCTCACCCTAACACAAAACTCACCCTAACACAACCTTCACCCTAACACAACCCTCACCCTAACACAACCCTCACCCTAACACAACCCTCACCCTAACACAACCCTCACCCTAACACAACCCTCACCCTAACAACCTTCACCCTAACACAACCCTCACCCTAACACAACCCTCACCCTAACAACCTTCACCCTAACATAACCCTCACCCTAACACAACCATCACCCTAACACAACCCTCACCCTAACACAACCCTCACCCTAACACAACCCTCACCCTAACACAACCTTCATCCTAACACAAAACACGCCCTAACACAACCCTCACCCTAACACAACCTTCACCCTAACACAACCCTCACCCTAACACAACCCTCACCCTAACACAACCCTCACCCTAACACAACCTTCACCCTAACACAACCCTCACCCTAACACAACCTTCGCCCTAACACAACCCTCACTAACAACCCTCACCCTAACAACCCTCACCCTAACACAACCTTCACCCTAACAACCCTCACCCTAACACAACCTTCACCCTAACACAACCCTAACTCTAATAACCTTCACCCTAACACAACCCTCTCCCTAACACAACCCTCACCCTAACACAACCATCACCCTAACACAACCCTCACCCTAACAACCCTCACTCTAAATCAACCTTCATCCTAACACAACCCTCACCCTAACACAACCCTAACTCTAATAACAACCTTCACCCTAACACAACCCTCACCCTAACAACCCTCACTCTAAATCAACCTTCACCCTAACACAACCCTCACCCTAACAACCCTCACTCTAAATCAACCTTCATCCTAACACAACCCTCACCCTAACACAACCCTCACTCTAAATCAACCTTCACCCTAACACAACCCTCTCTAACACAACCTTCACCCTAACACAGCTCTCGCCCTAACACAACCCTCACCCTAACACAACTCTCACCCTAACACAACCTTCACCCTTACATAACGCTCACCCTGACAACTCTCACCCTAACATAACCCTCACTCTAACACAACCTTCACCCTAACCCAACTCTCACCCTAACACAACCCTCACCCTAACACAACAGTCACCCTAACACAGTCACCCTAACACAACCCTCTCATTCTAACACAACCTTCACCCTAACACAACCCTCACCCTGACACAACTCTCACCCTAACATAACCCTCACTCTAACACAACCTTCACCCTAACAACCCGCGCCATAACAACCCTCACCCTAACACAACCTTCACCCTAACACAACCCTCACCCTAACACAACTCTCACCCTAACACAACCCTCACCCTAACACAACTCTCACCCTAACACAACCCTCACCCTAACCCAACTCTCACCCTAACACAACCCTCACCCTAACACAACTCTCACCCTAACAACCCTCACCCTAATACAACCCTCAACCTAACAACCCTCACCCTAATACAACCCTCACCCTAACATAACCCTCACCCTAACACAACCCTCACCCTAACACAACTCTCACCCTAACATAACCCTCACCCTAACACAACCCTCACCCTAACAACCCACGCCCTAACACAACCCTCACCCTAACACAACCTTCACCCTAACACAACCCTCACCCTAACACAACCCTCACCCTAACAACTCTCACCCTAACACAACCCTCATCCTAACAACTCACCCTAACACAACCCTCACCTTAACACAAATCTCACCCTAACACAACCCTCACCTTAACACAAATCTCACCCTAACACAACCCTCACCCTAACAACTCTCACCCTAACAACCCACGCCCTAACACAACTCACACAACCCTCAACCTAACACAACCTTCACCCTAATACAACCCTCACCCTAACACAATCCTCACCCTAACACAACCCTCACCCTAACATAACCCTCATCCTTACACAACCCTCACCCTAACACAACCCTCACCCTAACAACCCACGCCCTAACAACCCTCATCCTAACACAACCCTCACCCTAACACAACTCTCACCCTAACACAACCCTCACCCTAACACAACTCACACAACCCTCACCTTAACATAACCCTCACCCTAACACAACTCACACAACCCTCACCCTAACATAACCCTCATCCTTACACAACCCTCACCCTAACACAACCCTCACCCTAACAACCCACGCCCTAACACAACCCTCATCCTAACACAACCCTCACCCTAACAACTCTCACCCTAACAACCCACGCCCTAACACAACCCTCACCCTAACACACCTCACACAACCCTCAACCTAACAACCTTCACCCTAATACAACCCTCACCCTAACACAATCCTCACCCTAACACAACCCTCACCCTAACAACTCTCACTCTAATACAACCCTCACCCTAACACAACCTTCACCCTAACAAAACCCTCACCCTAACACAACCCTCACCCTAACAACCCTCACCCTAATACAACCCTCACTCTATTACAACCCTCACCCTAACAACCCTCACCCTAACACAACCTTCACCCTAACACAACCTTCACCCTAACACAACCCTCACCCTAACAACTCACACAACCCTCACCCACGCCCTAACACAACCCTCACCCTAACATAACCTTCACCCTAACACAACCCTCACCCTAACAACTCTCACCCTAACACAACTCTCACCCTAACAACCCAAGCCCTAACACAACCCTCACCCTAACACAACCCTCACCCTAACATAACCCTCACCCTAACACAACCCTCACCCTAACAACCTTCACCCTAACACAACCCTCACCCTAACACAACTCTCACCCTAACACAACCCTCGCCCTAACACAACTCTCACCCTAACAACCCACGCCCAATCACAACCCTCACCCTAACACAACCCTCACCCTAACATAACCCTCACCCTAACACAACTCACACAACCCTCACCCTAACACAACTCACACAACCCTCACCCTAACATAACCCTCATCCTTACACAACCCTCACCCTAACAACCCACGCCCTAACAACCCTCATCCTAACACAACCCTCACCCTAACACAACTCTCACCCTAACACAACCCTCACCCTAACACAACTCACACAACCCTCAACCACGCCCTAACACAACCCTCACCCTAACACAACCTTCACCCTAACACAACCCTCACCCTAACACAACTCTCACCCTAACACAACCCTCACCCTAACACAACTCTCACCCTAACACAACCCTCACCCTAAAACAACTCACACAACCCTCACCCTAACATAACCCTCATCCTTACACAACCCTCACCCTAACACAACTCTCACCCTAACAACCCACGCCCTAACACAACCCTCACCCTAACACAACTCTCACCCTAACAACCCACGCCCTAACACAACCCTCACCCTAACACAACTCGCACAACCCTCACCCTAACACCAAGACTCAACTGGGTGTGTTCTCGAAATGCGTACACGACGCAGCTGATACAAATGTTGTCAACGGTCTCAGACCAGGCTTGATTGATTGCCAGCCCAATCAAGCTGGTTGTGTTCGCTCCACGCAGTCTACCGTAGACACCACAGCCTGACTGATCAAGAACTGGTAGTAGAAACGTCATAAGTTCCTCTAAAAGGCTGGTCTCGTGAAGACTTCTGACTAGGGATGGGACGGTAACACAATTTTTGCTGATATCGATACTGACACGATCAAAATTAAGAGGCACCTAAGTTCCCCCTTCTTCTATTAATATATTTGTTTTTCCACTATAATCTATGTTGTCCATAATTTCGCATTTGTTTTGTCTGTTTCGTAAGGTGAAGTTAAGATTTGTTAAGTTATACCATGAATTAAGAAAAGATCTTAGACTTCATCTTACGAAACAGACAAAGCAAATGCGATAGTAATTATGGACAAGGTAGATTGTAGTGGAAAAATGAACATGTTATTAGAAGACAGGGGAACTTACGTGCCCCTCAACACTGAACGTTCAGGTGCCAAGGAACACAGGGTGTGCCCGAGTATTAGTGGGTATCGGCTAACGAGTCTTAATCAAGCGCACTATACAAAACCTGGCAGGTCGGCCCTTAAACGGAAATCATGCAGTAGGTCTATGCACTGCTAAAAACATCACACAAAACTCTTTGTAACGTGAATTCTACTGAAACCACTGCCTCATCTTCCGAGGATGACCTATATCCCAGAAATGTCCTTAGCTAACCTTGGAGTATCCAGAGACCTGTGATTTTTTTTTTTTTGGTCACAAAGATGAGAAAACTGCAAAATGAAATTTAATTACAGGGGCCCACCAGTCATACCGAGGGAGGCCAACCCACAGCCTCAGAGAAATTTATAAAAAGGTTTAGAGGAAAAATTTTTGAATTTCTTCCTAAAGCTCTCTGAGTATTGCACTTCCTCTGCCGCCTCGTCTTTCACGAACACGTTGATTTTATATGGTACACAAGACTTAAGCGAATGATCAGTGTTGTGTACAAGGGATATATCCCACTGGGACTACCTACCTGGAATCTATTTTGGGGGTCACCGCCCCCCGCCCGGCGGCCCGGTCCCAAACCAGGCTTACAATTTAAGAAAGTTCCCAAGGACTTGTTACTAAGAAGTGTTCTGGCATCTACTGTTACTAAGGAGGTGACCTAGCGTCTATTGAGTTTTTTTTTTTTTGGGGGGGGGAGTGGGGAAAATGAGGGGAAGTGGGAGAAATGAGGGGAGGTAGGAGGGGGAGTGGGAGATGGGAGAGGAGGTAGAAGGGGGATTGTGACACTAAAATAAATCTCAAGTAGCCATGTAAAATAAGTATGGATGAGAACGACCACCACCACCACCATCACCACCACCACCATAACTTACAACACCACCATCACTACCAACACTAGCGGCACCAACATCAGCACCAGCACCATCACCACCAACACCACCCGCAGCATCATAGCACCACTATCATCAGCACCAACACCAGCATCATCACAGCACCACCATCCTCAGCACCAACACCAGCACCACCAACCACCAGCATCACAGTACCGCCACCCTCAGCACCAACACCAGCATCACAGCACCACCATCAACACCAACGTCGGCACCACCAGCAGCATCACAGCACCACCACCCTCAGCACCAGCAGCAGCATCACAGCACCAGCAGCAGCATCACAGCACCACCAGCAGCATCACAGCACCACCACCCTCAGCACCAGCAGCATCACAGCACCAGCAGCAGCATCACAGCACCACCAGCAGCATCACAGCACCAGCAGCAGCATCACAGCACCACCAGCAGCATCACAGCACCAGCAGCAGCATCACAGCACCACCAGCAGCATCACAGCACCACCACTAGCCACAAGTCTCGCCACAGTGAGAACATCAGTATATCTGATAGGACAAAAAGGTAATTGCAATAAATCAGCAGACATTCCCTCCCCTTCTCACGCGTCGCTGCAGGCGCCGCAGAGGGCAAAGAGAGTCAAGAGAAGGAAGGAAGGAAGAAAGGAAGGAAGGAAAGGCCGAAAAAGACTGAAGAGGGACGAGGGATGGAGGAAAATAGAAAGAGGTGTGACGGAGGGGGAGATGGTACGTGTTTGTGTGTGTGTGTGTGTGTGTGTGTGTGTGTGTGTGAGAGAGAGAGAGAGAGAGAGAGAGAGAGAGAGAGAGAGAGAGAGAGAGAGAGAGAGAGAGAGAGAGAGAGAGAGAGAGAGAGAGAGAGAGAGAGAGAGAGATGGATGAATAAATGGACAAGAACTAAACCATAAAAAGGAAAAGTAGCAAAAACAATATTAACGAGGCCTTAAATGCCGGTATACATGTTATGTATACACTACACGAAGTGCACATGCCACCGGGTACACGGAAATAAAACGTAAATACGCAGACGAATCAAAGAGCTGTCAGAAAGTACTTCGTCACTCCAAGGATTGTTAGGAAGTGCAACGATCTACATAAGGAATTAGTGGCAGCAGAGTCTATATATACACAGTTTTGTATAGTTATGACTGAACGCATGAAGTAACTGAGAAGCAAGGCTAAGAGCTGAGAGGCAAGGCTAAGAGCTGAGAGGCAAGGCTAAGAGCTGAGAGGCAAGGCTAGGAGCTGAGAGGCAAGGCTAAGAGCTGAGAGGCAAGGCTAAGAGCTGAGAGGCAAGGCTAAGAGCTGAGAGGCAAGGCTAAGAGCTGAGAGGCAAGGCTAAGAGCTGAGAGGCAAGGCTAGGAGCTGAGAGATAAGGCTAGGAGCTGAGAGGCAAGGCTAGGAGCTGAGAAGAAAGGTTAAGACCCGAGAGACAAGGCTAGGAGCCGATTCAGTTTTTGCCGCCGAAGCGACTGATTTATTGAGTACCCCCATATCTATCCACGTTTACGGAAGCGTAAGAGCATATGGATACACATAAGGTCTAGGAGCTAGACCCAGAGACTACCTCCGCACACAGGAACACACAACTAAATAGTAATAAAAGAGAACACATCAGGTAGAATTACCAGGTCTTCATTACCCTCCGCGATCACGTTGCTCCGAGCCGAAGAGAGGTGTAATCGTCCCCTCAAGTAATCGTTTCACCAAGAAATTGATAATCGCCCATTCCCGGTTATTAAGGCGATAATTATGAGGTGAACCTCTTTGCTTTGCTGCGATAATAAACAGCGGACACAGTTAATGACGGCTTTTCTGTCTACTTTGCTGAGCTCAGGAAAAAAAAAAAGGAGATAATTTTGGAATTACTGATTTTGTCGAGACAAAAATGAATCTTGGGTTTTAATGTTACAAAGCGGCAGGCTGTGTATAATGTTAGTTTTGATGAATAAGACACATATGCAACACTTGCATATTTTATTCATCATGAATCTTATCCCTCAACTTCTCGGTAATACATGCCATCCATAATATGAATCCTGATTTTTTTGCAAGCCATTCCTGTTTTGTTGATTTTCATCTTATCCTTTTTAGTCTCCTCTCTCACACCCTTACCTGGTCTCTTGCTTTTCCTCTACACCTTTTCCTCCCTACACTTTCCCTGCGTTTAGCCACAGTTCTACTAATAAGTTGATCTGAATACCATAAGCAAACAAGGTCTCACTCACACTCTCTGGTAGAGAACTTTCACTCTCACGCCATACAGAGCCATCCTTACTTAACAGGTGTACGACATACCATAAACCATTATCGTTGGTTCACAAGTGTAAGACATACACAGCCATCCTTGGTTCACAAGACATATACCATAACTCGACTCAAGAAATCGTAATGACACGATTGCAAACAAACCATACCCCCGGCCGGGATTGAACCCGCGGTCATAGAGACTCTGTGACCGCGGGTTCAATCCCGGCCGGGGGTATGGGACATATACCATACACAGCCATCCTTGGTTCACAAGTGAAAACATCCTGGTCCACAAATGTGGTACTTATACCACAGAGAACCATTATTGAACCACAATTTCCAATTACTATACACGGCTATCTTTTGACCACAAGTGTATGCAATATACAAGCGTCTTCAGACTATAAGTGTATGACAGATCTGGTACTCGAGCAAGTAAAAAAGAAAAAAAAAGATAAAGAATGTTGTTTTTAATGGAAGGATGATCTGCATGTCTGCCAAACTCGGGATGTCTGCAACACGCTGTCTGCAACACACTTCTTGTGCAATACAGGCTTACTGCGACATGGGATAATTATAACATGGCAAGTCTTCCCAGCTGAATAACTTTCAAAAGGAGGAACGTACTCTGCCGCAGCACGGGAAATCAGTAACAAACTTTGCTTAATCTTTGTCCCTTTCGCCGCAGTGAGTAATAATGTGTTTAGCATCTGCGATGAACAATATATACACCGCAGCTTCACACTGAAATGATCTCACCATGAAATGGCATTAATTGAAAACTGAGAGGCAGGACTTTTTACTGCATTACACTGCGATGGCGGTAGTGTGTGTGTGTGTGTGTGTGTGTGTGTGTGTGTGTGTGTGTGTGGTGTTACACTCATACTTGTGGTTGCAGGGGTCGATTCTCAGATCTTGGTCCTGCTCTTCAACTTGCCACGCTTTGGATTCACTCCCTCTTAGCCTCGTGGGCTTTATCGTACCTGCTCTTAAAATTATGCATGAAGTCTGCCGCCACCACTTCCTCACCAAGATCATTTCACTTTCCGGCCACTCTGAGATGAATAAGACACATGTGCAATCGGGTATCATCAGTGCTGGAACGTTTCGTCTACACGGTAGGCTTCTTCAGTCAAATGCAGAGAATGGATTGAAGGCAGCAGAAGTGACGATGATGTAATCAGTCTATCAACTTCGCAGAAATGGTTTGAGGTTGTCAGTCCCTCAGCCTGGAGAACAACTCTGATCCACCCTGTTCCAGACCATGGAGCTGAACTCTTCTCTTCTGCAGCCTTCAATCCATTCTAATTACTTAATTGAAGAGGCTTACCGTGTAGGCGAAACAGTTCAACAATAAAGGTACCCAACTGCTGCATATATGTCTTCTTCATCAACTTGTCGGTACTCTGTACCATTTTCAACATACCGACCACTCTGAAACCGAAGAAATACCTCCTAACATTCTTGTGGCTCATATGTGACTAACTTCCAACTGTGCCCCCGAGTTCCATTTTCTCGCCTCTCGAACAGCCTATCCTTGTCTACATTAAGTTTCTCTGGAGTATTTTGTATGTGACTATCATGTCCCTCCTAGTTCTTCTGCCCTTCAATATTGTTAGGTGTAATCCCGTTAGCCTCACCTCGTAGCTCGTGTAGCTCAGGAACAAGCCTTGTTCCACACTTCTACACTTTCTCCAGTTTTTTAACATGCTATTTCAGGTGCGGGTTCCATACTGGCGCTGCATACTCCATGGGCCTAACGTAAGTTGTAGTAAGGACTCAGAATGACTCTGCTGATTATTATTATTATGATAATCAAAAAGAAGCGCTAAGCCACAAGGACTGAACAGCGATGACTCTGCTGAGATTCCTGAATTCAGGCTACTCTAAGATTTGTCAGACGAGCATTGGCTGCATAACATATTTTGCTGATGTGAATCTCTGGCGCTATACTAGGCACTATGTTCGCTTCCCTACCTTTACCTTTGATATACCCTTGATGAGTTTCGAGAGTCTTGCTACTCTCTCTCTGAGTGAAGTCTGCAGCCGTCTTCTTGCTCTTTCCCCAATCTTGCACGCACACACACACACACACACACACACACATACAAAGTGGGAAAACCTAAAGGCAACGCTCCCTATTATTGATGTGAATAACGTGTGGTGTGTGTGTGTGTGTGTGTGTGTGTGTGTGTGTGTGTGTGTGTGTGTGTGTGTGTGTGTGTGTGTGTGTGTGTGTGTGTGTGTGTGTGTGTGTGTGTGTGTGTGTGTGTGTGTGTGTGTGTGTGTGTGTGTGTGTGTGTGTGTTCACTTCAATTCTTAAATTTCTTCTCTGGTTGTACAAGGTAGCTAATAATTTAGAAGGTGGTTGGGTGTACAAGTAACCTTTCCTCACTGCAACCCGTGCAGCATCCACTCCCACATTCTGCAACATCAACAACGCTTGCCTGCACCGCACTGCAATAGTATGTGTAGGTCACTGCAATTGGTCACTTTTCATTCTTTGCCCACCACCTTTTTTTTTTTCATTTCTCCATCCACATGCCCTCCCACATTCCCTCCAGATCCAGGACCTCTCCTCCCCAGCCAGGGCTAAGTAGAGGAGGGCAGAGGCTCCATTCACAGGCTCCATCTTCTACTTTCTCTTGACCTCCACTACTAGCTCCTCCATTCACAAATTGCCCTCCCACTTCCTTCTCCCTTCACTTCCTCCACTACCCCTCTCCATCACAAACTGCCCTCCGCTTCCTCCTTCCACCACCAACTCCCTCCAACACCCGCTCCTCCATTCACAAACACAGTTTTAATTTCTTCCATCTCCGCAATTCAGCAAGCTCCTTACTTGGCTGGCTGTTTGCCTGCCTGCCTATCTCATGTACCCGGTCAACGTCAGGTTATAATACACAAATCAACGTCTGATCTATCAACCACCCGACATTTTTCCTTCACAGAAATATCCTGCTTACCTGTTGATAATGCCCCTGCGTCCCGGTTCAAATTTCCTGGTCTGATCAGCACACCTTTTGTATCAACTGGACATTGGCTTGCCTTTTCTCTCATTAAACCTATTTATCCTTTATCCTTCCTGCCTCTCTTCCCTCCCCATCCATTCTTCCCTCATCGCCGCCTCCCCATCCATACCTCCCTCTCCCATGGTCTGGGGGTTCTTACCTTATCTTTCGCCTCTTTATTGCCCGGCTGCGTTATTACGAAATAAATTATGACGTCGCTACAGACGGTCATGGGATAAGAGGGACGGTGAGTGGTCAATGTCAGATTTTAATTCAAGTTAAAAGGTAGATACAGTTGTATATTATATTTAAGTCAGGGTAGGTTCCATAGAATAAATATTTCCGTGCAAGACTTGCCTTATAAAACTAATTTGTCTTATGAATAATACATCAATGGTGCCCACAACTGATGTTCCTAGCACCCACCACCACCACCACCACCACCACCACCACCACCACCACCACCCAGCTGTTGATGTTCCTAGCACCCACCACCACCACCCAGCTGTTGTTGATGTTCCTAGCACCCACCACCACCACCCAGCTGTTGTTGATGTTCCTAGCACCCACCACCACCACCCAGCTGTTGTTGATGTTCCTAGCACCACCACCACCCAGCTGTTGATGCTCCTAACACCAACCACCACCACCCAGCTGTTGTTGATGTTCCTAGCACCCACCACCACCCAGCTGTTGTTGATGCTCCTAGCACCAACCACCACCACCACCCAGCTGTTGTTGATGCTCCTAGCACCCACCACCACCACCACCCAGCTGTTGTTGATGTTCCTAGCACCCACCACCACCCAGCTGTTGTTGATGGTCCTAGCACCAACCACCACCACCACCCAGCTGTTGTTGATGTTCCTAGCACCAACCACCACCACCCAGCTGTTGTTGATGGTCCTAGCACCCACCACCACCACCCAGCTGTTGTTGATGTTCCTAGCACCCACCACCACCACCACCACCCAGCTGTTGTTGATGTTCCTAGCACCCACCACCACCACCCAGCTGTTGTTGATGGTCCTAGCACCAACCACCACCACCCAGCTGTTGTTGATGGTCCTAGCACCAACCACCACCACCCAGCTGTTGTTGATGTTCCTAGCACCCACCACAACAACCACCCAGCTGTTGTTGATGGTCCTAGCACCCACCACCACCACCACCCAGCTGTTGTTGATGTTCCTAGCACCCACCACCACCACCCAGCTGTTGTTGATGTTCCTAGCACCCACCACCACCACCACCACCACCACCACCACCACCACCACCACCCAGCTGTTGTTGATGCTCCTAGCACCAACCACCACCACCCAGCTGTTGTTGATGTTCCTATCACCCACCACCACCACCACCACCACCACCCAGCTGTTGTTGATGCTCCTAGCACCAACCACCACCACCCAGCTGTTGTTGATGTTCCTAGCACCCACCACCACCACCCAGCTGTTGTTGATGTTCCTAGCACCCACCACCACCACCCAGCTGTTGTTGATGTTCCTAGCACCCACCACCACCACCCAGCTGTTGTTGATGGTCCTAGCACCAACCACCACCACCCAGCTGTTTTTGATGTTCCTAGCACCCACCACCACCACCACCCAGCTGTTTTTGATGTTCCTAGCACCCACCACCACCCAGCTGTTGTTGATGGTCCTAGCACCAACCACCACCACCCAGCTGTTGTTGATGGTCCTAGCACCCACCACCACCCAGCTGTTGTTGATGTTCCTAGCAACCACCACCACCCAGCTGTTGTTGATGGTCCTAGCACCCACCACCACCCAGCTGTTGTTGATGTTCCTAGCACCCACCACCACCACCCAGCTGTTGTTGATGGTCCTAGCACCAACCACCACCACCCAGCTGTTGTTGATGGTCCTAGCACTAGCAACCACCACCACCCCTGTTGTTGATGCACCAACCACCACCACCCAGCTGTTGTTGATGTTCCTAGCACCCACCACCACCACCCAGCTGTTGTTGATGGTCCTAGCACCCACCACCACCACCACCCAGCTGTTGTTGATGTTCCTAGCACCCACCACCACCACCCAGCTGTTGTTGATGTTCCTAGCACCAACCACCACCACCCAGCTGTTGTTGATGTTCCTAGCACCCACCACCACCACCACCCAGCTGTTGTTGATGGTCCTAGCACCAACAACCACCACCAAGCTGTTGTTGATGTTCCTAGCACCCACCACCACCACCCAGCTGTTGTTGATGGTCCTAGCACCCACCACCACCCAGCTGTTATGTTCCTAGCACCCACCACCACCACCAAGCTGTTGTTGATGGTCCTAGCACCCACCACCACCCAGCTGTTGATGTTCCTAGCACCCACCACCACCACCCAGCTGTTGTTGATGTTCCTAGCACCCACCACCACCACCCAGCTGTTGTTGATGTTCCTAGCACCCACCACCACCCAGCTGTTGTTGATGTTCCTAGCACCCACCACCACCACCCAGCTGTTGTTGATGGTCCTAGCACCCACCACCACCACCCAGCTGTTGTTGATGGTCCTAGCACCCACCACCACCACCACCCAGCTGTTGTTGATGTTCCTAGCACCCACCACCACCACCCAGCTGTTGTTGATGGTCCTAGCACCCACCACCACCACCCAGCTGTTGTTGATGGTCCTAGCACCCACCACCACCCAGCTGTTGTTGATGTTCCTAGCACCCACCACCACCACCCAGCTGTTGTTGATGGTCCTAGCACCCACCACCACCACCCAGCTGTTGTTGATGTTCCTAGCACCAACCACCACCACCCAGCTGTTGTTGATGGTCCTAGCACCCACCACCACCACCCAGCTGTTGTTGATGGTCCTAGCACCCACCACCACCACCCAGCTGTTGTTGATGGTCCTAGCATCCACCACCACCACCACCCAGCTGTTGTTGATGGTCCTAGCACCCACCACCACCACCCAGCTGTTGTTGATGGTCCTAGCACCCACCACCACCACCCAGCTGTTGTTGATGGTCCTAGCACCCACCACACCACCCAGCTGTTGTTGATGCTCCTAGCACCCACCACCACCACCCAGCTGTTGCTGATGATCCTAGCAACCACCACCACCACCCAGCTGTTGTGATGGTCCTAGCACCCACCACCACCACCTAGCTGTTGTTGATGGTCCTAGCACCCACCACCACCACCCAGCTGTTGTTGATGGTCCTAGCACCCACCACCACCACCCAGCTGTTGTTGATGGTCCTAGCACCCACCACCACCACCCAGCTGTTGTTGATGGTCCTAGCACCCACCACCACCACCCAGCTGTTGTTGATGTTCCTAGCACCCACCACCACCCAGCTGTTGTTTATGTTCCTAGCACCCACCACCACCACCCAGCTGTTGTTGATGGTCCTATCACCCACCACCACCACCCAGCTGTTGTTGATGTTCCTAGCACCCACCACCACCACCACCCAGTTGTTGTTGATGGTCCTAGCACCCACCACCACCACCCACCTGTTGTTGATGTTCCTAGCACCCACCACCACCCAGCTGTTGTTGATGTTCCTAGCACCCACCACCACCACCACCCAGCTGTTGATGTTCCTAGCACCACCACAACCCAGCTGTTGTTGATGGTCCTAGCACCCACCACCACCACCCAGCTGTTGTTGATGGTCCTAGCACCCACCACCACCACCCAGCTGTTGTTGATGTTCCTAGCACCCACCACCACCACCCACCTGTTGTTGATGTTCCTAGCACCCACCACCACCCAGCTGTTGTTGATGTTCCTAGCACCCACCACCACTACCACCCAGCTGTTGTTGATGTTCCTAGCACCACCACAACCCAGCTGTTGTTGATGGTCCTAGCACCCACCACCACCACCCAGCTGTTGTTGATGGTCCTAGCACCCACCACCACCACCCAGCTGTTGTTGATGGTCCTAGCACCCACCACCACCACCCAGCTGTTGTTGATGGTCCTAGCACCCACCACCACCACCCAGCTGTTGTTGATGGTCCTAGCACCCACCACCACCACCCAGCTGTTGTTGATGGTCCTAGCACCCACCACCACCACCCAGCTGTTGTTGATGGTCCTAGCAACCACCACCACCACCCAGCTGTTGTTGATGGTCCTAGCACCCACCACCACCACCCAGCTGTTGTTGATGATCCTAGCAACCACCACCACCACCCAGCTGTTGTGATGGTCCTAGCACCCACCACCACCACCCAGCTGTTGTTGATGGTCCTAGCACCCACCACCACCACCCAGCTGTTGTTGATGGTCCTAGCACCCACCACCACCACCCAGCTGTTGTTGATGGTCCTAGCACCCACCACCACCACCCAGCTGTTGTTGATGGTCCTAGCACCCACCACCACCACCCAGCTGTTGTTGATGGTCCTAGCACCCACCACCACCACCCAGCTGTTGTTGATGGTCCTAGCACCCACCACCACCACCACCCAGCTGTTGTTGATGTTCCTAGCACCCACCACCACCACCACCCAGTTGTTGTTGACGGTCCTAGCACCCACCACCACCACCCAGCTGTTGTTGATGTTCCTAGCACCCACCACCACCACCACCCAGCTGTTGTTGATGGTCCTAGCACCCACCACCACCACCCAGCTGTTGTTGATGTTCCTAGCACCCACCACCACCACCCAGCTGTTGATGTTCCTAGCACCCACCACCACTACCACCCAGCTGTTGTTGATGTTCCTAGCACCACCACAACCCAGCTGTTGTTGATGGTCCTAGCACCCACCACCACCACCCAGCTGTTGTTGATTGTCCTAGCACCCACCACCATCACCCAGCTGTTGTTGATGTTCCTAGCACCCACCACCACCACCCAGCTGTTGTTGATGTTCCTAGCACCCACCACCACCACCACCCAGCTGTTGTTGATGTTCCTAGCACCCACCACCACCACCACCCAGCTGTTGTTGATGTTCCTAGCACCCACCACCACCACCACCCAGCTGTTGTTGATGGTCCTAGCACCCACCACCACCACCCAGCTGTTGTTGATGCTCCTAGCACCCACCACCACCACCCAGCTGTTGTTGATGTTCCTAGCACCCACCACCACCCAGCTGTTGTTGATGGTCCTAGCACCCACCACCACCACCACCCAGCTGTTGTTGATGGTCCTAGCACCCACCACCACCCAGCTGTTGTTGATGTTCCTAGCACCCACCACCACCCAGCTGTTGTTGATGGTCCTAGCACCCACCACCACCACCACCCAGCTGTTGTTGATGGTCCTAGCACCCACCACCACCACCCAGCTGTTGTTGATGGTCCTAGCACCCACCACCACCCAGCTGTTGTTGATGGTCCTAGCACCCACCACCACCACCACCCAGCTGTTTTTGATGTTCCTAGCACCCACCACCACCCAGCTGTTGTTGATGGTCCTAGCACCCACCACCACCACCACCCAGCTGTTGTTGATGTTCCTAGCATACACAAATCACTCCTTACGAAAGCAAAAGACTAGGCAGGCGATGCATGATACCCCCAGTGAAAAGTAGGGGCGCCATTAGTACACTAAGAGACAATACAATAAGTGTCGGGGGCCCAAGACTGTTCAACAGCCTCCTGCTAGCTCTAAGGGAAATTACCAATAGACCCCTGGTTGTCTTCAAGAGGGAGCTGGACAGATACCTAAAGTCAGTGTCGGATAAGCCGAGCTGTAGTTCGTACGTTGGACTACGTGCGGCCAGCAGTAACAGCCTCGCTTATCAGGCCCTGATCCACCAGGAGGCCTGGTCATGGACAGGGCCGCGGGGGCGTTGATCCCCGGAATACCCTCCAGGTAGACTCCAGGTAGGTAGACACCATCAACCAGCTTTTATTTTCTTGTGGAGAACAGTATCCAAGCCACAAATCCCCCCACCACTACCACTCACACACCACCACCGCCACTCACACACCACCACCGCCACTCACACTACCACTCACACACCACCACTCACATTACCACTCACACACCACCACCGCCACTCACACTACCGCCACCACCACCACTCACACACCACAACTCACACATCACCACTCACACACCACTACCACAACTCACACTACCGCCACCACCACCACTCACACACCACCACTCACACCACCACCATCACCACTCACACACCACCACCACACACACCACTACCACAACTCACACTACCACCACCACCACCACTCGCACACCACCACTCTCACACCACCATTCACGCTACCACTCACCACTAACGCGACCACTCACTATCACCACCACCATTCACATTACCACTCACACCACCACTCACATTACCACTGCTACTCACCATAGAACGTCACAGCCAACTACCAAATGTCAACCCCCCTCCCCCATTTACAACAACATTCAATCACCACCTACCAACAGCCACCACTTTACCACCCCACACAACCACCACTTGTCGCCACCACTAGCCAACAACCACCAGGTGACCGAAGGGCGTCATAAAACCTGTGTTTGCCTAGAGACATACAGGGTCTTTGGTGTCCTCCAAACACCACACAGACACACACAGGCGGCTGACTACACACGACTCGCTGAAGAAGCGTGAATTATATTTACAACACTGACCACCTATACCAGCGATATTTACCACAGACACTCCTCACACGCACTTCTTCACGATAAACACTTCCCACACGCACCTGTTGACGATAGACACTTCCCACACGCACTTGTACAGGCACTAACCCACAAGGTAACCTCCAGGTAACCCCAAAGACAGACATTTGACGATATACACTCCTCACACACTTATACAGACACCCCCCCAAACACACACACACCTGTTAACTAATACACAGTCCCCATTCGCACTTGTTGATGTACATGTTTTTAAGGTGTGTCATCACTTATAATACTTTATATATCCTTATATATCCTCATTACTTACAATACTTAACAATATATACAATATATATAAGAGATTGAGGCTCGACCCTCCGTCAGTAAAGACCACCATGAAGGCATCATTAGCAAAACTGGTAAAAAATTTCCGAGCCTCCCAAACACTGTCGAATAAATTAACGAAATATAAATATAAAATATCCGGACCAGCTGGAAAATGTATAAAAATATATTAAATGCAAACCACCTCGAATATTAATGTACTGTAATACACACATTTTATATATATTATATATATATATATATATATATATATATATATATTATATATATATATATATATATATTATATATATATATATATATATATATATATATATATATATATATATATATATATATATATATATATATATATATATATATATATCATAGAGAAACTCAATGAATGAATTATAAATGATAGTTTATGACTCTCATATTAGGTTGATCTTCAAGACACTTAGGAGGAAGCACCAAGAAAACACACTTAGGTATTTCCCCGTGAAAAAGTTTGTTTGTCTTCAAGAGTGGACAGATAAATGGAAAAGGTGGATAGCAGAGAAGTGTTAAGAAAGCTCCAAGAGCGAGCCTGAAGAGGAAGGAGAGAGGGAAGAGGAGAGATGAAATCAGGAATAAAGCAAGAGACACGGGAAAAGGCAAGAAAAGGAATAGGGAAAGAGTAAAAACTAGGGATAAAGGGAAGAGTGTATATTATATACGTGTATGTGTGTGTATGTATATATATATATATATATATATATATATATATATATATATATATATATATATATATATATATATATATATATATATATATATATATATATCCAGGTAAGATCACAGTAAACAGGTGATTTCAGAATATGCAAAACAACCACTCTGAAAGAATAGAGAAATTCCAAGCGCTTTCGTGACTATTCACATTATCAAGGAACTATGAAAGTAAATTATTTCTTCATGAATGAGCCTCAAAACTCCATAAATGTATGCCAGACTCGTGGAACTCTGTTTTCATTAAGAACTGCAAGAAACCCCTCTCGCGTGCCCTAAGTACACTATGGAGGAAGAGCTTGGACATGGGTGAGATTCCACAGTCACTTAAAACAACGGATATAGCCCCGCTCCATAAAGGTGGCAGCAAAGCATTAGCTAAGAACTATAGACCAATAGCTCTGACGTCCCACATCATAAAAATCTTTGAAAGAGTGCTAAGAAGCAGGATTGCAAATCACCTGGATTCCCAAAATCTGCACAATCCAGGGCAACATGGGTTCAGGGCAGGTCGCTCCTGCCTCTCACAACTACTGGATCACTATGACATGGCCTTGGATGCACTGGAAGAAAATCAGAATGCAGATGTAATATACACAGACTTTGCAAAAGCATTTGACAAATGCGATCATGGCGTAATAGCCCATAAAATACGTGCTAAAGGAATAACTGGGAAAGTGGGGAGATGGATCTTCAACTTCCTAACAAATCGAACACAAAGAGTAGTGGTCAACAGAGTTAAATCGGAGGCTGCCATAGTGAAGAGCTCTGTTCCACAAGGCACAGTACTCGCCCCCATCTTATTCCTTATCCTCATATCAGACATAAACAGAGATATACACCACAGCACCGTATCATCCTTTGCGAATGATACTAGGATCTGCATGAGGCTGTCATCTGCTGAGGATGCGGTTAACCTCCAAGAAGATATAAACAAAGTTTTCCAGTGGGCAACGGTAAACAATATGATGTTCAATGAGGACAAATTCCAACTACTCCGTTATGGAAAACTGGAGGAGATAATAACTAGAACAGAGTATACTATGACTCCGGCCATACAATAGAGCGGAAAAATAATGTAAGGGACCTGGGAGTCGTAATGTCTGAGGATCTCACTTTCAAGGATCACAACAGTGCCACGATCACACGTGCAAAGAAAATGATAGGATGGATAATGAGAACTTTCAAAACGAGAGATGCCAAGCCCATGATGATCCTTTTCAAATCACTTGTTCTCTCTAGGCTGGAATACTGCTGTACATTAACATCTCCATACAAAGCAGGTGAAATCGCAGATCTAGAGAGTGTACAGAGATCCTTTACTGCACGTGTAAGTTCTGTCAAGCACCTTAACTACTGGGAACGCTTGGAAGCACTTGACTTGTACTCGTTGGAACGGAGGAGGGAGAGATATATCATAATCTACACTTGGAAAATCTTGGAAGGAATGGTCCCAAATCTGCACACAGAAATCACTCCCTACGAAAGTAAAAGACTGGGCAGGCGATGCAAAATGCCGCCAATAAAAAGTAGGGGCGCCATTGGTACACTAAGAGAAAACACCATAAGTGTCCGGGGCCCAAAACTGTTCAACAGCCTCCCATCAAGCATTAGGGGAATTGCCAATAAACCCCTGGCTGCCTTCAAGAGAGAGCTGGACAGATACCTAAAGTCAGTGCCGGATCAGCCGGGCTGTGGCTCGTACGTCGGACTGCGTGCGGCCAGCAGTAACAGCCTAGTTGATCAGGCCCTGATCCATCGGGAGGCCTGGTCGTGGACCGGGCCGCGGGGGCGTTGATCCCCGGAATAACCTCCAGGTAACCTCCAGGTAAGGAAGCTATATAAGGGGTCTGGCCACCACCTCACTATCAGATCCCACAACGGTTAAACACCTGACGCGCGCCGACCCAACTTGGATAGGTCCTTTGCACAACTCACCCACAAACTATTCTACCCAAGAAAATTTAAAAATTATTATTTGTCCAGTGTATTATTAAATTCTTCCCAAATTCTATTAATTATAAATGGATCTAATTTATATAAACCGAAGGAAATATTCATATTATTGTCAAAACTGCTTTTTATGAAACAAGATTCAATTATATTCCTGTCGACCATGGACTTGCTTGATACTACTTTCTCAACTTTTTGAAAATCAATTGGATGGTTAAAATCTCTTACATGAATAAATAGAGCATTGGAATCTTGTCCAGTTCTAATGCTATATTTATGTTGTTTTAATCTTAGTTCGAGACTTTTACCAGTTTGACCGTAATAAACTTTATCGCAAATTTTACAAGGAATCTTATAGACACATCCATCAGCATTTTGGGAGGAATTCTTTATCAAAAGTTTTTTTTACTGTATCAAGATTTTTGAATACAACTTTAATATTAAAAGTCTTAAGAAGAGAAGGCATATCAACCAAGTTTTCATGGTAAGGGAGAACCAACATATTTTTAGTTGAATAAGGCTGGTTGTCCCTTTTTGGATTGTAAAAAGTATTTCTAGCAACTTTAAAAGATTTATCAATTACATTTCTTGGGTATTTTAAATCATTACCTATTTCATAAATTTTGGATATTTCCTCAACTATGAACTCAGGACTAAAAATTCGTAAAGCTCTCAAAAACATTGATGAGAAAACAGTTTGACTATCTTGATGCGAGGAATAATAGTGGACATAGGAACAGTTATTTGTAGGTTTTCTGTAAATTTTAAATTTGAATTCATTATTACCCTTAATAATTAAAACATCTAGAAAAGGCAATGAGTTATTTTCTTCAAACTCAACAGTAAAGTTAATAGAATGGGCTAAGCTATTTAATTTTCCAAGGAAATGGTGTATATCTACATTTTTTGGGCATAAGACACAAAATATCATCAACATATCTGAACCATTTAGCTCTATTAGGGAGGACTGTGTTAAGCAACCTTGTTTCAAAAAATTCCATGTATAGGTTACTAAGAACAGGTGAAAGAGGATTTCCCATTGCCATACCAAACTTCTGAGTGTAAAACTTATCATTAAATACAAATTTTGCATCAACAATGCAAAGTTTAATAAGTTTAATGATAGTAGGAACTGGCAATGGTAAATCATAGTTAACGAGTTCTTCAGATAAGAAACTTAATAAATCATCAACAGGAACTTTCGTAAACAAGGAAGTAACATCAAAACTAACCATGTTAAAATCATTTAAGTCAGTCAAGGAACTTAATTTATCAACCAAGTCTATGTTGTTTTTAACATTAAAGTTAGAAATTTTGCCAACAATAGGGTTCAAAATATCAACAAGCCATTTGGATAATTTATATGAAACTGACCCTATGGAGCTAATAATTGGTTTGATTGGATTCCCTGGTTTGTGTGTTTTTATTAGTCCATACATGTAAGGTAAAGATGGATTAGTGGAAGTAAATTGTTTGACTAATTCATCTTTGCCTTTCAGTAGAAGTTTCGTTTTATTGAAATTGCTGTTAACTGGACAAATAATAATTTTTAAATTTTCTTGGGTAGAATAGTTTGTGGGTGAGTTGTGCAAAGGACCTATCCAAGTTGGGTCGCCGCGCGTCACGTGTTTAACCGTTGTGGGATCTGATAGTGAGGTGCTGGCCAGACCCCTTATATAGCTTCCTTGGATGCTTTACTTTCATAGTTCCTTGATAATGTGAGTAGTCACGAAAGCGCTTGGAATTTCTCTATTCTTTCAGAGTGGTTGTTTTGCACACACACACACACACACACACACACACACACATGTATATATATATATATATATATATATATATATATATATATATATATATATATATATATATAAATATATATATATATAAATATATATATATATATATATATATAAATATATATATATATATATATATATATATATATATATATATATATATATATATATATATATATATATATATATATATATATATATATTATATTTATATATATGTCGTGCCGAATAGGCAGCACTTGCGATCTTGGCTTAAATAGCAACGTTCATCTCGCCATATAGGACAAGCGAAAATTTGTGTATGCAATAATTTCGCCAAAATAATTCTGAACCTAACGAAAAAAATAATATTTCACTGTGTTTGTTTAGTATTAAATTATTGTAAACAAATCTAAAATATATTTAGTTGGGTTAGGCTGAAATAAATTGTTCTTGTTATAATAAGGTTAGGTAAGTTTTCTAAGGTTCTTTTGGTGCAAAAATATAAATTTTTACATTAACATTAATGAAAAAAATATATCTTTAAACTTATAAGAGACAATTTTAGAAAGAACTTAATTTTAAATGAGTTCTTGCTAATTGACCAGTTTTACATATTCGGCATATATATATATATATATATATATATATATATATATATATATATATATATATATATATATATATATATATATATATATATATATATATATATATATATATATATATATATATATATATATATATATCAAGAACTTTACTGGGGACCCTCACCCTCAGAGAAGACAAACGTATCTCAGGAAAAACCATGAAACAAGTGGTTTTGAATCATTTACCAAACTGGGGCAGGCCAGGGTTCAACCCCACGACACACAGTCCCTGGCCTGCCGTAGTTCGGTTAAATGATTCAAAACCAGTATTGATCCGGTTTTTCCTTGAAGACTTTTTTGCAGGTGTTCTGTATTAATTCTCTGAATGCTACGGGTGTCATCTTAATGACGTCGACTGCAGAAGCTTACACTTAACACTTAGCTTACATGCTGTTGTAGGCAGTGTGCTCCTTCCAGCTAAATAGCTTTGGTACCAAGATCCACAATAATAAAAGTTCGCCTACATAGCTGAGACGTGAGTTGATATCTATGTACATTGTGACGGACAACTCATCCAGTGAAATTAATACTCGTTGATGATTAAGATACAAGTGCAACAGCTGGGTATCTTTATTGTTGAAACGTTTTGCCTACACAGTAGACTTCTTCAGTCAAATACAGAGGCAGCAGGTGTAGTAGTGAAATGAAGATGATGCAGTCTATCAACCTTGGAGAAATAGTATTCGAGGTGGTCAGTCCCTCAGCCTGAAGTAGAGTCCAGCTCCATGAAGCTGAATTCTTCTCCATACTATTTCTCCAAGGTTGATAGACTGATTACATCATTTTCATTTCATTACTACACCTGCTGCCTCTATATTTGACTGAAGAAGTCTAATGTGTAGGCGAAACGTTTCAACAATAAAGATACCCAACTGTTGCACATGTATCTTAATCACCAACTTGTCGGTATTATATACTATTATCAACATTAGTACTTACGGTTCCTGGTCCGTCACCGTATCATTAGTTCCTCACCTGCAGGCCAAGAAAAATACATATTAAAAATCTTGTTTAAGGTGTTTAAGAAATGAAGTATTAGACTATACATTAAACATAAAAAAAACTATTTACTTAACAGATACATTATCAGCTGTGGGAGTTTTAGATTCTGTCTGGAGGGGCGAGTTTAGACTAAGATTTTGCCACCGAAGTAGCTAGTACATTATGCAATCCATATCCATCCTGTGGACGGTAGAGCAACATGTGGATACACAAATAACCCAGAAACTAGACCCCAAAAGAGTTAACAGGAGTATATACAGATTCATAGCTACAAGTCTTATGTGTTGCAAGCAAATTTAGAATATTTGCTTAAAATCTCTATCTTATTTCACCTTGACATATCACATAGGTTATTATACTGTCTCAGTGAAAAATGATGCACAGTATTCAAGAGTGACCATAAGCCTCATCACATACTTTGCATTTGCTTTGATCATCATCATGTGTGTGTCTGCCAGACTGCCGGAAGTACTCGCAACCAAGCCGGGGAAATTATTAATTACATAGAACTTGGGGAAAATTGGATACAATCACAGTTCGTTCAATCACAGTATCGTGTTGGAGATGTTACCTGGAGGTTATTCCGGGGATCAACGCCCCCGCGGTCCCGGTCCATGACCAGGCCTCCCGATGGATCACGGCCTGATCAACTAGGCTGTTACTGCTGGCCGCACGCAGTCCAACGTTTGAGCCACAGCCCGGCTGATCCGGCTCTGAATGGAAATATAAACACAAATGCAGTATAATGTGATCCTTTATTGACAACGTTTCACCCAAGCAGTGGGCTTTTTCAAGTCACACACGGATCTACCTGGGGTTGGAAGGTACGGGAGTATTTATAGTTCAGAACGTTGAGGTCAGGTGAAGATTGCTGCATCAGATGATCTACCGGGTGGGGTTGTAGAGTCTTGGGTAGCTAGGCGGGGATATTGGACAAGTTGTGAGTAGACCTTCTGCAGTGTTCTATGTTCTTATGTGGGATAGCGATGAAGAAGTTTCTTGGCGAGTGGTTCAGCTATGTTATAGAAGCCATTGTTCTGGTTGAAATTGTTGGTTATAGAGATAAACGATGATTCCAGGATTCTTCTGTATTGAGTGTTGTCTTCTGTGGCTATAAGTCTTGAGTTTCTGTAGTTAATTAAATGGTTGTGTGAATTGCGATGTTGTACACAGGCATTCCTTGTATCGTCAGTCCTGCTTGCATATTGGTGTTCTGAAATACGTGTTTGGAGGTCTCTTGATGTTTCGCCCACCAATATGCAAGCAGGACTGACGATACAAGGAATGCCTGTGTACAACATCGCAATTCACACAACCATTTAATTAACTACAGAAACTCAAGACTTATAGCCACAGAAGACAACACTCAATACAGAAGAATCCTGGAATCATCGTTTATCTCTATAACCAACAATTTCAACCAGAACAATGGCTTCTATAACATAGCTGAACCACTCGCCAAGAAACTTCTTCATCGCTATCCCACATAAGAACATAGAACACTGCAGAAGGTCTACTCACAACTTGTCCAATATCCCCGCCTAGCTACCCAAGACTCTACAACCCCACCCGGTAGATCATCTGATGCAGCAATCTTCACCTGACCTCAACGTTCTGAACTATAAATACTCCCGTACCTTCCAACCCCAGGTAGATCCGTGTGTGACTTGAAAAAGCCCACTGCGTGGGTGAAACGTTGTCAATAAAGGATCACATTATACTGCATTTGTGTTTATATTTCCATTGTGTCGGTATTTTATACCATTTATTTCCATCCGGCTCTGACTTTAGGCATCTGTCCAGCTCTCTCTTGAAGGCAGCCAGGGGTTTATTGGCAATTCCCCTAATGCTTGATGGGAGGCTGTTGAACAGTCTTGGGCCCCGGACACTTATGGTGTTTTCCCTTAGTGTACCAACGGGCCCCTACTTTTAATTGGGGGTATTCTGCATCGCCTGCCCAGTCTTTTACTTTCGTAGGGAGTGATTTCTAGGTGCAGATTTGGGACCATTCCTTCTAGGATTTTCCAAGTGTAGATTATGATATATCTCTCCCTCCTGCGTTCCAACGAGTACAAGTCAAGTGCTTCCAAGTGTTCCCAGTAGTTAAGGTGCTTGACAGAACTTATACGTGCAGTAAAGGATCTCTGTACACCCTTTAGATCTGCGATTTCACCTGCTTTGAATGGAGATGTTAATGTACAGCAGTATTCCAGACTAGAGAGAACAAGTGATTTGAAAAGGATCATCATTGGCTTGGCATCTCTCGTTCTGAACGTTCTCATTATCCATCCTATCATTTTCTTTGCACGTGCGATCGTGGCACTGTTGTGATCCTTGAAAGTGAGATCCTCAGACATTACTACTCCCACGTCCCTTACATTATTTTTCTGCTCTATTGTATGGCCAGAGTCTGTAGTATACTCTGTTCTAGTTATTATCTCCTCCAGTTTTCCATAACGGAGTAGTTGGAATTTGTCCTCATTGAACATCATATTGTTTACCGTTGCCCACTGGAAAACTTTGTTTATATCTTCTTGGAGGTTAACCGCGTCCTCAGCAGATGACAGCCTCATGCAGATCCTAGTATCATCCGCAAAGGATGATACGGTGCTGTGGTGTATATCTCTGTTTATGTCTGATATGAGGATAAGGAATAAGATGGGGGCGAGTACTGTGCCTTGTGGAACAGAGCTCTTCACTATGGCAGCCTCCGATTTAACTCTGTTGACCACTACTCTTTGTGTTCGATTTGTTAGGAAGTTGAAGATCCATCTCCCCACTTTCCCAGTTATTCCTTTAGCACGTAATTAATGGGTTATTACGCCATGATCGCATTTGTCAAATGCTTTTGCAAAGTCTGTGTATATTACATCTGCATTCTGATTTTCTTCCAGTGCATCCAAGGCCATATCATAGTGATCCATCACACACATAATAGATACTCCAAAGACTAAAGTAATATCCTAACTTCCACAGTTTCACCTAATCACAACTCAGCAGGGATGCGCCAGTAGTGATCACCTGACACCCCCCATTCCGTCCCCCGTCAGGAGACATTTCTTGACGGAAAAAAACAACCACTTAATCACACTTTTAGGAGAATCTGTAGTCTTCTAACCCACAATAGAGATCAACAACAATTTCAACTTCAACCCATTTGACAAGTGTGACTCACCACCACGATGCGTAACATCATTTTCAATTTCTATTCATGCGTGAATATGGGAGAGTTGGGAGAGGGCTAGACATTTTTCAGACCCCAGCAGGTGTCTGCCAGCAGCCCCTCGATGGAACCTCAATGGTCGTATTACCAATAACGGTGACCAGGGCAAGACCGTCCCACAAGTCACACAACTCTGAAACTCTATATATGCGAGCGTCTCACCACATTGGAGAGGGGAGGGGGGGCGGTTACATGAGGAGGAGTGGTAGTGAAAAGGGATAAGAAGTGGATAGGTAGAAGAGGGTAAGGAGGATAGGAAGGGGGATAGTAAAAGAGAGCAAGTGTCACCACAGCACTGCTGCCATCACCACTGAAGGTTAGGTAGGGTTTGTCAGGAAACTGGACAAGTGTTTCCTGACGGCGGGTCTTGGTCATCTGCCTCAGCTAACACAAATCATCTGGTAGGTAGAAATGACTAAATTACCTTTAACCACAATTCAGCTGAACTCAAACATTACGCTGGTCTGCATGATTTTTTTTTTTTGACTCAATGGTATCTTTTTTTCGGTATATATATGGAAAATAGTGAGTCATTGTTTTTTTTATTCATCTCTATCACATCAGGTTGTCAAGTTATACGGAAACGTTACTTTCTCTTTTCGTATAACATAAGTAAATGAGAAAGTGGTAAATTACCAGTTAAAATGCTTATCTTATATTGACTTAAATGTTAAATCTGATATACTTTTTCTTTATTTTCAGATTATTATGTCTAGAAGCTGCATAAATTCACCAGACATATTTTACTATGTCTGCGGGTAATTCATCCCTTCAGATTCCCGGAGCAACATTACTCCTTTATTGAAGCGCTGCTACTCTGATTATTTTGGCTGCAAACTTAGAGACCAGGACAAACCATTTGTACCACACAAAGTTTGCAAGAGTTGCATCAGTTAGCTCCAAATGTGGTCAGATGGAAAATTTAAATGTGTGCCATTTGTAGCACCACTGGTATGACGGGAGCAGATGAACCACCATAATGACTGCTACAATGGTATGACTAAAGTAGCTGGATTCAACAAGAAGACTAAAGATCACATAATATACCCAAATATTTCTTCAGCGATAAGACCTGTTCCACACTCTGAAGATATTCCTGTACCTGTGCCACCTGAGACATGGCAAATTTCATCAGTCTGATACCAGTGATTCTAAGGAGATGGAAGTAGACTATGAACCATCAACAAATTACGATCCCAAACCCTTCAACCAAGTTGAGCTCAATGACTTGGTGAGAGACCTTAACTTTCCAAAAGAAAGTGCACAGTTACTTGGCTCTAAACTGAAGGAACACAGGCTTCTAGCTCCGAACAACATTCACTTGGTACCATCATCGTGAAGCGGAATTCACTCAGTTCTTTGACAAAGAGGAATCTTCAGCTTTCTGTTCAAATATTTCTGGCCTTATTGAACACATAGGGATGTCATACATAGCAGATGAATGTAGACTCTTCACTCATTCTTGTAAAAGAAGTTTAAAGGCTGTACTTCTCTATAATGGCAACACAGCTGCATCTGTGCCAATTGGCCATAGTGTCCAAATGTCAGAAACTTACGCAAATATGACGACACTAATATCTGCAATCAAGTACCAGAATCATAATTTTCTAATTTGTGGTGATTTAAAAGTTATTGCTCTCCTACTAGGTCTTCAAGGCGGATACACCAATTATCCCTGTTTTCTGTGTCTTTGGGATAGTAGGGCAGACAGCCAGCACTGTGAACGAAAAAGACTGGCCACCAAGAACCAGATTCTTACCCGAAAATCACAACGTGAAAACTGTGTCACTAGTTGACCCCAAGAAAATTCTGTTGCCACAACTCCACATCAAATTAGAGCTTATGCAAAATTCTGTGAAGGTCTTGAACAAGAATGGAACTGCTTTCAAGTACCTGGAGTCGAAGTTTCCTTGTATAAATGAAGGAAAGCTAAAGGCAGGAATCTTTGTTAGCTCTCAGATTCGGGAATTGATGAAGGACAAGCATTTTGAAGCATTAGCAGGTGTCGACGTAAATGCCTGGTTTTCATTCAAGCAGACTGTCCACAACTTCCTGGGAAACAGGCGCTCCCCTGAGTATGAAAAAATGATGCAAGACCTGATTTCAAGTTTCCAACAATTTGGGTCTAAAATGAGTGTGAAGATGCACTTTTTGCACTCACACCTTGACTATTTTCCCAACAATTGTGGGGACTACAGTGAGGAACATGGAGAGCGGCTCCATCTCGATATTTGCACCATGGAAACTAGATACCAGGGCAAATGGAATGTCAGCATGATGGCGGATTACTGGTCATTGAAACGTAATGGTCTCGATGCACAGCACAAGCGAAAATCAAAGTGGTCCTCCTTCCTTTGATTCAGTATGTAGGCTAACCATTAGCAGCATATTTTTTTAATAAAATCATTTGATTTGATTCATGTTGATTTAGAATTCACATGTTCTTAACAGAATGTGCTTTTCCATGATTACCTGCCTAATTGTTGCTTGGTAGGTCTACCGGGAACTGAGGACGAGGACCGGGAGCGCAGCGCTCACATCAGCATCACGTGACGTCACACAAGCTAGTCACTGAGCCTAGCAAAGGGGTCGTGTATGTAAAACATATGGATGGTACTATGATACTCAGACAAGCTATACAACACATGTAGAGGATCAGCAATATGCTGACAATTAAAAATTCACATTTTTTATCATTAATTCGTATTTTATTCAAAATTCTTACGTGACAGAGCAAAATAGTTTAGAGACTAACAATCAGCAGCCCAAGAATATGCAAGATCGCAACCATGAATAAAAATAAAAATTAAAAACATTCCAAATGCAGACCAGTGTTATTTACCTGCCTTCCTTTGTGACTCACACGCCTGTACACAGCTGCAAAAATTCATACAAGCTAAAAGCTTGGGTAGCTTCAAATATAGGTTAGATAAATACAGGAGTGAGGCTGGATTTGAGTGGGGCTTGCACTTAAGTTAACAGGGTTATCAAAGCTTATTCCAATGGGTAACACTGATAATGGGTTGGGCGAGTATTTTTAGTGGGTTTGGGTTTGACAAGGACCTGCCAAGGGCCAGTAGGCCTGCTGTAGTGTTTTTCTTCTATATTCTTAAGTGGTTAGACAAGTCCCAATAGACCAAGAACAAGTAATGCCAGTCGACGTTGAAAGTGCCTCTAGCTGAGGCTCTTAGAGTTCCAGCAAATGAGTATGTATGCATTTATGTATGAACGTATGTATAAGCCCTAGGGGTGAACAAACGGAGGTGAGTACATCGTCTGAGGCGCACATCAACCCCATAACCTCTGCAGTGAAAACTCGTTTGGAGAACCAAACAGCCGCTTTCAGGAATTTCAACAGTTGTTCAAAAGCCTCAGGTAAGACACAAGGGCTGCGAGTGTGCAGCACCAGTATGGAACCCCCCTCCTCTCCTGATAAAGTATGTCAGAAAGCTATTAGAGGCTAAAGGAATGAATGTAATGACATTAGATAGGAAAAACCAGGGGTAGATAAAATAATGATATACAAAATACTCAGAATACTGTTTGAGAGGTAGGAAACGAGTGCACAGATTGAAGCTGATGAGACAGAAAAGTCACTAGGATGTCAGGAAGTATTTTTCAGCGTCAGGTGTGGTCAGGAAGTGGAATGATCTGGAAGACGTGGTGGATGCAGGCTTCATACATAGTTTTAAGAATAGGTATAGTAAGGCCGACTAGACTAGGAGCGAATAAACAAAACAAATGAAAAGTTAAGAGACAGCCAAGAGCCGAGACTCAACCCCCTGTAACCACAAACAACACACACACACACTAAACACACTCACCCGACGACCCTAAACTAACCAGGAACAACTAAATGACAGTTTGGGGACATATTTCTTGGTCCTTTTCCATTGGTCGTGACAGCCCTGGTCACTCCTGGACCCGGGTAGTCACGCCTACTGGCCGCCCCTTCCACCCCTCCTGGGGGCACTGACCACCCATGGTAGCCAGAGGAAAGGGGAAGCAGTGAGAACTAGGGGCATGGGTGCTGAGGGGGTGATGGAAAAGGGACGCGAGAGAAAAAATAACAAGGGTAGCCATGTGATGGTTAGGAAGCAAGAGAAAGTAACTCAAGGGGATGAGAAAGTGACAACAAAAAGAAAGAGAAAAGCAAGAAACAGACCCACAAGGCACGCCCAGAGGATAGCAATGAATAGGATAGAAACGGAGAGGGCAGTACAGAAGACAAGTGTCGTAGAAGACAGTGTTGGAGAGGATAATGTTGGAGAGGACAGTGTTGGAGAGGTCAATTTAGGAGAGGACATTGTCGTAGAGGACAGTACCACGGCCGAGGCTGCCAAGAAGCAGCATCCACTGCATTACAGAATTCCACTCACTAATTATACTCTAAAACGCCCCTTTCTTTCCTCTCGTCCGGACTAAGAGAGATGCGGGCGAAGAGGAACCAACTCAAGGAACTAGATCCTGGAGAATTGTGGGAGTCTATTTTTTGTTGTTTGTTGTTCTTGTTGTTCTTACAGTCGCTGTCCCTCAAAGCCTCTCACCAAACAAGTGAAAAACTCTCAAGATCTCGGTCACAATCTTGTATCTCTCACAGTATCTCACTCATGATAAGACATTTGTGCAAGATTTGGATATCTTTATTCTGGAAACGTTTCAGTCCAATACAGAGAAAAGACTGAAGAAGCTACTAGGTGGCTTAACGTTTCCAGAAGATACTCAAATGTCGCATAAGTGTCTTATTTATCATCTCGTTCTTACATGATCTTATTTTCTCATGGCTTTCAAGTCACTGTCTTCCAAGTTTTCTTTCTTTCCTTCAAACCAAGACGAGAACTTGCAGAAATGGATTAAAGTTGGAGAAATTTAAGTTTAAAAGGGATATTGGGAAGTACTGATTTGGCAATAGAGTTGTAAACGAGTGGAACAAATTGCCAGGTGGCAAGGTCTGAGACCCAGCCGCTGGGAAGGTGGCCTCCGGAAGCGACTGTATGTAAACTTTCAGTAATGCTCGTAGCATTTAAACAAAATATAAGCAGAATCTACTGTACTTAGATAATGGTAATGTGTAAAGGTAGTGATGCCTAAGTATCGAAACAGCCAAAGATGGGTTGGTATCACGTGTATGTTTGGAAACAGTTTTCATGGTGGTGTTTTCACTCACATGATGAGTGTTGCTGTCTAGTACTGTCTTCACATGATGTGTTGCTGTCTAGTACTGTCTTCACAGGATGAGTGTTGCTGTCTAGTACTGTCTTCACAGGATGAGTGTTGCTGTCTAGTACTGTCTTCACATGATGAGTGTTGCTGTCTAGGACTGTCTTCACATGAGTGTTGCTGTCTAGGACTGTCTTCACATGATGAGTGTTGCTGTCTAGTACTGTCTTCACAGGATGAGTGTTGCTGTCTAGGACTGTCTTCACATGATGAGTGTTGCTGTCTAGGACTGTCTTCACATGATGAGTGTTGCTGTCTAGTACTGTCTTCACATGATGAGTGTTGCTGTCTAGCACTGTCTTCACAGGATGAGTGTTGCTGTCTAGTACTGTCTTCACAGGATGAGTGTTGCTGTCTAGGACTGTCTTCACATGATGAGTGTTGCTGTCTAGGACTGTCTTCACATGAGTGTTGCTGTCTAGTACTGTCTTCACATGATGTGTTGCTGTCTAGCACTGTCTTCACAGGATGAGTGTTGCTGTCTAGTACTGTCTTCACATGATGTGTTGCTGTCTAGTACTGTCTTCACATGATGTGTTGCTGTCTAGTACTGTCTTCACATGATGAGTGTTGCTGTCTAGCACTGTCTTCACAGGATGAGTGTTGCTGTCTAGTACTGTCTTCACAGGATGAGTGTTGCTGTCTAGGACTGTCTTCACATGATGAGTGTTGCTGTCTAGTACTGTCTTCACATGATGAGTGTTGCTGTCTAGTACTGTCTTCACATGATGAGTGTTGCTGTCTAGGACTGTCTTCACAGGATGAGTGTTGCTGTCTAGTACTGTCTTCACAGGATGAGTGTTGCTGTCTAGTACTGTCTTCACAGGATGAGTGTTGCTGTCTAGTACTGTCTTCACAGGATGAGTGTTGCTGTCTAGTACTGTCTTCACAGGATGAGTGTTGCTGTCTAGTACTGTCTTCACATGATGAGTGTTGCTGTCTAGCACTGTCTTCACAGGATGAGTGTTGCTGTCTAGTACTGTCTTCACATGTGTTGCTGTCTAGTACTGTCTTCACAGGATGAGTGTTGCTGTCTAGTACTGTCTTCACATGATGTGTTGCTGTCTAGTACTGTCTTCACATGATGTGTTGCTGTCTAGTACTGTCTTCACATGATGAGTGTTGCTGTCAGGATGAGTGTTGCTGTCTAGGACTGTCTTCACAGGATGAGTGTTGCTGTCTAGGACTGTCTTCACAGGATGAGTGTTGCTGTCTAGTACTGTCTTCACAGGATGAGTGTTGCTGTCTAGGACTGTCTTCACAGGATGAGTGTTGCTGTCTGACTGTCTTCATGATGAGTGTTGCTGTCTACTGTCTTCACAGATGAGTGTTGCTGTCTGACTGTCTTCACAGGATGAGTGTTGCTGTCTAGTACTGCAGGATGAGTGTTGCTGTCTAGTACTGTCTTCACAGGATGAGTGTTGCTGTCTAGTACTGTCTTCACAGGATGAGTGTTGCTGTCTAGTACTGTCTTCACAGGATGAGTGTTGCTGTCTAGTACTGTCTTCACTGTCTAGCACTGTCTTCACAGGATGAGTGTTGCTGTCTAGTACTGTCTTCACAGGATGAGTGTTGCTGTCTAGTACTGTCTTCACATGATGAGTGTTGCTGTCTAGGACTGTCTTCACATGATGAGTGTTGCTGTCTAGTACTGTCTTCACATGATGAGTGTTGCTGTCTAGGACTGTCTTCACATGATGAGTGTTGCTGTCTAGCACTGTCTTCACAGGATGAGTGTTGCTGTCTAGTACTGTCTTCACAGGATGAGTGTTGCTGTCTAGTACTGTCTTCACAGGATGAGTGTTGCTGTCTAGGACTGTCTTCACTCAGGATGAGTGTTGCTGTCCAGTACTGTCTTCACTCAGGATGAGTGGTGCTGTCCAGTAGTCTTCACTCAGGATGAGTGTTGCTGTCCAGTAGTCTTCACTCAGGATGAGTGTTGCTGTCCAGTACTGTCTTCACTCAGGATAAGTGTTGCTGTCCAGTACTGTCTTCACTCAGGATGAGTGTTGCTGTCCAGTAGTCTTCACTCAGGATGAGTGTTGCTGTCCAGTAGTCTTCACTCAGGATGAGTGTTGCTGTCCAATAAGCTTCAAACTTCCAACAAAACAAGGAAAAAGTAAACAACGGTCCAAATCTGGAAGTGGAAATTCCAAAGGCACTCAGCAGGGTGAAATCTGCTTGACTCTAAATAAAAGGGTTTCCCCCAGATATAAATGTCTCAGAAATTATCGACACAACAAGATTTATCTGGTTTAAAAAAAAATAAGCAGGAAGAGATATGGGAGGAAGTGCAAGATAAACTCACTGAAAACCAGGGATGCAGTGAGCAGAATAAAGGAACACTGTATCAACATTCGTTGTCCCAGATTATTCAACATCTCTCCAGAAGATATCAGAAGACATCAAGAGGAAACTGGATAAATATCTTCACGAGGTGCCAGGCAGTGATGGATACGTGTGGCTGCGGACGACCAACAGCAACAGCCTGGTTGGCCAGGCAAACACCAGACGAGCCTGGCTCATGATCGGGCTCCGGGAGCAGAAAAACTCTCGGAGCTCATCAAAGGTATATCAAAGATAAAGGTAAGGTGCTCAACACTAAGATATATCTGCTAGAAAACATTTTCTAACATGTCTTAATGTATGCTGACCCGTATTTATTTAGACCACTTGTCGGCATCAATTATCAAGGATGCTAGCAAGAGTGTGTGTGGGGATGGGGAGGGTTGTATCTGCCAGGGCAAGTGAGGTAATGTCTCCTGAAGCAGTCTTACTCATAGGGTGACTCTCGCGGTGGATTAGGTTAGATAACATTTGTCAGGAAACAGGACAAGTGTTTCCAGACGCGGGTCTTAAGTCATATGATGACCCGCTGCTGGAGTTTTTGGTTATCTAACCGAGCCCTTCCGCTGGCTTACCGGTCCACCTTATAATTATAACCATTTCATAATAACAGTCTAGTTTTTGGTAATCTTACCGAGCCAAATAATCATAACACAAGTAGTCAAAATCATTACACAAGTAGCGTCTTAAGATCAGTCATTTATATCCGAGGTACAGGACAAAGCCATCACAAAACGCCAAAAAACAACTGAACAACAAACAAATACACGGCTTTATGAACAGAACATGCAAACAACACTTTAGGAAACAAACAACGGCATTCGAGAAGACTTCACTGCAGCAAGAGTGCCGTAAACACGTCCCCAGAAACAACAGCAACGACACAACAAAATGACGCATGCGGCAGCATCACAACAGTAACAGCATCGCGGTAGCAGCACCATCACAGCATACAACCCAAGCAGCAGCAGCGTCACAACATATAAACACACCAGCAGCATTACAGCACACAACCCAAGCAGCAGCAGCAGCATTACAGCACATAACCCAAGCAGAAGCAGCAGCAGCAGCATTACAGCACACAACCCAAGCAGCAGCAACAGCATTACAGTACATAACCCAAGCAGAAGCAGCAGCAGCATTACAGCACATAACCCAAGCAGCAGCATCATACCATATTACCACAACAGCAGCAGCATCACAACATATAATACCAGTAGCAGCAGCATGACAGCATATACACAGCTCCAGCAGCATCGCACCATATAACCACAACAGCAGCATCATCACCCACACACGGTGTGTTAACAGCATTACCACGCGCGTCACATCAACACCACCACCACAAAGGATAACATTGGGGTAATTATTTTTCACGGTGAAGTGAGCACCCGCCCACTCCAGACGACCACGTGACACATGGGAAGCCTCATGACATCCAAGGCAGACGACCCACGCATCATCAAGCCAAGCTTCGTGAAGCCGGGCGTCATGAAAGCCACGACGCATCGTGAAGCAGGCGTCATGAAAACCAAGACGCATCGTGAAGCCAGGCGTCATGAAAGCCACGACGCATCGTGAACCCAGGGGTCATGAAAACCACGACGCATCGTGAACCCAGGGGTCATGAAAACCACGACGAATCGTGAACCCAGGGGTCATGAAAACCACGACGTATCGTGAAGCTAGGCGTCATGAAAACCACGACGAATCGTGAACCCAGGGGTCATGAAAACCATGACGCATCGTGAAGCTAGGCGTCATGAAAACCACGACGCATCGTGAAGCTAGGCGTCATGAAAACCACGACGCATCGTGAAGCCAGGCGTCATGAAAACCACGACGCATCGTGAAGCTAGGCGTTATGAAAACCACGACGCATCGTGAAGCTAGGCGTCATGAAAACCACGAATCTTGAAGCTCACACCAGATATCACCTGGCTTCCATTGGGAATCTTTTGGCTTCAGCGGAACATCATTGGGCTTCCTGATACCCCGCCGGGAGTACGCTACTGGTGCTTCAGTTTAGGGTCACCTTACAGAGCACGCGACTCGCAATTATTACATAAACGCAAGCACGCAAACACACACGTAAGCACACAAACACACACGTAAGCACACAAACACACACGCATGTACATACACGAACCACTAAGCCAACCAAGAGGTCACACCTATCATGTGACTGGAGTGCGAGATTTACATATAAAAGCCAGCCGCCGGGTGCACGACAAAGATGTCGACATCAAGCTGTAGATCAACAGAACCCAGACAACCTGGATAGGGTGCACGCCTCGTAGCTCATTAATCTATCTTGCCGATACAAACTTTGGAATCTCGAACGTCTGTCAACATTCAGACTAGCATACAAGATATTAATTATAAATGACATGCAATACCAGTCGAATACAGGGGTGAAATACAATCCTGGAGACAGTAGACGAAGTAACCAGCCTGTCTATACTGCAGGCTAGTATACGAGGTTCCAGCAGAGGTAGGCTAAAGTAACCAGCTTACATACACTGCAGGCTAGGTCTCAGAATAGGTCTCAAAATCCTGTCAATCAATATAATAATATTAATGGCTTCTCCTCAGTTTAAACAAAAAAATTAAAGCAGGTTATTTTTTTTGACCAATTCTATGTCCTTCATTCACGTTTTATACGTATATGAAGGACATTTCTCCGGAGAATGTATCGTCACCTGTTGGTAACCTGCAGATGACAGAGATCATCAGCTCTCAGATCGGTCTCAGACCAAGCCCCCTTCCTGGCCATTCAGGTTATATCTCACCTTTTCTCTTCATAGTGACTTCTAGTCTGCATTTCATTATTTCCTACTCGAATTCATTATTAACAAATTGTAAATTTGTTAAAAATTTCTCCATAAAATTATTGCATTTACATGAGGCGCTGGAAAAAAAAAAACTCAGGTTCACATACACAAGAACAACTTGTCTGGTACACAAGACAAAGTTGTCAAAATGTTTTCCTTTTGGCCAACAAGTTACAGACGCTCACAATACAAATGTATTTAACATGTTTTGTTTAAAAGATCACGAAATAGAACGAAAGGAACATGTGAAGGTACAGACTGTAACAATGTCAGCTGACCTTTCTTTTAACGAACACAATAAGGACAATGCCATGACAGATAGGAAAATAACGTAGTGGATAATGATAACTCTCAAATAAAGGGAAACGTACAATGCTGAATCTGTTCAAAACTCTTGTGCTCTCTCACTCAAGAGAGGAGCCCAGTTGAAGGTGAGAGAGACATCAGAGCTGGAATATATACAGAATTCATTTACAGCCAGCATAAGAGTTAATAAAGCATTTAAATTACTGAGAATGCCTCAGAATTCTAAATATGTGCTCACTGGAACGGAGGAGAGATAGTTACATGATAATATATACAATGAAGGTACTTGAGGGTCTTGTCATACATCTGCACACAGCTATAATATACTGGAGTGAGAGATATGGGAGGGTATGTCAAATAAACCCAGCGAAAAGCTGGAGCGTCGTGGGCACAATAAGAGAACACTGTATCAACATTTGTGGTCCCAGACTATTTAACATCTTATCAAGATATCAGAAGCACTATTAAGACTAGTATAGAAGTCTTCAAGAGGACACTAGACAGGTACCTCTGACAAGTGTCGGATCAACCAGGCTTTGATGGATATGTGGGCCAGCGGGCCACCAGCAGCAACAGCCTGGTTGACCAGGTAAGCACCAGACAAGTCTGGGCCAAGGCCGAGCTCTGGGAGAAGGAAATATTTCGAAATTCATCAGAAGTATTCAGTGTATATTTCATGAAACAAATTTGTGTAATATAAACTAACCATATATATCCATGATCTCATGCATACACTGAGTGTTTGCTTGCTTGCTCTCCCTCCCACGTTGCTACGGAGTCAATGACCTTATTGCAACGCCGAGGTATTATTTTTATTATTATTATCCTCCAACGTTCCTGTTACCATCCCTTCTCCCTCCCACATTCCCACCACCATTCCCTCTCCTTCCTCGGTCCTCACCACTATTCCCTCTCCCTCCTTCACTTCATCCCACATTTCCTTTGTTTTTCAACCGTTCTCAACAACATTTTTGTTCTCTTTTTCATTCCCTGCCTTCTATAATTCTCTCATCATTTACTTCCCTGCCTTCCCTCGTTTTCTTCTAGTTATTTATAATCATTTCTGCCTTCCACGTTTTCACCATCATTCTCCTGTGACTGGTTCCCAGAGTTCTTGCACTCTGGCATCCCAACCTGAGTACAGGCGTCACTGGTGAAAGCCTGATCAACCAGGCTGTTGCTGCCTATTAATTAATATGGTCCCCAAGGCCGGGACTGCATCAGTGTGGGCGTGCCACTTACAAACATGGTATGATACCAATAATACCCGTGGCATCAGTGGCTGCCACACCCTCCAGCAAACACACACACACACACACACACACACACACACACTTGGTTCGTAAGTCGTGACACAGATGCCAGAGGTCTGGAAAACAGAAAGATGGCATTGAACCACAGGTCAGTGTCACTAACATATATATACCTTTGATGACTTCCTAGAGTTTTTCTACTCCCAGAGCCCGGCCTTGGGCCAGACTCGTATATAAGGTTATGGAGAAGATTATCAGTAGAGTAGTGGAGCACCTGGAAAGCAGTGGATTCACAAACAACAACTAGTAAAGTTTTCGAGATAGTACATCCGGTCTAACAAATTTGCTAAAGGTAGGTTAGGTGAGAGAGAGAGAAAGAGGGCGGGGGGGGGGGAGGATCTAAGACTCAACCCCTGTAACTACATACAGGCGAGTACACACATACAAGGGGGGGGGGGGGAATAATACTAAGACCAGGGGGGGGGGAGAGGAGGAAACGAGCGCTGCAGTATACTAGCGTCATAGTGTTATGTCGCAGCGCCTCCCAACCCAAGCGACCACATGCAGGGGGCAGAGAGGGAGGAGACACCACAAAAGGAGTGGGGGGATGAGAGAGGGAGGTAAGAGTCCTGGTGGGGGAGCAGAGATAAAGACTAGATGAGGAAGTGTTAAGAGAGTTCTTTGAGGAGTGATGATAGCAAGAAAACAACTGTAGACTGTTATAAAGAGGCGTTGTACTTGGTATACCTTTGATGAATTTCGAGTCTTTCTACTCTCGGTGCCTGGTCATGGGCCAGGCTCGTCTGGTGCTAGCCTGATAAACTAGACTGTTGCTGTTGGAGGCCCGATCCTAACATATCCATCAAAGCCTGGTTGATGTGGCACCTGGTAAAGATATTTGTCCAGTTTCCTCTTGAAGACTTCTAAACTCGTCCCAGCAATATTTCTGATATCTTCTGGTAAGATGATAAATAATCTGGGACCACGAATGTTGATACAATATTATCTTATTTCTCTCACTACGTCCCTGCTTTTCACTGTGTTTATTTTGCACTTCCTCCCATATCTCTCACTCCAGTATGTTGCTATGGCAGGCTGCAGATTTGGGACCAGGCCCTCGAGTACTTTCCAGGTATATATTATCATGTATCTCTTTTTCATCTGCTCCAATGAGTATATATTTAAGACTTTAAGGCGTTCCCACTAATTTAAATGCTGGCTCTATGCGGGCCACAAATTATCTCCGTATATGTTCCAGCTCTGATATTTCTCCTGCCCTGAACGCGGCCGTCAACATTGAACCATATTCCAAATGAGGGAGCACTAGCGATTTGAAAAGTGTAACCGCTGACATTATTTCCCTTGTTTTGAAGGTTCTCATTACCCACCCGTTCATCCTCCTGGCTGTCATGGCCTTTATCTTACTGCGTTCTTTGAAAGAAAGGTCAGATGACAATTATTCCCAAGTCTTTTACGTGTTCCTTTCATTCTATTTGATGACCCTCTTAAGTTTTGTATATAGTGTTCCCTTTGAGTTTTGTATACAGTGCTTCTTTTGAGTTCTTCATTCTTTCCATACCTAAGGAGTTGGAGCTTATCACCACTGAACAACATGTTGCTCTTCACTGTCCACTGGAAAATACTGCTTATATTTTCCTGTAATTTGTCAGTGTCTTCTACCGAAGTGACTTTCATGCTTATGTTAGTGTCATCTGCCAATGATGATATAAACTGTGACGGGTGTTTTTTTTTTTTGTCTACTATGAGGATGAGCAACAGCACAGGTGCCAGGACAGTGCCTTGGGGAAATGAACTTTTTTTTTTTTACGTCGCTGATGATGGATTCTGCTTTGTTTACTACTACTTTTTGTGTGCTCTGAGTTAGGAACCCGAAAATCCATCTGCCTACCTTTCCTGTAATGCCTATGACCCTCATTTTGTGTGCAATCACCCCACAATCACATTTGTCAAACGTCTTTGCAAAATCTGTGTATATCACATCTGCATTTTGGTTGTCTTCCAATGCCTCCATAATTCTGTCATACTAGTTCAGCAGCTGTGACAGGCATGATCGTCCTGCTCTAAAACCATGCTGGTTTGGGTTATGCCAATTCTGCAACTCCACGAAATTTGTAATCATCACTTTTGAAGATTTTTATGATGTGGGAAGTTGGGGCTACTGGTCTGTAATTGTTAGCTAGTGCTCTACTACCTCCCTTATGCAAAGGAGCTCTGTCTGCACTCTCTAAGGTCTCTGGTATTTCACCTATACCTAGGTTTTTTTTTTTTTACTAAAAATAATATTCAGGGCTCCTGCTAGTGGTACTTTGCACTTTTTTATAAACAGGGAATTCCATGAATCTGGTCCATGTATGATTTCAATTTTTTTTCCAAAATCTATGGGATTAGTTCTGTCAGTACGCATGGAAGAGCTCAGCCTGTCCAATAAGCCTGCTTGAATCTGAGGGAGAGGCCTACATGGTTCAAACTGGGGTCATGAGACTTAGGGCTTGGCAAGGAAGCCTGCCTATAAATAGCATTAGGACATATTTATATACTACATACTGTTGAGTATTGATTGGACTATATTAATCATCTATAAAAGTTATTTACATTTAACCCCAACTCTGCGAGAGTGAGATTTACATGTACAGAGTGGTCATCGTCTCTGAAGTGGAAAAAGGGAGAGGGGAAGAGGATAAAAGAGTGGGAATAAAGGTGATAACAGAAGCAGAGTTAAAACCGAGGAGAGTTAAATCAGGCACCTGAAAGACGCTTTGGGTGATCGACCCCTACGCCGCCCGGTGCCAGAAAAGAACTTGTTGCTTCAAGGCCTGACCAACCAGGCTCTTATTGCATACACTTTAACGTACAAACCACAGCTCAGCTGCTGTGGAGAGACAGAGAGAAGTACATTGCTTGGAGAGAGGCGGAACTGATGTAGGATTAGAAGAGAAGATGATTGTCTGGGAAGATGATAAAGTATAACAACAAGGATGAAACAGGAAGTGTGTAAAAGTGTGGAGGGGGAAGATACTTGAAGATGAGAAGGGGAGGCGAAGGGAGTAAATAAAAAGAAATAACGGAAGAGAGAAAGGGGTACTGGAGAGTACAGGACAAAGAAGAGGGAGGAGGGTGCAGGTGGAACAACATATAAGTGGACGAGGGAGTGCAGGTGGAACAACATATAAGTGGACGAGGGAGTGCAGGTGGAACAACATATAAGTGGACGAGGGAGTGCAGGTGGAACAACATATAAGTGATAAATTAGACACATCTGCAACTCTTGGGTATCTTTATTGAGGAAACGTTTCGCCACACAGTGGCTTCATCAGTCCATACGTAGGAGAAACTTGAAGAACAGGAGGAGAATGAGGTAATCAGTCCCTCAACCTTGAGTCGATGTGTTAAGTCCATCAAGATTGATGGACTGAACACATCGACTCAAGGTTGAGGGACTGATTACCTCATTCTCCTCCTGTTCTTCAGGTTTCTCCTACGTATGGACTGTTGAAGCCACTGTGTGGAGAAACGTTTCCTCAATAAAGATACCCAAGAGTTGCACATGTGTCTAATTTATCAACATGTCGGTTCTCTGAACCATTCATCTACAAACATATAAGTGGACGAGGGAGTGCAGATGGAACATACAAGCGGACGAGGGAGTGCAGGTGGAACAACATACAAGTGGACGAGGGAGTGCAGGTGGAACAACATACAAGTGGACGAGGGAGTGCAGGTGGAACAACATACAAGTGGACGAGGGAGTGCAGGTGGAACAACATACAAGTGGACGAGGGAGTGCAGGTGGAACAATATACAAGTGGACGAGGGAGAGGCAGGTACAGGGATTACACAATGATTAATAACACAAAGTGAAGACATTTCTGTACCCTTTTATAAGAATATTTTGGAGGGTCGGACGTGGTTATATTAGAGGATGAGTGGAGACTGATGCAGCTGGAGCAGCGGAGAGACCCTAGCATTGTTTTATGAAGATACAAGGTAAATATTGTGGCCAGAGGGAGGGAGAAAGAATAGAGGGAATTAAAGCAATAGAAAGAACGAGGAGGAACAGGCTAAGTAAAGTAGTGGTGGAATGGAAAGATAGTGGGTAAGTAAAAATGGGTGGAAGAATATCAGTAATAAATTATAGTGTGTGTGTGTGTGTGTGTGTGTGTGTATAATATATAATATATATGTCGTGCCTAATAGGCAGAACTTGCGATCTTGGCTTAAATAGCAACGCTCATCTTGCCATATAGGACAAGCGAAAATTTGTGTATGCAATAATTTCGCCAAAATCATTCTAAACCTGACGAAAAAATATATTTCGTTGTGTTTGTTTAGTATTAAATTACTGTAAACATTTTTAAAATATATTTAGTAGGATTAGGCTAAAATAAATTGCGCTTGTTAGAATGAGGTTAGGTAAGTTTTCTAAGATTCTTTTGGTGCAAAATTATAAATTTTTACATTAACATTACTGAAAAAAATGTCTTTAAAAGTATAAGAGAAATTTTTAGAAAGGACTTAATTTTAAATGAGTTCTTGCTAATTGACCAGTTTTACATATTCGGCACGACATTATCTATATATATATATATATATATATATATATATATATATATATATATATATATATATATATATATATATATTAGAAGACGTAAATGGTAGGGTGTAGGGGAGAGGAGTGGGATTAAATTATGGGGAATGCGAAACAACCACGGGGGGAGTAGAATGATAGCTCTAGGCCTTTCGTGTTGCAATAAACACACCAGGAGCTGGCAAAATTGCAGAAAAGAGGAGGGTATCCAAGCAAATAACGCTCCCAGAGGACCGCCTTTACTGGAGTGAGGAGAGGAAGGGAAGGAGAAAGGAGAGGTACAGGAAGTGCCCTTAGGCACAACAGTGCCCATAGCCAGAAAGAAGAATATTATAGCATTAGAAAAAATCCCACAGGCTCTGGTGGCCTGGTGGTTAACACTCTCGCTTCACACGGTGAGGGCCTGGGTTCGATTCCCAGCCAGAGTAGAAACATTGGACGTGTTTCTTTCCACCTGTTGTCTATGTTCCCCATCAGTAAAATGGGTACCTGGGTGTTAGTCGACTGGTGTGGGTCGCATCCTGGGACACTGACCTAAGGAGGCCTGGTCACAGACCGGGCCGCGGGGGCGTTGACCCCCGGAACTCTCTCCAGATAAACTCTCTCCAGAAGCATTGATATTGTAATAGCCAGAACGAAATTAACGTGGCAATAATAACAAATTCTGTCACATTCACATGAGGAATCAATACAAAATGGGAGTTGACACAGTTACTTTTTGCTAATGATACTGTGCTTTTGGGGGATTCTAAAGAGAAGTTGCAAAGGTTAGTGGACGAGTTTGGGAGGCTGTGTAAAGGCAGAAAGTTGAAAGTGAATATAGATAAGAGTAAGGGGATGAGGGTATCAAACGATTTAGATAAAGAAAAATTGGATATGACATTGGAGGGAGGGAGTATGGAAGAAATAAATGTTGTCAGATATTTGGGAGCGATTTTTGCAATATATATATATATATATATATATATATATATATATATATATATATATATATATATATATATATATATATATATAATATCAAGCTGGGATGGTAGAGGAAGTAGAATATAGAGTTCAATATAATGTTTACAAGCAGAGACGAGTGAGCAGATGACAGGATGACGACGGACAGGCTCAAGGCACAGGAAGCAGATAAGCTGATGAACCAGCAGACAGGCAGGTAGACCGACAGCCTAGCGACCGACAGGTAAACCGACAGACACAAAGACTGGCAGGTAGACTGGCAGACAGATTAATGGATAGAAGGGTCTCTGCTCCCCAAGCTCCCAACAACAGCCATTCAGGAAGATTCCGTGCCCTTATAAAGACCTGGAGAAATCTCAAGTCACTATATCATTCAAGAGCCTGGCTAGCGTAATCCCTGCGTTGTCTGTATAATCCCTTCACAGTGTACCATGTCCCTCGGACTGTGTCCCTTGTACAATGTCCCTCGGACTGTGTCCTTTGTACCATGTCCCTCGGACTGTGTCCCTTGTACCATGTCCCTCGGACTGTGTCCTTTGTACCATGTTCCTTCTGCTGTATGTCTTATACCGTGCCTTCTCTACTGCGTTCCTTGTACCAACGTTCCTTAACACTGTGCCCTTTCAACACTTACAGGTGAGCAACATGTTACACAAATTTAGACGGGTTGTGAGTGTTTGTGCCGCCTCCAACATGAATCGTCACTCTGAGACGATTTTCTGGTGAATGAGACCAGGGCACAGGCAGTTCACCCACATCCACCCGCTTGTGGGTACTTCTATTCTCCTCTCTGACACTTACGAGTGCAGTTTACTATCCAGAATAATTTGACTGTCTATCCACGGTTTCGACCTTCGCATTTCAAGACTTCTTATAATTACCGAGTAACCTGCCGGGACCTCGGAGAATGTTGTCTGGGACACTTTAAGTACTACGAATTTGGTTACAGTATTTCATTTATCAAGAGTTTGTGTGACTGAATACTGCTGCAAAAAAGACTGTTTTTACCACTACAGGGTAAGTGTGTGCTAATTACATTTTATTGCTTAGAGCACTGAAAGACCTTTTGATCCAGACGCTCTGAATGTTTTCAAAATTTTTTCCCTCAGTGTAGCTTCATGTGTAATAAACAGCATCACTACTACCGAAAACCTTCACCTGGAGGGTATTTCAGGGGTCAACGCCCCTGCGCGGCCCAGTCCTTGATCAGGCCTCCCGGTAGATCAGGGTCTGATCAACCAGGTTACTACTGCTGGCAGCACGTAGTCCAACGTACGAAGCACAGCCCGGGTGATCGGGGTACTGACTTTAGGTATGTGTCCAGCTGCCTCTTGTGGTGTGGTGAGCTGTATCATCACTAAGCTCCTTCACACTGAGTAATAACTAATTTAGTAGTAACTAGGATCTACCACTAGTAAGG
>NC_091304.1:20531490-20551490 GCF_038502225.1 Cherax quadricarinatus | reverse complement strand
TGCAAGCTAAACGACTGACAACCTCAAATCTACGTCTTCGAGGGTGATGTATTGATTACATCGTCTTAACTGCTTCTAAGTTACCTAACTGTTGCACATGTTTTACTTAAGAGCCTTATCACTGACATTACAAAGGATGCTCACTTGATACAAGAATGTCAGAAAAGGGAAGCATTTTAGTAGGTCCTACTCACCTTAACCTTCCACTCATTACAATATAAAAATGGAGGAGCACAGCAGAAGACCTACTGGCCTATGCTAGGAAAGTACCACTCAAATCCAACCCCCATTATATATTTATCCAACCCACTCTCAAAACTACCCAAAGTTTTAGCTGCAATGACCAAGTCTCTGTGAGATATCCATGATCAGAGCAACTGCCAACACGCGGTGGAACGAAGTGTTCATGTGCTAAGGAGACGTTCCCCCCAGGAAGTCACTGAAACCATGTCGATTACTTGCAAAGGTATTCCGAAATGATGGGAACTCCCCACTGCCTTATCTCCAACACCCGTTACTCACACGATGCCTCGCTCGTAAAGTGCGCTGAGATATGCATAGCCTAAACTCCAGCCGCGTCGATGCTGGGCCTGATATTGTAGCGGCTCCGGAACCTTTAAAGTGCCCCGCCCCACCTCGATACATCCGTATGATGGTCCACTGATACGACATATCGTAGCTCACTAATTCGTCCCGGCGCGGCCTGAAGTGGGATTACCCCACACACACACACACCATGCCCTCCCTGACCTCTGTGCTACACCCCCTGTTATGTTGTGTCCTAATCTCACACAAACCTCACGACTGGGATACAAATACTACACAAATAACCTGCACATAGAAGACAGAAGTTTATGACGACGTTTCGGTCCTACTTGGATCATTTACAAGTCACAATAACACACGTAGGTAAGGGAAATACGTCTAGATCAGTAGGCTTATTGGCTCTATGCTAAGTAGATTCCCCGCCCGCCTATCCCCACTCGTGTACCTGTCTAACCTATTTTTAAAGCTACTCAAATGACCAGCTTCAGTGACGCTACTTGGGAGTTCCCGCCACTCATCTACAATTCTATTACTAAACCATATACAGTTTCTAATTTTGAATTTATTCAGCATTTATTACCGTCCCATTTAAATACCTGTCCTATTTCCCTCCCCATATTGCTGAAGAATAAGGTCAGTGTTATGAAACTCCCTTCCTACGAAAACTTTCTGATACAGATGAGGTAAAGTTTGTCAGGAAACAGGACAAGTGTTTCCTGACGTGGGTCTACGAGTAACCTTGTCATCGTCCTCTATGTTTGCAAACACATTTATAGTACGTGTCCAGCATGTAGACCAGAACTGGCCAATAATACATAAGATCAGTAGCACCCTGTGATTTCTGGTAATTAGACATCTAGATATTAAAAGGTAATTAAGCTATTAGTTTAATTACGAAGTTACCTTGGCTTCAGAATTACTGTAGGCCAGAACAACAACGCCTGTTTTTTTTTTTGCTGTCGGTTTAAGTTCTGTAATGGCAATATAAACACAAATGCAGTATAATGTGATCCTTTATTGACTACGTTTCGCCCACACAGTGGGCTTTTTCAAGCCCACTGTGTGGGCGAAACGTAGTCAATAAAGGATCACATTATACTGCATTTGTGTTTATATTGCCATTGTGTCGGTATTTTATACCATTTATTTCCAAGTTCTGTAATGTTCAGTTTACAGGCGCCGCAGTTGTTTTCGTTAAGTACGATTAGGTTCCAGTACAAAGAACTGCATCAGTCAAACTTGTGTTCAAAACATCATTCTACCTAACTCATATTGAAGCTCTCTGGTGTTACCTTCACAATGTTTACCAGTCTAGTTTCGTGTCGTTAGTGACCTTCATTCTCTAGTCTAGGTTGTACTTAGGCAGACCTCTGTTGGTTTTCAAGAGTTTTCAGTACTCTTGTACCCTGGTCTAGGTCGTACCTTTGATGGTTTTCAAGAGTTTTCAATACTCTTGTACCCTGGTCTAGGTCGTACCTTTGATGGTTTTCAAGAGTTTTCAATACTCTTGTACCCTGGTCTAGGTCGTACCTTTGATGGGTTTCAAGAGTTTTTCCCTCACTTTTAGAAAGTACCATCTGTCAGTCATTTCTAAGAAAATTCATGACGTTTTCCCCTCACTTTTACTGACTCTTGGACAGAAGTGACACAAAATACCTACACGACGGGGTAAAAAATGCAGACATATATGCAGTATAACGCGATCTTTTACAAGTAACGTTGTCAATACTGCATTTCCCTTTCTCTCTTTTTCGCCCATTACTAATTTTTGTTCACGAAAAGTTTTATCTCAAAATATCTTTGCTGTAGCATCTTCGTTAAGGTAAAAAAAAAAAAGCGGAAACACGGAACAGCAACATCACCAAACTGTTATAACGAATTAAGAAATCCGATTTGAACGTACGTCAAATATATTAAAAAAATAACGAAACTCTCTCAACGAGATATAAGATAAAAAAAAAATTATGTAAGAACCAATCAATTCAAAGGGCAAACTGATCTAACTTAAACATCCTGTGATGGATAACTAAGTTGTAGCAGCTGCTGAACAGCTGTGAGAGACAAGTAGAATTTAGCAACTGGTGGACGCCGTCCGAGGCGGAGGCATCAATCAACGACACTTCAACACTTCCAATATAAGTGCTTAAATAATTTTCTGTACCGATGATACCTCAAAAAAAAAAAAAGGAAGGGGGAGGGGAGAGGAATGCAGGATTTCTTTCCCCCGGGAGTGAAGGAGGAAGGGGTTCCCCTAAGGGGGTTTCATATACTTTTGACGAGTTTCGAGTCTTTCTTCTCTCGGAGCCTTGTCATGGGCCCGGCTCGACTGATGCTAGCCTGGTCAACCAGGCTGTTGCTGCTGGTGGCCCGCTGCCACTGAAATGTCTACTTCAAAGAGGGACAGTCCCTGGGAATGATATTTCCCAACTACTTCCCAGTTTCTTCCCGCCTTTGTTATTACGTCCATTTCTGAAAAATAAAGTCAAATCTTCCGCCAAGTGTTCCATAGGTCAAACTGCATGTTGATACTGCTGATGTGTGTGTGGGGGGGGGGACAGGAGCTACAGATTATCACGGGATCCTCGCCCCTGCAGCACAGTCCCGGCTCCTCTACGGAAATGTAGTGAGGGTGAAAGGAAGGTAGGAAAGAGCAATATGGGATGTGAGGACGTGAGGTGATGTAAGGGAAGAAAGTAATGAGGGCGAGAGGATGAGGCAGTTAACGTTAGGGTAATAGGGTGAGAAGATGAGGGTTAAGTGAGGGGAGTAGTGACGATGAGAGGTAGTAGGATGAGGGGAAGTAGTGAGCGTGTGAAGGGGAGGGAGTATGGTGTGAGGAGACTAGTGTGTGAGGGGAGTATATGTGAGGGGAGGGAGTACAGTGTGTGAGGGGGGAGTAGTGAGAGGGGATGGAGTAGAGTGAGAGGGAAGGGAGTAGTATGATGGGAGAGAGTAGAGTGAGTGAAGGGGGTAGTAAGGAGAGGTAACTCTACTCATCATTTCTCCACTACTCACTCCCTGACAGCAGCTACAGTGGCTAGTCTTCCTCTTCGTCAAGTCACCGTACTTTATAATAGACTTTCCAAAAAGAAACCAGAGTGAAGCTCCATCCACAGTCACTAACTTAAAAATACACACACACACACACACACATTCTTGTGTTTTATACCATCCTAACTTGCTTATACATCCTACTCGCCTAGACATCCTATCCTCGTATGACAAGGTCCTATTGATATACATCCTTATTAACCACAACATCCTACGCTTGTATAAAACATCCTATCCTTATAAACCCTCACATCCTACCCTTCTATCATTGTACAACGCAACATTCTATCCTTATAAACATCCCATCCTTGTACGACACATACTATCCGTCTGTCTGTTACAACGTCTTGCCCGCCCTACTGTTATACCTACACCGAGGGCAGATACCGAGGGCAGATACCGAGGGTAGATACCGAGGGCAGACACCAAGGGCAGACACCGAGGGCAGATACCGAGGGCAGACACCAAGGGCAGACACCGAGGGCAGACACCGAGGGCAGACACCAAGGGCAGACACCAGTGGCAGTGTAACGCGAGAAAGTAAATGTAATCCAGGTAATTACATTTCACCTCCATCCTGATCCTACTTCGAAATTCACGAATTACGTTAATGAACTGAGCATAATTAACAATTAACTTATGGTAATTAACTATCAGTAGACAAATTACATGAGTTTGACTCTAAGCTGAAGAGGTGTTTGGAACACTCATTCTTGTTCCCATAATGACGGTATATTATTAGCAGAACTGCTCAGTCGGCAGTTAAGTTTCAGCTCTGAACCCGAGTTTAGTATTTCATCCTGTCGCTTAATGAAGGTTAGACATCTGAGATTTAGATTTAGATTTTGCAGCCGAAGCGGCTAGTTTATCGCGCACTCCACATCCATCCTGTGAGAGGTACCTAAGAACATATGGATACACAAAAGGCTTAGTAATTAGGAAACAAAAAGGTTTAACGGAAGTACATCTGGATATATATTTACATGTTTCATGCTACAAGCAAATTTAGGATATCTGCTTAAAATGTCTGGTATTTTATTTTGATTAATAAGACACCTTGACATGTCACACTGGCTATTATACTGTAAGACGTTGGACCCAGAATAGTACATCTACTTAATTAAAATGTAACACAAGATTAGATATTTATGCATCAGTATTTACTTCCCACACTGTCGACTGTTATGGGTCGGCTTCTCTGCCTCCCTCTGGCCTACCATTCACGGGGCAACACAGTACTACACAAACAGTTCAAAGCAGCATGGAGTCGTCGACACACATGGGCAGTTTACTAAACCTTGTCGATAAATAACGCTGAAAACTGTCTAAACCAGTTCCCCATCTCTGCATTCACTCATACTGCCGTCTTTATCTACCTTCTCTTCCCCTCCCTTTCCTTCCCCGCCTTTTCTTCTTTCCCTTCCTCTCTCCCCACCTCCTTTTCCAACCATTCCCACAGTAGCAGGAGCTGCGCTTTTATCATGCAAATTTGGAGCGATCGATCTCAGAGGCAAGTTTTGTTCCCGAGAGGGTGCTGCTGTTGTTATTCTCGTGACACAGAGGTCCTCCCTAGGGATGGTGGGAGTAGAGACCAGCGGGCGAGCAAAACAGTGTTTGTTAATCTCTCAGAATAAGCTAAGCCAGCTTCTCACACAGATAAGAAAACACAGCGGAGGATAAAGAACTTTTTTACAAACTCAAAGACACCAACATAATAAACGTGAGATTATATTCATTACTCTCTTTGTGTGTTTAAGTCGTGACGTCTGGCTGAAAAGACAACGACACGATCAAGGTAATCCAGTACACATCCAGGGATCGTCAGGATTCCTGAGCTGCTCTCCTGATTATCTTTTCTCATAATCCTACCCAAACTGTGTCTGCCAACTAAGATCTGGTCTGTATTATGCCATGATCCTAACTAGGGTCGTGCCCCTAATTAGGGTATGATTCCATCCTAAAGTGCAACCTACATTAAGGTACGATCCTTTCCAAGGTGCTGCATAAATTAGGGTACTTAACCTTTGTTATACCTTTGACGGGTTTCCAGAGTTTCCCTATTACCATAACCTGAGCCACGCTTATCTGGTGCTTGCCTGGTCAATCAGACTGTTGCTGATGACGACCCGCTGGTTCACATATCCATCAGCCTCTTTGATCGGGCAGCTGGAGACGGTACTTGCCGAGTTTTCTCTTGAAGACTTCTACCTTTGTTCTCCCCGTGTTTCTGATAATTTCTGCAAGTCTAGGTCCACTGATGCTGACACAATGTTTTCTTATTGTGCCTACGGCACCAATGACTTTCACTGGGTTTATTTTACATTTTCTCCCAAATCTCTCGCCCTAGAAAGCCATGGCAGATGCTGATTTGGGACTAGTCCCTCAAGCACCTTCCACGAATATATTATCACATATCTCTCTCTCCTCTGCTCCAGCAAGTACATATTTAGGAGTCTGAATTCAGAGTTCTAAGTAATTTAAACGCATTATTGTCTTTGTGCAGGTCGTAACTAATATCTATCTGTTTCAGTTCCGAAATTTTTGCCCTGAACGGAGCCGTCAACACACGAACAATACCCCAAGCAAGAGAGCACCAGCAATTCGAATTGTGTCACCACTGGCACTATTTCCTTGTTTTGAATGTTCTCATTATTCACTCAGTCATTCTCCTGGCTTCTGTGATATTTGCTCTATTGCGTTCTTTGAAAGAAAGGGCAGCTGATATTATTGCTCTAGGTCCTTCCTATTTTCTTTCGTTTTATTTTGATCTTCGATCTTTTTCCATTTTGTATACAGTGTCCTTTTTGAGTTCCTCATTCTTTCCATATCTAAGCAGTTAGAACTTGTTACCACGGAATGTCATGTTATTCTCTACTGCTAACACAAAGCCTCTGCTTATATCTTGTATTTTTCTGTGTCTTTTACTGAGGTGATGTTCATGCATATTTCGGTGTTATCCGCAAATGATACGAGACTTTTTATCTATGTCTGTTATAAGGATAAGAAATAGTAAGGCGACAGGACTGTGCCTTGAGGTACTTTGCTAATGCTGACTCACAAAATCGTAAACACACGATTGTAAATAAACCAGGGTACGAATGGGGTTAGAACCCATGGTAAATGAGTCGTAAAACTCCAGGCCAGTGCGTAAGCCACTGGGCCAGCTGGCTACAATAAGATTCATTGGTGGTTACATTGGTGGCCCATGTTAACCTCCCTATGATGTATAAATATACTTAGATGAATCTTATTGCAGCCAGCTGACCCAGTGACTTACGCACTGGCCTGAAAATTTATTGACTCACTTGCCATGGGTTCTAACCCCACCCGTATCGTTATTTGCTAATATTGACTCGACATATGATGTAGCCCCATGGAACGCAGTGTTGTCACGAGTACACTAGGACAACACAGTAAGGGGCCCAAGACTTTTCAAGAGCCTCTCATCATATATAAGAGGGAATAAAAAGGCAAAATTCCGTGACTAGAACAATTCACAATGCAAAAATTTCTGTGATTTCACCTAGAGTTGATCTTTCTCTTTATAGCATACAGAGTGCTCTTGCTATGTTACATTAGGGTAGTGCACTAAAATAGTGAGAGCGTTATGATCTATGTCCACTGGAGGGGCGGGAATATACTGAAGGATTCACAAATAATGAGGACCTGGTAAGAAACATAACAATATCAAAAACAACTAATTCCAATCACAATCTAATCGAAGTTCAGACTTACATGTACAGGGGTCCTGACCAGCAAAATGCATGTATATGTGAAGGTGTCTTCACCAAATACAACTACAACAACAAGAACATCAACTGGGACCAGGTAAACCATGTCTTAAATGAAACATGTTGGGAAGATATCTTAAATAACATGGATCCAAACCAGTGCCCTGAAAAGATCAACTTTCTGGCAGCTGAAGTATGTTCAAGGCATATTCCCATAAGAAAGAAGAAGAGAAGAAGTAAACTGGGGAGAGAAAGATGCTCCCTCTACAGAAGACGACGAAGAATCACTGAGCTCCTCAAGAACGCTAGATTATCTGATAGATGGAAGGAAGCGCTGACCAGGGAAGTGGAAAGTATCGAACTTAAGTTAAAAGAATCTTACAGGACCCAGGAGAGACAGGAGAAGCTAAAAGCGATTAGTGAAATTGAAAGAAATTCGAAATATTTCTTTTCATATGCCAAAAACAAGGCAAATACCACATCTAGTATCGGGTCCTTACTCAGACAAGATAAGACTTACATATATGACAACAAAGAAATGAGCGAGATACTGAAATCCCAATACAACTCTGTGTTTAGCGAGCCACTAAACAGTCTAAAGATCGACAATCCAAATTATTTTTTTCATGAATGAGCCTCAAAACTCCATTAATGTATGCCAGATTTCCGACATTACCCGAACTCCGACAGACTTTGAGAAAGCCACTGACAACATCCCCATGCACTTATCACCAGGCCCAGACTCGTAGAACTCTGTGCTCATTAAGAAGTGCAAGAAACCCCTCTTGCGTGCCCTAAGTATACTATGGAGAAGGAGCATAGACATGGGTGAAATTTCAGTCACTAAAAACAACGGATATAGCCCCACTCTATAAAGGTGGCAGCAAAGCATTAGCTAAAAACTATAGAACAATAGCTATAAAGTCCCACATCATAAAAATCTTTGAAAGAGTACTAAGAAGCACGATTACAAACCACTTGGATTCCCAAAAACTATACAATCCAGGGCAACATGGGTTCAGAGCAGGTCGCTCCTGCCTCTCGCAACTACTGGATCACTATGATATGGTATTGGATGCACTGAAAGAAAAACATAATGCAGATGTAATATACACAGACTTCGACAAGTGCGATCATGGCTTAATAGGGCACAAAATACCTGCTAAAGGAATAACTGGCTAAGTGGGGAGATGGACAACCAACTTTCTAACCAATCGAGCACAAAGAGTAGTGGTAAACAGAGTTAAATCAGAAGCTGCCATAGTGAAAAGCTCTGTTCCACAAGGCACAGTACTCGCCCCCATCATGTTCCTTATCCTCATATCAGACATAGACATGTAATCCACAGCACCTTGTAATCCTTTGCAGACAATACTAGGATTTGCATGAGACTGTCATCTATGGAGGACGCGGTTAACCTCTAAGAAGATATAAACCAATTTTTCCAATGGGCAACAGAAAACGACATGATGTTCAATGAAGACAAATTTCAACTACTTCGTTATGCAAATCTGGAGGAGATAATAACTAGAACTGAGGACACTACAAATTCTGATGATACAATAGAGCGGAAAAATAATGTGTGGGACCTGGGAGTGGTAATGTCTGAGGATCTCACTTTCAAGGATAACAATAGTGCCACGATCACAGCTGCAACGAAAATGACAGGATGGATAATGAGAACGTTCAAAACAGGAGCTGCCCGGCCAATGGTGATCCTTTTCAAATCACTTGTTCTCTCTAGGCTGGAATACTGCTGTACATTAACATCTCTGTTCAAAGCAGGTGAAATTGCAGATCTAGAGAGTGTACAGAGAACCTTTAATGCCTTTAACACCTCAACTACTGGGAACGCTTGGAAGCACTTGATTTGTATTCGCTGGAATGCAGGCGAGAGATATATCATAATCTACACTTGGAAAATCCTAGAAGGAATGGTCCCGAATCTGCACACTAAATCACTCCATAAGAAAGTAAAAGACTGGGCAGGCGATACAAAATATACACAATTAAAAGTAATGTACACTCAGAGAAAACAGCATAAGTGTCTGGGGCTCAGGATTGTTCAACAGCCTCGCATCATGCATAAGGGGAATTACCAATAGGCCTCTGGCTGCCTTCAAGAGGGAGCTGGACAGATACTTAAAAGTCGGTGTCAGATCAGCTGGGCTGTGGTTCGTATGTTGGGCTACTTACGGCCAGCAGTAACAGCCTGGTTGATCAGGCCTTGATCCTCCGGAAGGCCTGGTCGTAGACCGGGCCGCGGGGGCGTTGATCTCCGGAATACCCTCCAGGTAGACTCCAGGTAGGTAGGTTTGGATTACTCTCACCAACTATCAAGTTGCTACTCTTCCTCCTCCACCATTACATCCTATACCCCCCCCCCTCCTACGAGGAGAGTCGGGTAGGGGCAATTAACAGTACAACTCTCTTACACTCACACACTTTAAAGACAAATAGAAACAAAATTTCAAAAGGAAACTATTGCAGTACTGTAGGTTACTGCTTGCGAGAGAACTGAGCATTTGAATCATGCATTGGCTGTTGTTCAGAATACAGAGGCAAGATGCACAACAGCAAACAAGGGTCGAGGATCACAGTATTAGATTAAAACACGCTACGTGCGTCGAAAATTAAAATAAAGTACTAGTTTAAAACACGTTACGTGCCTTGAAATTTAAAATAGAAAGTAAAAAATATATGATAAAAACATTTAAAAAAAAATTATATGGTTTTTGGACGCTGGGTAAAAGGTGAGTTCGTCCCTACTCGCTCACTGTTGATTTATTCATCAGGGCAAATCACCTGTCGAGGGTCTTATTCAAATGATGACTGGCTAACTGCTGCCACTGGCCCTATAGTCAACAAGCAGGTCATCAAGTAAGCCATCAAGCAGGTCATCAAGTAAGCCATCAAGCAGGTCATCAAGTAAGCCATCAAGCAGGTCATCAAGCAGGCCAACAAGCACGTCATCAAGTAAGCCATCAAGCAGGTCATCAAGTAAGCCATCAAGCAGGTCATCAAGTAAGCCATCAAGCAGGTCATCAAGTAGGTCATCAAGCAGGTCATCAAGCACGTCATCAAGTAAGCCATCAAGCAGGTCATCAAGTAAGCCATCAAGCAGGTCATCAAGTAAGCCATCAAGCAGGTCATCAAGTCATCAAGCAGGTCATCAAGTAAGCCATCAAGCAGGTCATCAAGCAGGTCATCAAGCACGTCATCAAGTAAGCCATCAAGCAGGTCATCAAGTAAGCCATCAAGCAGGTCATCAAGTAAGCCATCAAGCAGGTCATCAAGTAAGCCATCAAGCAGGTCATCAAGTAAGCCATCAAGCAGGTCATCAAGTAAGCCATCAAGCAGGTCATCAAGCAGGTCATCAAGCACGTCATCAAGTAAGCCATCAAGCAGGTCATCAAGTAAGCCATCAAGCAGGTCATCAAGTAAGCCATCAAGCAAGTCATCAAGTAAGCCATCAAGCAGGTCATCAAGCAGGCCATCAAGCACGTCATCAAGTAAGCCATCAAGCAGGTCATCAAGTAAGCCATCAAGCAGGTCAAGTAAGCCATCAAGCAGGTCATCAAGCAGGCCATCAAGCACGTCATCAAGTAAGCCATCAAGCAGGTCATCAAGTAAGCCATCAAGCAGGTCATCAAGTAAGCCATCAAGCAGGTCATCAAGCAGGCCATCAAGCACGTCATCAAGTAAGCCATCAAACAGGTCATCAAGTAAGCCATCAAGCAGGTCATCAAGTAAGCCATCAAACAGGTCATCAAGTAAGCCATCAAGCAGGTCAAGTAAACCATCAAGCAGGTCATAAAGTAAGCCATCAAGCAGGTCATCAAGCAGGTCATCAAGTAAGCCATCAAGCAGGTCATCAAGTAAGCCATCAAGCAGGTCATCAAGTATGCCATCAAGCAGGTCATCAAGTAAGCCATCAAGCAGGTCATCAAGCAGGTCATCAAGCACGTCATCAAGTAAGCCATCAAGCAGGTCATCAAGCAGGTCATCAAGCACGTCATCAAGTAAGCCATCAAGCAGGTCATCAAGTAAGCCATCAAGCGGGTCATCAAGCAGGTCATCAAGTAAGCCATCAAGCAGGTCATCAAGTAAGCCATCAAGCAGGTCATCAAGTAAGCCATCAAGCAGGTCATCAAGTAAGCCATCAAGCAGGTCATCAAGCAGGTCATCAAGCAGGTCATCAAGTAAACCATCAAGCAGGTCATAAAGTAAGCCATCAAGCAGGTCATCAAGCAGGTCATCAAGCACGTCATCAAGTAGGTCATCAAGCAGGTCATCAAGTAAGCCATCAAGCAGGTCATCAAGCAGGTCATCAAGCACGTCATCAAGTAGGTCATCAAGCAGGTCATCAAGTAAGCCATCAAGCAGGTCATCAAGTAAGCCATCAAGCAGATCAAGCAGGTCATCAAGCACGTCATCAAGTAGGTCATCAAGCAGGTCATCAAGTAAGCCATCAAGCAGGTCATCAAGTAAGCCATCAAGCAGGTCATCAAGCAGGTCATCAAGCACGTCATCAAGTAGGTCATCAAGCAGGTCATCAAGTAAGCCATCAAGCAGGTCATCAAGTAAGCCATCAAACAGGTCATCAAGCAGGTCATCAAGCACGTCATCAAGTAAGCCATCAAGCAGGTCATCAAGTAAGCCATCAAGCGGGTCATCAAGCAGGTCATCAAGTAAGCCATCAAGCAGGTCATCAAGTAAGCCATCAAGCAGGTCATCAAGTAAGCCATCAAGCACGTCATCAAGTAAGCCATCAAGCGGGTCATCAAGCAGGTCATCAAGTAAGCCATCAAGCAGGTCATCAAGTAAGCCATCAAGCAGGTCATCAAGCACTTCATCAAGTAAGCCATCAAGCAGGTCATCAAGCACGTCATCAAGTAAGCCATCAAGCAGGTCATCAAGCACGTCATCAAGTAAGCCATCAAGTAGGTCATCAAGCAGGTCATCAAGTAAGCCATCAAGCAGGTCATCAAGCACGTCATCAAGTAAGCCATCAAGCAGGTCATCAAGCACGTCATCAAGTAAGCCATCAAGTAGGTCATCAAGCAGGTCATCAAGTAAGCCATCAAGCAGGTCATCAAGCACGTCATCAAGTAAGCCATCAAGCAGGTCATCAAGCACGTCATCAAGTAAGCCATCAAGCGGGTCATCAAGCACGTCATCAAGTAGGTCATCAAGCAGGTCATCAAGTAAGCCATCAAGCAGGTCATCAAGTAAGCCATCAAGCAGGTCATCAAGTAAGCCATCAAGCAGGTCATCAAGTAAGCCATCAAGCAGGTCATCAAGTAAGCCATCAAGCAGGTCATCAAGTAAGCCATCAAGCAGGTCATCAAGTAAGCCATCAAGCGGGTCATCAAGCACGTCATCAAGTAGGTCATCAAGCAGGTCATCAAGTAAGCCATCAAGCGGGTCATCAAGCACGTCATCAAGTAGGTCATCAAGCAGGTCATCAAGTAAGCCATCAAGCGGGTCATCAAGCACGTCATCAAGTAAGCCATCAAGCGGGTCATCAAGCACGTCATCAAGTAAGCCATCAAGCGGGTCATCAAGCAGGTCATCAAGTAAGCCATCAAGCAGGTCATCAAGTAAGCCATCAAGCAGGTCATCAAGCACGTCATCAAGTAGGTCATCAAGCAGGTCATCAAGCAGGTCATCAAGTAAGCCATCAAGTAGGTCATCAAGCAGGTCATCAAGTAAGCCATCAAGTAGGTCATCAAGCAGGTCATCAAGTAAGCCATCAAGTAGGTCATCAAGCAGGTCATCAAGTAAGCCATCAAGTAGGTCATCAAGCACGTCATCAAGTAAGCCATCAAGCAGGTCATCAAGTAAGCCATCAAGTAGGTCATCAAGTAAGCCATCAAGTAGGTCATCAAGCAGGTCATCAAGTAAGCCATCAAGTAGGTCATCAAGCAGGTCATCAAGTAAGCCATCAAGTAGGTCATCAAGCAGGTCATCAAGTAAGCCATCAAGCAGGTCATCAAGCACGTCATCAAGTAAGCCATCAAGCAGGTCATCAAGTAAGCCATCAAGCGGGTTATCAAGCACGTCATCAAGTAAGCCATCAAGCGGGTCATCAAGCACGTCATCAAGTAAGCCATCAAGCGGGTCATCAAGCAGGTCATCAAGTAAGCCATCAAGCGGGTCATCAAGCAGGTCATCAAGTAAGCCATCAAGCAGGTCATCAAGTAAGCCATCAAGCAGGTCATCAAGTAAGCCATCAAGCACGTCATCAAGCACGTCATCAAGTAAGCCATCAAGCACGTCATCAAGTAAGCCATCAAGCAGGTCATCAAGTAAGCCATCAAGCAGGTCATCAAGCAGGTCATCAAGTAAGCCATCAAGCAGGTCATCAAGTAAGCCATCAAGCACGTCATCAAGTAAGCCATCAAGCAGGTCATCAAGCACGTCATCAAGTAGGTCATCAAGCAGGTCATCAAGCACGTCATCAAGTAGGTCATCAAGCACGTCATCAAGTAAGCCATCAAGCAGGTCATCAAGTAAGCCATCAAGCGGGTCATCAAGCACGTCATCAAGTAAGCCATCAAGCAGGTCATCAAGTAAGCCATCAAGCACGTCATCAAGTAAGCCATCAAGCAGGTCATCAAGCACGTCATCAAGTAAGCCATCAAGCAGGTCATCAAGTAAGCCATCAAGCGGGTCATCAAGCACGTCATCAAGTAAGCCATCAAGCAGGTCATCAAGTAAGCCATCAAGCAGGTCATCAAGCACGTCATCAAGTAAGCCATCAAGCAGGTCATCAAGTAAGCCATCAAGCAGGTCATCAAGCACGTCATCAAGTAAGCCATCAAGCAGGTCATCAAGTAAGCCATCAAGCACGTCATCAAGTAAGCCATCAAGCAGGTCATCAAGTAAGCCATCAAGCAGGTCATCAAGTAAGCCATCAAGCGGGTCATCAAGCACGTCATCAAGTAAGCCATCAAGCAGGCCAACAAGTAAGCCATCAAGCAGGCCAACAAGTAAGCCATCAAGCAGGTCATCAAGCACGTCATCAAGTAAGCCATCAAGCAGGTCATCAAGTAAGCCATCAAGCAGGTCATCAAGTAAGCCATCAAGCAGGTCATCAAGTAAGCCATCAAGCAGGTCATCAAGTAAGCCATCAAGCAGGTCATCAAGCAAGCCATCAAGCAGGTCATCAAGTAAGCCATCAAGCAGGTCATCAAGTAAGCCATCAAGCAGGTCATCAAGTAAACCATCAAGCAGGTCATCAAGTAAGCCATCAAGTAGGCCATCAAGTAAGCCATCAAGCAGGTCATCAAGCACGTCATCAAGTAAGCTATCAAGCAGGCCATCAAGTAAGCCATCAAGCAGGCCATCAAGTAAACCATCTAGGAACTCATCAAGCAGACTATTAAGAAGGCAGAGAACCCGTCAAGCACGCGGGCCTGCATGACATTCAGCATTTCACGAAGCACAAAGAGCTCCTTCCCTAATCAACAAACTCTCCACCCACTTACCCACAGAAAGTGCCTCTGCCTCACAGAATCTTAAAAAGGAGAACAACAGGACCGGCTTCCCTTCTACGCTCACCCTTTCCTCCCCAACCTTCTCCCCTATTCTTCATTATTTCCCTCCCCCCCCCACTCCCTACTTTCGCTTTTTTTTTTCCTTCCGTTCATCTTCGGTCCTTCTTACCGCGATGCTGCTGGAGTCACTATATCTTAGGTTTGAAAGGGGATTGATGGGGGGATTGATGGTTTAGTTGTAATTAGTAAAACCCCTTTCTATTTGTTTTGCTTGCCATGCGATGATGATTTCTTTGGATGCATTGTGGCGCCGACCCCCCGGAACACCGTCCAGGTAGAATACCCTCCAGGTAAGTGATCATGAAAATAAACAAGTTGGTAATAGCTGACTTAACTGATAATGTGATCAACAACTGCTGACTATGAAGACGCTGAATACACTGAAAACACTTCCAACTCTACCTAGATCAAACACAATAATCATCCTACCTACGCATACCCCTTTTTATTATTCCCCTTTCTCTCTACCTATTTATTTCCCATATCTTTATAATTTATTGCTCGTTTCTATCATTTCAATTAAGATCTCAAATATCCTTCTACATCTGTACCAAACTATGTTTACTTTTCTCTTCTAACCCCCCCCCCTTTTATTATACTTTCACTTCTACTTACCTTCTGTTTTACCTACTTTCTCTTCCTCCCTCGGTGACAAGCCCCTACATTCAAGACAACTCGACACACCTTACTCGCTTACCCACAAACTCCCTTGCTCCTACCCTTCCTCTCCTCGCCCTCTACTCTGTCTCACCCAGGCCCCAACCAACCCTCCCCCAGCCCTTCACCCTGACTCGCCTCCTACCTCGCCTCCGCGAGTCAGACAAACACCCAGACGGTAATGGTCTTTCACGGGACGCTGGTTGAAGGACTTACGTCAGGGCTCCTGCGGCACAAGAAAGACCTTACCAAAGAACCATGGAAAGACCTTACCAAAGGACATGGAAAGACCTTACCAAAGAACCATGGAAAGACCTTACCAAAGGACATGGAAAGACCTTACCAAAGGACATGGAAAGACCTTACCAAAGGACATGGAAAGACCTTACCAAAGGACATGGAAAGACCTTACCAAAGGACATGGAAAGACCTTACCAAAGAACCATGGAAAGACCTTACCAAAGGACATGGAAAGACCTTACCAAAGAACCATGGAAAGACCTTACCAAAGGACATGGAAAGACCTTACCAAAGGACATGGAAAGACCTTACCAAAGGACATGGAAAGACCTTACCAAAGGACATGGAAAGACCTTACCGAATGACCGTGGAAATGGAACTATCTGTACGATTTTACGCACGAACTAAAAGATACTACACAGGGATAATTTTCTTTAAAGATCTACAAAGATTAAGGATATACATTTGCCTCTGACATACGTTTAACGAGTTCCGAGAGCCAGGTCATGGGCCAGGCTCGTCTGGTGCTTGCCTGGTCAACCAGGCTGTTGCTGTTGGTGTCCTTCTGCCCCCACACAAAACTGTTCTTCAATTTACTGAACACTTCAAAAGGTAAATAGAAGACTGGACGAGCCATTCATTCTTGTTGACTTCTAAGATATTTAAGAAATGCAGGAGAAGGCGAAGGAACTGAGAATGAAAAGAAATGAGAAAACCGAAGGAAAGGACGATATAGGAAATGAGGAAGAAAAAAAAAGACCAAAAACAGGACCAAGTGGAACAAACAGAAGGGAAATGAAGAAAGGTAATGAAGGAACACCTGGGTAAGAACAGCATCCATATAATAAATTATCCGCCTGCAGAATCACTCTAGGTTCCATCGTCTTATACAAGTTACCAGCTCATTTTCTCTACCTGCTGAAGAGGGCCTCTGCTGGAGGTCGAAATAAACAGCTAAACTTTTTGTTTTATTGTCGATATGCGGGTTCTCTCTCAGCATTGACGTGTTTATTACACTTCAACACACACACACACACACACACACACACACACACACACACACACACACACACACACACACACACACACACACACACACACACACACTCATATACAACAGGCCTAGTGTCTAATCGACATGTGCCTAGGACAAAATGGTAACTAACTAACACACAGTCATAACCGTAATATCTGTTTAGTCAAGGCGATAAATATGTAGATGTATGTTAAGACAATGTTAAGAACACACCTGCACTGTGTTAAAACAATGTTAAGAACACACCTGCACTGTGTTAAAACAATGTTAAGAACACACCTGCACTGTGTTAAAACAATGTTAAGAACACACCTGCACTGTGTTAAAACAATGTTAAGAACACACCTGCACTGTGTTAAAACAGTGTTAAGAACACACCTGCACTGTGATAAAGTAATGTTAAGAACACACCTGCACTGTGTTAAAACAATGTTAAGAACACACCTGCACTGTGTTAAAACAATGTTAAGAACACACCTGCACTGTGTTAAAACAATGTTAACAACACACCTGCACTGTGTTAAAACAATGTTAACAACACACCTGCACTGTGTTAAAACAATGTTAAGAACACACCTGCACTGTGATAAAGCAACGTTAAGAACACACCTGCACTGTGTTAAAACAATGTTAACAACACACCTGCACTGTGTTAAAACAATGTTAACAACACACCTGCACTGTGTTAAGACAATGTTAACAACACACCTGCACTGTGTTAAGACAATGTTAACAACACACCTGCACTGTGTTAAGACAATGTTAACAACACACCTGCACTGTGTTAAGACAATGTTAACAACACACCTGTACTGTCTTCATCTAAACTACTGCTCGTTTATCAAATTCAACACAGAGGCTAGACAAGCAACACACTAACGTTGATATACAACTTGACGGTGTATACTCAACGAGACACATACAACATACACATACAGCGGGAGAGATCATGATATGTCTAGTATATTTCTCAAGTGACCATGAACAGCACTGCTTCACCGCCCTAATGACCTCTATGAAGAATCTACAACCATTGCCCTGAAAAAAAATTACATTACCAACACGTTTTTTTTTTTGTATGTGAGACTGGGAAACTAAATGTTGAAACTTTTGTAAGTGAAGTGAGGTTTCAGCGGTGCTCTTTTTTAATATGGAGTGAACTAGTTTACGTAGTGTAATTATCAACCCTGGATATACACTGTGATGCAAGTTAGTGTACGCACAAATAACCCCAACTTTGGTGACAAACTTATGACGACGTTTCCGTCTGATCTGAACCATAAACTAGCGTATACACACTACTGATTCAAGTATTCTACAGTGTGACTTTGTAAATGGCTCAAGTTGGACCGAAACGTCGTTGTAAGCTCCTCTCTCCTATCTGCGGGTTATTTGTGTATTGTTCCAGTCACGGTATTGTGTGTTTTTGTTCACCATTCTAGAGTACTAGTGTACAAGTGACTTGAAGCCTTAACCACCCTCGTGTAGCCGATACCTTTTATGAGTTCAGAGTATTTTTCTACTTCCAGTGCCCGGCCATGAGCCAGGCTCGTCTGGTGCTTGCCTGCTCAACCAGGCCCTTGCTGCTGGTGGCCCAAAGCTGCACATATCCATCACAGCCTGGTTGAGGAGCGTGCATGTGATGTACCTGCGACGGGTTGACTGACTAATCCACCAAGCTGTTACTATCAGCGGCCCACAAACATACACAGCCTTCGCAGTCTGTATTAATGCAGGAACTGGTTCAGAAAGTGTGATATCAACAAGCACCTGGGCCAGGTGAGGTGGTGTAACCGGACCCTGGGAAGTGCCTGAGGGTGAAGCTGGGACAATGGTCGAGGATGGGCGAACGTGGGAGTGTGGGTCTGGTGTCAGCTGGCCTAACAGGTGGGCACTGGTGTCACGAGTGGGCGTGGGGTTATACACAGTGGAGGTGGGATCGTGGGCGTAGTGCTTGATGGAGAGATGAGACACAGGGCGTCTGTAAACTGCGTGGTGTTGACTGAGGCAGCAGTGTGGGCGTGAGTGATAGCAAGTGCTGTTTATGGAGGTTAGGGTGTGGGCGTGTTAGTATTATTAGTGAAGGTTAGGGTGTGGGCGTGTTAGTATTATTAGTAAAGGTTAGGGTGTGGGCGTGTTAGCATTATTAGTGAAGGTTAGGGTGTGGGCGTGAGTGATAGCAAGTGCTGTTTATGGAGGTTAGGATGTGGGCGTGTTAGTATTATTAGTGAAGGTTAGGGTGTGGGCGTGAGTGATAGCAAGTGCTGTTTATGGAGGTTAGGATGTGGGCGTGTTAGTATTATTAGTGAAGGTTAGGGTGTGGGCGTGAGTGTTAGTATTATTAGTGAAGGTTAGGGTGTGGGCGTGAGTGATAGCAAGTGCTGTTTATGGAGGTTAGGATGTGGGCGTGTTAGTATTATTAGTGAAGGTTAGGGTGTGGGCGTGAGTGTTAGTATTATTAGTGGAGGTTAGGGTGTGGGCGTGAGTGTTAGTATTATTAGTGGAGGTTAGGGTGTGGGCGTGAGTGTTAGTATTATTAGTGAAGGTTAGGGTGTGGGCGTGAGTGTTAGTATTATTAGTGGAGGTTAGGCTGTGGGCGTGAGTGTTAGTATTATTAGTGGAGGTTAGGGTGTGGGCGTGAGTGTTAGTATTATTAGTGGAGGTTAGGGTGTGGGCGTGAGTGTTAGTATTATTAGTGGAGGTTAGGGTGTGGGCGTGAGTGTTAGTATTATTAGTGGAGGTTAGGGTGTGGGCGTGAGTGTTAGTATTATTAGTGGAGGTTAGGGTGTGGGCGTGAGTGTTAGTATTATTAGTGGAGGTTAGGGTGTGGGCGTGAGTGTTAGTATTATTAGTGGAGGTTAGGGTGTGGGCGTGAGTGTTAGTATTATTAGTGGAGGTTAGGGTGTGGGCGTGGGTGTTAGCAAGTGTTAGTAATGAGGGTTAGGGTATGGGCGTTTACTTGTATTTCATACTGGTTGTAAAGGTGTTGTGTGGTGGGTCAGAGGACATGTATCAGGTGGGCGTGGTGGGTCAGAGGGAGTGTGTCAGGTGGGCGTGGTGGGTCAGAGGGCGTGTGCCAGGTGGGCTAGAGGGCGTGTGCCAGCTTGACTAGGTGGGTCAAAGGGCGTGAGCCAGTGGGCGCAGTACTACAAGTCTGGCCGAGATGTGAAGGTAGGC
>NC_091304.1:20436490-20528990 GCF_038502225.1 Cherax quadricarinatus | reverse complement strand
CGCAACCTCAGATGATGATCTACAAACTTGAGAGAGGAGGGAGTCATTATGGGGAAAATGTTACCGTACAGTGGACCACAGAATAACTATGGGAGGTCAGGGAGGACACATCAGGATGGGCAGGTGTGAGCAATGGGGTCCCTCAAGTCTGGGACTCGTAGTGATCCTCATATACATAAACATACTAGATGGATGATGTAAAAGTAATGATAATAATGATTGAAGTAGGTTTATATAGTTATAAAGTAGCTTAATAGTTGTTGATAGCGGTTCTACAAGACTTGAAAATGTCTGGTGGAATTCATAGAAAATGCAAAATTCTGAAAATCAGCGAGGGGAAAAAAAAAACAGAAGACTGACTGAGTGCACAGACTGAGGCAGTGAACTTCTAACAATACTGAACGATTGTGTAAAAGTTCCTGAAGGAAGTTCTTAGGTTCGTTTAGCATGCATACACCAATAGGCTGATTTGCACCTCCAGAGATGTGATTGTACTATATTTACATTTGTACAACACCAATCACATCATTAAAGGTTTATATCAACCGAATAACGTATACAAGCTTGGCGAACCTAAAACCTGCATTCAGGAACCTTAACAAAGACTAGTTCAATAGAACATGTTGGACCTGTCTGAGTAAGCAGCAGCAACCTGACGGAGCACATCAAGAAATTAGATATAATCCAGGGATCGCAACGAAACAGGTTTCAGAGATTAAAGGAGAGATCCACGAGAAGAGATAAGCGAACCGGACGACATTAGAGGATAGAATGACCAGGAAACACACGATGACAACGTATAAAACACTCAAGAGGAACTTAGTGCAGACAAGAGGGACTGACTGATCGATGGGAATTACAGAGACCCAAATAAGCGACACTGACGCCAAAACATGCAGTAAAACTTGGATAGATCTACTGGAATTAATATAGTTTGACCAGAGCAAAAACGAAGGTATGAATTTAGATGGGAAAGGAAAGGAGACCGAAGATAAAGAATCATTCAGAGAGGAGGGGGAGGGGGGGAGGGAGGAGGCAAAACTCAAAGAAAGGGGGTTCAGGATAAACACTTAGGAATAACCACTAGCCCCAAACCGTCCTTCGAAATTCCTGTCACATATCTGTGACTGGTTTCGAGTGTTATTGCAACCTCGCAGTCTGGCCTGAGGCCAGGCTTCCCAGATGACCTCCAGGCCAACCAGGCTGTTGGCGCTAGCGAACCGCAGGCCCATATAGGTATCACAAACTAGCTGCACAGAAAACGAATATACCGAGAATAACATCAACACAAACAAAAATCGTAGACATACGAAAAACATTCAGGAATGGCTCGTTCGAAACTGTGTGTGACCCAGTGTTGAGTATGCAGCACCAGTATGGAGCCTTACCTATTATAATACAAAAGAAAATGTCGAGAAAATGCAAAGGAGTGCATTAAGACTAGTGCTGTAATTAAGATGAATCAAATATAAAGAAAAAATACGAGAGCAAGGTTTGTGTAACAGAAGGAATGAACAACAACAACAACAACAACAACAAGAAATATGACGAAGATACACAAAGTTGCCCAATGTGTGTACAGGTCAGAAAACAAATACATAGGTTCTTTTACCAGGGATGTCGCAAAATCAGACGACACAGTTTGAGAGCACATGCTCAGACCACCTTCACCAGCACCAACACCAGAACCAGCAGCAGCACCAGCAGCAGCAGCAGCAGCAGCAGCAGCAGCAGCAGCAGCAGCAGCAGCAGCACCAGCAGCAGCACCAGCAGCAGCACCACCAGCAGTAAGGATCTCAGGAAATATTACTCTACAGGGATCGCGGTGAACAGTTAGGGAGTCTACTGACACAAATAATTTAGGTGAACGTATAACTGATACTGGTTATTTAAACTTAGTATGACAACACTTGTTTGTGTTCAGCATCGTATGTGTGTTTCAAGCTGCTTTGTATTGTATGTTAATTTTATCTTTGTTTTTATAGTGTCATGTATATAACCTTATTGCTCGGAGCGCAGAGTGACCCACACCGTCAGAGAGCTCAGTAAATATCACAACTACTACTGAAAACAAAGCAGAGTCTGCTGCCGGGGTCTGTGTTCCTCCTCTGCTCTGCTGCCGGGGTCTGTGTTCCTCCTCCGACATGACTCAAGAAATCGTAATGACACGATTGCAAATAAACCATACCCCCGGCCGGGATTGAACCCGCGGTCATAGAGTCTCAAAACTCCAGCCCGTCGCGTTAGCCAACGCGACGGGCTGGAGTTTTGAGACTCTATGACCGCGGGTTCAATCCCGGCCGGGGGTATGGTTTCCTCATCCGCTCTGCTGCCGGGGTCTGTGTTCCTCCTCCGCTCTGCTGCCGGGGTCTGTGTTCCTCCTCCGCTCTGCTGCCGGGGTCTGTGTTCCTCCTCTGCTCTGCTGCCGGGGTCTGTGTTCCTCCTCAGCTCTGCTGCCGGGGTCTGTGTTCCTCCTCCACTCTGCTGCCGGGGTCTGTGTTCCTCCTCCGCTCTGCTGCCGGGGTCTGTGTTCCTCCTCTGCTCTGCTGCCGGGGTCTGTGTTCCTCCTCCGCTCTGTTGCCGGGGTCTGTGTTCCTCCTCTGCTCTGCTGCCGGGATCTGTGTTCCTCCTCCGCTCTGCTGCCGGGGTCTGTGTTCCTCCTCCGCTCTGCTGCCGGGTCTGTGTTCCTCCTCCGCTCTGTTGCCGGGGTCTGTGTTCCTCCTCTGCTCTGCTGCCGGGGTCTGTGTTCCTCCTCCGCTCTGTTGCCGGGGTCTGTGTTCCTCCTCCGCTCTGCTGCCGGGGTCTGTGTTCCTCCTCCGCTCTGTTGCCGGGGTCTGTGTTCCTCCTCTGCTCTGCTGCCGGGTCTGTGTTCCTCCTCCGCTCTGTTGCCGGGGTCTGTGTTCCACCTCCGCTCTGCTGCCGGGGTCTGTGTTCCTCCTCCGCTCTGTTGCCGGGGTCTGTGTTCCACCTCCGCTCTGGAAATAAATGGTATAAAATACCGACACAATGGCAATATAAACACAAATGCAGTATAATGTGATCCTTTATTGACTACGTTTCGCCCACACAGTGGGCTTTTTCAAGTCACAAACAGAACTACCTGGGGTGGAAGGAACGCGAGTATTTATAGTCCGGCTGAGGTCAGGTGAAGAATGCTGCATCTGATGGTGTACCGAGTTGGGTTGTAGAGTCTAAAAACTTGGGTAGCTTGGAAAGGAGACTGGACAAGTTGGTGAGCAGACCTTCTACAGTGTTCTTATGTGGGATAGCGATGAAGAAGTTTCTTGGCAAGTGGTTCAGCTATGTTATAGAAGCCACTATTCTGGTTGAAGTTGTCGGATATAGAAATAAGTGATGATTCCAGGATTCTTCGGTATTGAGTGTTGTCTTCTGTGGCGATAAGTCTTGAGTTTCTGTAGTTTATCAAGTGGTTGTGTGAATTACGGTGTTGTACGCAGGCATTCCTTGTGTCGTCAGACCTGCTTGCGTATTGGTGTTCTGAAATACGTGTTTGGAGGTCCCTTGATGTTTCGCCCACGTATAACTTGTTGCAGTCATTACAAGGGATTATGTATACCCCTGCAGAGGATGGAGGCTTGTCCTGCCTACTACTGGTGATGTCCTTGATGGTCGTGGTTGTGGAGGTAGATACTTGGAATGATGTTTTGGCAAAGATGTTGGAAACATGTTTGGCAATGGAGTTGGTGGGAAGGACTATGTATCTCTTCTCGGCAGTGTCTTCTCTGGGTGTGTTGAAGATGTTTAGTGCTCGCCGTCTGCAGTCTCTGATGAAGTGACGAGGATAGTGGAGTTTGGAAAATACCTGTTCAATTATAGTGCATTCTTCCTCAAGGAACTCGTTGCTGCAGATTCTGAGTGCACGCAGGAAGAAGCCTATAATTACACCACGTTTGGTTTTGGTGTCGTGGTGAGAGTAGAAGTGGAGAAGATCGTTTTGGTTGGTGGGTTTTCGATAGACTTTAAAACGAAGTTCGTGGTCAGCTTTGCAGAGTAGAACATCAAGGAAAGGAAGAGTGTTGTCGACCTCTTCTTCAAGTGTGAACTGGATTGAAGGCTCTAGACTCTACAACCCAACTCGGTACATCATCAGATGCAGCATTCTTCACCTGACCTCAGCCGGACTATAAATACTCGCGTTCCTTCCACCCCAGGTAGTTCTGTTTGTGACTTGAAAAAGCCCACTGTGTGGGCGAAACGTAGTCAATAAAGGATCACATTATACTGCATTTGTGTTTATATTGCCACCTCCGCTCTGTTGCCGGGGTCTGTGTTCCTCCTCCGCTCTGCTGCCGGGGTCTGTGTTCCTCCTCCGCTCTGTTGCAGGGGTCTGTGTTCCTCCTCCGCTCTGTTGCCGGGGTCTGTGTTCCACCTCCGATCTGCTGCCGGGGTCTGTGTTCCTCCTCCGCTCTGCTGCCGGGGTCTGTTCCTCCTCCGCTCTGCTGCCGGGGTCTGTGTTCCTCCTCCGCTCTGTTGCCGGGGTCTGTGTTCCACCTCCGCTCTGCTGCCGGGGTCTGTGTTCCTCCTCCGCTCTGCTGCCGGGGTCTGTGTTCCTCCTCCGCTCTGTTGCCGGGGTCTGTGTTCCTCCTCCGCTCTGCTGCCGGGGTCTGTGTTCCTCCTCCGCTCTGATGCCGGGGTCTGTTCCTCCTCCGCTCTGTTGCCGGGGTCTGTGTTCCACCTCCGATCTGCTGCCGGGGTCTGTGTTCCTCCTCCGCTCTGCTGCCGGGGTCTGTGTTCCTCCTCCGCTCTGTTGCCGGGGTCTGTGTTCCTCCTCCGCTCTGTTGCCGGGGTCTGTGTTCCTCCTCCGCTCTGCTGCCGGGGTCTGTGTTCCTCCTCCGCTCTGCTGCCGGGGTCTGTTCCTCCTCCGCTCTGCTGCCGGGGTCTGTGTTCCTCCTCCGCTCTGTTGCCGGGGTCTGTGTTCCACCTCCGCTCTGCTGCCGGGGTCTGTGTTCCTCCTCCGCTCTGCTGCCGGGGTCTGTGTTCCTCCTCCGCTCTGTTGCCGGGGTCTGTGTTCCTCCTCCGCTCTGCTGCCGGGGTCTGTGTTCCTCCTCCGCTCTGCTGCCGGGGTCTGTGTTCCTCCGCTCTGCTGCCGGGGTCTGTGTTCCTCCTCCGCTCTGCTGCCGGGGTCTGTGTTCCTCCTCTGCTCTGCTGCCGGGGTCTGTGTTCCTCCTCCACTCTGCTGCCGGGGTCTGTGTTCCTCCTCCGCTCTGCTGCCGGGGTCTGTGTTCCTCCTCCGCTCTGCTGCCGGGGTCTGTGTTCCTCCTCTGCTCTGCTGCCGGGGTCTGTGTTCCTCCTCCGCTCTGTTGCCGGGGTCTGTGTTCCTCCTCTGCTCTGCTGCCGGGATCTGTGTTCCTCCTCCGCTCTGCTGCCGGGGTCTGTGTTCCTCCTCCGCTCTGCTGCCGGGTCTGTGTTCCTCCTCCGCTCTGTTGCCGGGGTCTGTGTTCCTCCTCTGCTCTGCTGCCGGGGTCTGTGTTCCTCCTCCGCTCTGTTGCCGGGGTCTGTGTTCCTCCTCCGCTCTGCTGCCGGGGTCTGTGTTCCTCCTCCGCTCTGTTGCCGGGGTCTGTGTTCCTCCTCTGCTCTGCTGCCGGGTCTGTGTTCCTCCTCCGCTCTGTTGCCGGGGTCTGTGTTCCACCTCCGCTCTGCTGCCGGGGTCTGTGTTCCTCCTCCGCTCTGCTGCCGGGGTCTGTGTTCCTCCTCCGCTCTGCTGCCGGGGTCTGTGTTCCTCCTCCGCTCTGCTGCCTGGGTCTGTGTTCCTCCTCCGCTCTGCTGCCGGGGTCTGTGTTCCTCCTCCGCTCTACTGCCGGGGTCTGTGTTCCTCCTCCGCTCTGCTGCCGGGGTCTGTGTTCCTCCTCCGCTCTGCTGCCGGGGTCTGTGTTCCTCCTCCGCTCTACTGCCGGGGTCTGTGTCCCTCCTCCGCTCTGGTGCTAATCACAGTGGCAGTTGAAACACCTGAAGTAGCTGCAGAAAAAATTACTTCGTCTGCTTTTCTTGCCCCAGCGAGCAAGGCTACACCTGCCGCCCACCAAACCTCGGAATAATTCCCAGTTTGTGCATGGTAAAAGTGGAGGTGTTAGAGAAAACAATGTGGAAGTGTGAGAGCTCTCTGCAACACAAGTGTGTGAGAGTTGTCTGCAACACAAGTGTGTGAGAGTTGTCTGCAACACAAGTGTGAGAGAGTTGTCTGCAACACAAGTGTGTGAGAGTTGTCTGCAACACAAGTGTGAGAGAGTTGTCTGCAACACTAGTGTGTGAGAGTTGTCTGCAACACAAGTGTGAGAGAGTTGTCTGCAACACAAGTGTGAGAGAGTTGTCTGCAACACTAGTGTGTGAGTTGTCTGCAACACAAGTGTGAGAGAGTTGTCTGCAACACTAGTGTGAGAGAGTTGTCTGCAACACAAGTGTGAGAGAGTTGTCTGCAACACAAGTGTGTGAGAGTTGTCTGCAACACAAGTGTGAGAGAGTTGTCTGCAACACTAGTGTGTGAGAGTTGTCTGCAACACTAGTGTGTGAGAGTTGTCTGCAACACAAGTGTGAGAGAGTTGTCTGCAACACTAGTGTGTGAGAGTTGTCTGCAACACAAGTGTGAGAGAGTTGTCTGCAACACTAGTGTGTGAGAGTTGTCTGCAACACAAGTGTGAGAGAGTTGTCTGCAACACTAGTGTGTGAGAGTTGTTTGCAACACAAGTGTGAGAGAGTTGTCTGCAACACTAGTGTGAGAGAGTTGTCTGCAACACTAGTGTGTGTGTGAGTTGTCTGCAACACAAGTGTGAGAGAGTTGTCTGCAACACTAGTGTGTGAGAGTTGTCTGCAACACAAGTGTGTGAGAGTTGTCTGCAACACTAGTGTGTGAGAGTTGTCTGCAACACTAGTGTGAGAGTTGTCTGCAACACTAGTGTGTGAGAGTTGTCTGCAACACTAGTGTGTGAGAGTTGTCTGCAACACTAGTGTGAGAGTTGTCTGCAACACTAGTGTGTGAGAGTTGTCTGCAACACTAGTGTGTGAGAGTTGTCTGCAACACTAGTGTGTGAGAGTTGTCTGCAACACAAGTGTGTGAGAGTTGTCTGCAACACTAGTGTGTGAGAGTTGTCTGCAACACTAGTGTGTGAGAGTTGTCTGCAACACTAGTGTGTGAGAGTTGTCTGCAACACTAGTGTGTGAGAGTTGTCTGCAACACTAGTGTGTGAGAGTTGTCTGCAACACTAGTGTGTGAGAGTTGTCTGCAACACTAGTGTGTGAGAGTTGTCTGCAACACTAGTGTGTGAGAGTTGTCTGCAACACTAGTGTGTGAGAGTTGTCTGCAACACTAGTGTGTGAGAGTTGTCTGCAACACTAGTGTGTGAGAGTTGTCTGCAACACTAGTGTGTGAGAGTTGTCTGCAACACTAGTGTGTGAGAGTTGTCTGCAACACAAGTGTGTGAGAGTTGTTTGCGTCATCAGTGTGAAGATGATATGAATCAGCGAGATGGTGAGTCATTTAAGAGAGATCATTGCTCGAGGCAGCTCTTGTTCAACATGTTAGAGTGTTTTTCTGCCTCTGTCAATCTCTCTCCCCTCAAGGAAGGTTCCTTGATGTTGGTGAGGGGCTCTTGATTTAAGGAATTGGATCTGTGCTCCAGTTCCCCGAATTAAGCCTGAATGCCTTCCACATCCCCCCCAGGCGCTGTATAATCCTCCGGGTTTAGCGCTTCCCCCTTGATTATAATATTAATAATAATGTCAATCTCTCTCTCTCTTTCTCTCTACCTCTGTCAGTCTCCCTCTCTCATTCATTTCCTACCCAATCCAGTCTCTTAAGCTTCCACTTAGCGGCGTCATCACCAGTCACAAGATACCAAACACAAAACCTACCTTAGCAGCCTCCACCCACCTGCCCACTCCACAGTGGTCAGTGTACCACCCACTCCACAACAGTCCACACCCCACCCACCTCCCCACTTCCCACCCTCCCCACTCAACCTGCGAGCACTCCACGCTCCGCCAAGTGTAAATATACTCCTCAGGTGAGTAATGGTGTTAGTGGGGGTCCCATGATGCTTTACTCGTGATTTACCTGTGCACTATTCCTTTACAGTGCACTGAGATAGAGGAGGTTGGGCTTATGAAATAAAGGAAATCCTTTCTTGGATCGCGCAACAACCAAAACCAATCTAGGTTGCGACAGGGACAGGTACCTCTTCCATAATCGTTTGGGATAGGGATAGGTACCTCTACCATTTTAGTCTGGGATAGGGATACGTAACTACATATCTTTGTGGGAATCAGATTTTTGGCTGACTGAAAACCAAGTCATTACCTCTACGTGATACTCTCTCAGTACCGGGGCATTCCAGTTATTTTGTAGATAAAGAAATGTTCCTTTAATGTATAATAATTTAATGTTTTTCAACATATATAAAGCGTGCATTTATTGATTGTTTTTAGCAAAATGTGTATGAGTAGTCTATCTACACCAGCATAATAAATAAATAAATAAATAAATAAAATGTGTATATATATATATATATATATATATATATATATATATATATATATATATATATATATATACACAATGTTCAAATAGCCAAAGTTGGAATATGAAGCGGCTTTGTAGTGACCCACACAATAAAAAACACGTAGATTATTTAGAAAAGGTCCAAAGAAGAGCTGAAAAATAGTTAAGAGCAATGAAACAGAAGAATTACGATGACTGGTTGCTAAGAACACAGCTAACAACGCTGAGTGAGGCAGAAGAAGACTAGGGGTTTCCGTCGTACCAGCAACATGGAGAACAGAAAGACAGTTGTAAACTGAGAGAAAAGTGGAGCTGAAGGGATACAAGAAAGTTTTCTTCACAAAGTGGTAGACCAGAAGAATGAATTAAAAGATGCATCGAAAGCTCCAGACAATGAGTATTGGGGAGGAAAAAATTACGATAAAAATATACTGAAGGTGGAACATGAGCATAACTCTACTCTTGTAGGTACAGACAGGGAGTTATTCTCTCTCTCTCTCTCTCTCTCTCTCTCTCTCTCTCTCTCATCCCATACCTTCCTCCCACTACCAACAATAAACTCTGCCCTGGTTAGCTCGCTCCGACACACCGATATCATAAACCAATCATCCAAACCAGATATGCAAATGGCTTAATAATGCGGAGACGTGTGTAAGAGCATTTAAAGAAACCAGATTTTTATCTGCAAGGATTATATATATATATATATATATATATATATATATATATATATATATATATATATATATATATATATATATATATATATTGTGTGTGTGTACATACACACAGTATATATACAACACATGTCACTTCTGATCAAGGTAAGGTGACTCAAAGAAGGCAACACATTCACCATCATTCATTCAATAGTTGTCTCGCCAGACGTGCGCAGACATCACAATTCAAATAACCCTCTGAACCTCATATCCTTCAGAGTGAAGGTCTTACAATTCTAACCTTTAGAACTCAAGACTGTTCAGCCGGTTTTTCCCTGAATCCCTTCATAAATGTCACCTTGCCAACACTCTGACAGCAATTCAAATCTCTCTTAAAAAAAAAAAAAAACGCTCGTCTTTACCCACTCCAACCTAACACACTGATGCGTGCGTGTGGATACTCACACTCCTACCACTGAAGAGCACCACCACGCCTCCAACCTGTCCAGGAACGTCTCCTACATTATCTCCCGTCTGATCCAGTTTTATACACCTTCTGCTCCGTCCTTTCTAAATGTCCAAACCATCTCAATAACTGCTCCACTACTCTGAATTATGCATTTTATATCACCAGTCTTCTACTTTGAACATTCCTGATTCTCTGCATGACAGACACATCACACTGATCTCAGATATACACCATCACTGACTATAGCCTCCTCCTCCTCCTCCTCGTTGAAGCACAATGCTTCACATTTATACAAATCTATTTACGCTACCAGGTAGATATACCATTCCCATCACTGATCACTGATCTAGGCTGTTACTGCTTCGACTACGAGCCACAGCCCGGCTCCGGCCTCTAGGTATCTCAGCTCTCTCTTGAAGCACAATGCTTCTTGATGGGAGGCACTTATATGGTGTTTTCTCTTAGTGTAAATGGCGCCCCTACTATTTTACGCTACCAGTGTATTTGGGACCATTCCTTCCAAGATTTTCCAAGTGGTAGGTAGGTAGACCATATTCTGGTACATCCCACTTTTCCCTACACTGATAGATTTCTTTCTTTCCACAGATGCCTCCGCATTCTACCCATTATCTTCTCCTCACCTATTCTGTGGTTATACCTTTGATGAGTTTCGAGTGTTTTACTATTCTCGGAACCCGGCCATGGGCCAGGCTCGACTGGTACTAGCCTCGTCAACCAAGCTGTTGCTGCTGGAGGTCCACTTCCCCACGTATACATCACAGCCTGGTTGATCTGGTACCTGGTGACGATACTTGTCCAGTTTCCTCTTGAAGACTTTTACACTTTTTCCAGCAGTGTTTCTGACATCTTCTGGTAAGATGTGGTTCATCTCATCTTACACAGACGCTGACTCACTCGCTCTATGCTTCCTCCCTTTACTCTTGATGTCCAATCTTCCATAACCCAGACAATGTCTCACCCCTCAAACTCTCGCTCTTTTCCTACCTTCTGTTGGAACTTTCCATCTTTAATACGCCAACTCAGACTTCTCCACCAACCTTCGTAAATTTCTTTCCAGTGTTCCACAAAATCACCAAGTCATCAGGAGAGAGAAAGTCAGGGTGAGAGAAATGAGATGTGAAGGTACCAAGAGTAAATGCAGAAAACAAGAGAAAGAACAAAGCAAAGGGGAAAAAATAAAAGAAGGCGCAGTAAGGAAGGCAAGGAAGAGGGAAAGAGAGAGACAGGAGGCTTCAGGGTGCAATAAGAAAGGCAAAGGTCGTGAACTCCCAAATTTTTTGTCAATGCCAAAAAAAAAAAAAATCATATGTTACTGCTTCTCATTACGTTGTTAGTGGAGCCATGTTGACGACCCTTGCTTAAAGTCTCTGTCTCTGTCTCTCTCTCTCTCTCTCTCTCTCTCGATCCAATTCTAGAGATGAGAATGTAAAATAACGAGGAATGATGGGAGGAAACTCCGTAGGTAAAAGTAGGGAAAATGGGAGTCAGTGAGTAGTGAGGGTGAATGAGGGGAAGTGAGGGTGAATGAGAGGGAACTGAGGGTGAATGACAGGGAGTGAGAGTTAATGAGAGGAAGGGGGAAGTGAGGGTGAATGAGCGTTGAAAGATAGGATGAGAGTGAACGAGGGGATAGTAAAGAGTGACAGTAATAATGGATATATGAAGGATAAAATTTAAAAAAAAAAATTCTGAACAAAGCAGTAAGCGAGGGGAGAGAAGGAAATAACAGGAGGGAACAGACGAGGTAGAGAGGGTGAGGGGAAGGAGGGGAAGTGGATGGCAGATAAAGGGACGAGATAAGGGGATGACAAAGGGAAAGGGAGAAGCGTGCAGGAGGGTGACATGAATTCCCAGCACCACCAGCCAAAGTAAAAAAAAAAAAAAAAAAAAGAAAAAAAATCAAGAAAAGGATGAAAAAGGAGAAAACGTAGAAGTAAACGAAGGAAATTATGATTAGGTAGACGTGGCGGACAAGGAGAAAGAGGAGGGAAGGAGGGAAGAGGGAGGGAAGAGGAGGACGAGGAAGAGGTGGATGACACATCAGTGTCATCCACCGATATGAGGTGTCTCATGCATTAGATGAAGACCAGAACTGGATGACAGGCATGACAAACTCCCATTCTTGGTTTCCTCTTCCCACCATAGAAAAAAAAACATCCGTCTTCAAGTAAGGTATAATGATACACGCGCACGTTTACTCACTTAATTGTGGTTTGCAGAGGTTGTTTCATAGCTCCTGGCCCCGCTTCTTCACTGGTCGCCACTTTGTGTGTATGTTTCACTACTGAAACAAACCCAGGCATCATGCTAGCAGGAAAGCATGTGTTTGGGTCTGGTATCAGAGCTGATACATGTGGACATGTTCTCTCACTTGCCCCATGCACTTCAACGGACGTGACCTCCCCCCCCCCAACCAAAAGAAATCTACTATATATCACCAGGAACAACAAGATAATACCACAATTTACCACCAGGAGCAGTAAGATAATGCCAACCAGAATTTACCACCAGGAACAAGATAAAGCAAGAATTTAACTTCAAGATAATGCTAGAATTTCCAATCTAAGAACAGGTAAATAGCACCAGCAGAACTTGACAATTCATGATGCTACTGATATGTACAACATCTAAGTAAATCATTTTCTTCCACAGCTTCAACATAAACAGGAACTAAATGCGCCATTTAAATTTCGTGGATTTATGTGGCAGCAACACTGGTGCATTAAAGCAAAAGAAGCAACAACGTTGTAAAGATACCAATGTTTTCCCAGTAGTTTACACAGTTCAAGTTATATATGCAACACTAACTCTACAGAAGCTCTTCCTTTACTCTCATTTATTTTTCCAACGTCATGGCTGTGTACACAGACACTGTTACACTGGATGTTGCATCCACCGGCCTCTCCACTCCTCGTTACTAAGTTTATTAAGGTACAGGTACACATATATACCCTTATATAAATTATCATACATAGCATCCAAGCGTTTCGTGGTCACGAAAGCGCTTGGAATTTCTCTATTCTTTCACAGTGGTTGCTTTGCATATTCTGAAATCACCTGTTTACTGTGATCTTATTGCATATATATATATATATATATATATATATATATATATATATATATATATATATATATATATATATATATATAATATATATATATTTATATATTTATATATATTTATATATATATGATTTACCATTGCCAGTTCCTACTATCATTAAACTTATTAAACTTTGCATTGTTGATGCAAAATTTGTATTTAATGATAAGTTTTACACTCAGAAGTTTGGTATGGCAATGGGAAATCCTCTTTCACCTGTTCTTAGTAACCTATACATGAAATTTTTTGAAACAAGGTTGCTTAACACAATCCTCCCTAATAGAGCTAAATGGTTCAGATATGTTGATGATATTTTGTGTCTTATGCCCAAAAATGTAGATATACACCATTTCCTTGGCAAATTAAATAGCTTAGCCCATTCTATAAACTTTACTGTTGAGTTTGAAGAAAATAACTCATTGCCTTTTCTAGATGTTTTAATTATTAAGGGTAATAATGAATTCAAATTTAAAATTTACAGAAAACCTACAAATAACTGTTCCTATGTCCACTATTATTCCTCGCATCAAGATAGAGTCAAACTGTCTGTTTTCTCATCAATGTTTTTGAGAGCTTTACGAATTTGTAGTCCTGAGTTCATAGATGAGGAAATATCCAAAATTTATGAAATAGGTAATGATTTAAAATACCCAAGAAATGTAATTGATAAATCTTTTAAAGTTGCTAGAAACACTTTTTATAATCCAAAAAGGGACAACCAGCCTTATTCAACTAAAAATATGTTGGTTCTCCCTTACCATGAAAACTTGGTTGATATGCCTTCTCTTCTTAAGACTTTTAATATTAAAGTTGTATTAAAAAATCTTGATACAGTAAAAAAACTTTTGATAAAGAATTCCCCCCAAAATGCTGATGGATGTGTCTATAAGATTCCTTGTAAAATTTGCGATAAAGTTTATTACGGTCAAACTGGTAAAAATCTCGAACTAAGATTAAAACAACATAAATATAGCATTAGAACTGGACAAGATTCCAATGCTCTATTTATTCATGTAAGAGATTTTAACCATCCAACTGATTTTCAAAAAATTGAGAAAGTAGTATCAAGCAAGTCCATGGTCGACAGGAATATAATTGAATCTTGTTTCATAAAAAGCAGTTTTGACAATAATATGAATATTTCCTTTGGTTTATATAAATTAGATCCATTTATAATTAATAGAATTTGGGAAGAATTTAATAATACACTGGACAAATAATAATTTTTAAATTTTCTTGGGTAGAATAGTTTGTGGGTGAGTTTTGAAAAGGACCTATCCAAGTTGGGTCGCCGCGCGTCACGTGTTTAACCGTTGTGGGATCTGATAGTGAGGTGCTGGCCAGACCCCTTATATAGCTTCCTTGGATGCTTTACTTTCATAGTTCCTTGATAATGTGAGTAGTCACGAAAGCGCTTGGAATTTCTCTATTCTTTCAGAGTGGTTGTTTTGCATATTTTGAAATCACCTGTTTACTGTGATCTTATTGCATATATATATATATATATATATATATATATATATATATATATATATATATATATATATATATATATATATATATATATATATATATATATATATATATATATTTATATATTATATACACAAATAACCCGCACATAAAAGAGAGAAGCTTACGAAGACGTTCCGGTCCGACTTGGACCATTGACAAAGTCACACTAACAGAGGTGGAGCAGGACGCTCCATTGACTTTGTCAATGGTCCAAGTCGGACCGAAACGTCGTCGTAAGCTTCTCTCTTTTATGTGCGGGTTATTTGTGTATCGTTCCAGTCACGGTATTGTGCCTTTTTGTTATTTATATATTATATATTATATATATATTATAATTTAACGGTCCCGGGGATCATCGGACCAGTGGGACGGTCTTAGACTAGGCCCAGTTTCAATAATATAGCACTTCATGGTGCTCAGAACCACTGGTCACCACTTGGACCACTTCATTCAACTGAAGTACCCCAATAACTTCTGATATTTAAATTTTACACCAGTGGTAACCATGACTACTAAGCGTCTCCACCTGCCACTCAGGATACAAGCCCATCCTGCAACCCATCCTCGTAAACAAAGTCAGTAATTCACTGTGGCTAAGGCAGTGGGATGAGTGACTGTTACACGAGGTTAAAACAGTAATTATCTCACTGTATATTGTAGAGTGCACTACCTGGGTCCACGTTTCTTGTTCATGCTTCGATTTTTTTAATCGCCTGTGAAAAATTTCATTTACTGACGTTGTAGTACATTATAAACGGTCGATTTTTATTGGCAGACGACACTGTAACCTAATCAGAGTTAATGGAAATACAGTATATCAAGAAATTTGGAGAAAACATTGTGAAAACCCGACTGTGAATTTGTGACGACAGGTGGCATTCTGGCCACACGTATCAGGTGACCACCTGTGAGGGATAAGGGTGAACCTTTCACAGAATATTTGAGAAATCATCAAATAAAGGAGAAAAAAAAACATATCCATAATCTTAACCGTCAGTGTGTAAGTAGTGACACTTGTAGCAACAGTGGGGACAAAATATATACGTTGAAATTGTGTTGTTTATTTAAAGATCTGTAAGTAAAGAATAAACACAGGGTCATATGTTCACACTGATATTGTAGTTTTAGAGGAAGGTCCGACTGATGCTGGCATTCTGTCTAATGGAAAAAACAGGTGCCGGATTTCATATGTATCCTGATAGATGAAGACACTGGGTAGTCCTCCACACTGCTAAGCTTCAACGTGGATGTCTAAGCTGCTGGACAACAAGGACTGGTGTGGAGTTTGATAGGGCTGGTTTGAAGCTTGACAGGATTGGTCTGGGGTTTGACTAGGTTAGTGTGGACCTGGGCAGAGCTGTTGCGGGTTGTGATAGGACTGTTATAATGCTTAACAGGACTGGTGTGAGGCTTGACAGGACTGGTGTGGTGCTTGACATGGCCTGACAGCGTGGGGCCCCCGACAGGGAGGGTCTGGGGACTGACGTGGGGACTGACATGGCTGGCGTGGGGCCTGACTGGCCTGGTTGAGGGCAGTAGGCGGGGCAGGTAGCCAGACATTCCTCTCTGAAATAGGCTTAACACCACCTTTCAAAACAAATGCTACTACTCTCACCCACCAGCACTAGCAACAAGCAATGTCAACACCTCTGCTATAATGTACACTACCACAAACATTACTTTTCTAACCTCACCAGGAAAAAGATATTTATATGATCTTAACTAAACGTTTTAAGATAAACAATCGCAGCACTTCCTGACTTTATTTCACTTTTTTCAGAAAGTTTCGTTCGGATTATTAACCCAGAGGGTTACTAACCCAGGATAACCCAGTTGAGATACGTTATCACACTGGCTTTTTTCTGCTGGTGTCAGGCAGGAGGTCTGTTGATCATTCCCCTTATGCATGGTGGGAGGCTGTTGAACAGTCTTGGGCCCAAGACATTCATTGTGTTATCTCTTAGTGTACTCATGACACCCCTGCTCTTCACTGAGGGTAATTTGCACCTCCTGCCTAAGTCTTTTGCTTTTGTAGGGAGTGATTTCTGTGTGCAAATTTAGAACCAGTACCTCTAGGATTTTCCAGGTGTTGACTATAATGCCTCTTTCTAGTTCTGTCCCTAGATCACATAACCCTGAATAACTGATGTCCACTATATCTATCTCGTGTGTGTGCTTCAGTGTCCATCTGAGAGAGGGGGTGTTACCGGCCCTAGTTACGAAGTAACAACTTTCTCCTGTTATTCTTCACATAACCAAGGTTATATACCCCGTTAGGCCCTAGTGCTTTTGTCGGGTTTAGTTTTCTTGAAGGTCCTTCACTTCACCTGTCTCAGAACCTAGTGTAAGCTCACCTCTCGCAGGATTAAAAATACTCGCTTTTACCCTAAACCCAGAGTTGGTGCTCAGCTGAACCTTAAACCTATATGATGTTCAGATGAACCTAAAACGCAGTTGGTGATCAAGGTGAACCTTAAACTCAGCTGGTGCTGAGATGAACCTAAAATGCAGCTGGTACTCGGGTGATCCTAAACCGCAGCTAGTGCTCAGGTGAACCTTAAGGGGCACGTTAGTTCCTCTGTCTTCTAATATGTTATTTTTCCACTATAATCTACCTTGTCCAAAATTACCATCGCATTTGCTTTGTTTCGTAAGGTGAAGTCCAGGATCTCTCCTTAATTCATGGTATAACTTAACAAATCTTTGAGGACAACTGTGTTGCCGAGGTCTGAGCGAAGTTCAGACCTCGGAGGGGAGGGGATGGAGAAGTGAAAGACCTGGCAGATAACATGGGGAGGAGCCACACCCACCTGATGGATGAACACCTGGGGGACGAAGGAACATTTAAGAAAGGGAAGAATACGCGCGGGAGGGAAGAACGACATGTGGGGGAGGGAAGAACGAGATGTGGGGGAGGGAAGAACGACATGTGGGGGAGGGAAGAACGACACGTGGGGGAGGGGAAGAACGAGAGAGGCAAATACGGCAGCTAATGAATAAATAGGAAGACGACGCTAATCAAGCTAGTTAATTATAGCAATAAATCAGGTGACTAAACAGGAAGACCAGAGCCGTTCAATGGTAGATAAATAATACCAGGTCAACGGGGGTGTGTGCTAGAGAGAGAGAGAGAGAGAGAGAGAGAGAGAGAGAGAGAGAGAGAGAGAGAGAGACAGAGAGAGAGACAGAGAGAGAGACAGAGAGACAGAGAGAGAGACAGAGAGAGAGACAGAGAGAGAGACAGAGAGACAGAGAGAGAGACAGAGAGAGAGACAGAGAGAGAGACAGAGAGAAACATAAGAAAGAAGGAACACTGTAGCAGGCCTACTGACCCATGCGAAGCAGGTCTATGTCCCCCCCCCCCCCGGATTAGTCCAATGACCCACCAAGTCAGGTCACTTCCACTTAAGGAAGGAGCAAAGCATCAGACCTAGAAGCACAACTTAATCAGGTCCACCCCACCCCCACTTATGTATTTATCTAACCTATTTTTAAAACTACACAACGTTTTAGCCTCTATAACTCTACTCGGGAGTTTGTTCGGAAACTGAAGGTTTCAGAAAACGAACGGTGCAAAATGTAAACGGGTTGGTTACTGCACCCTCGTGCCTTGACAGCTCCGCTGACAGCAATCTTGAAACGATTTCAAGGGCAACAAGTTCCGTAGTAGTAGTAGTAGTAGTAGTAGTAGCTGTCGTAGTAGTGTTAATATATAATAATATCGTAGTAGTAGTAGTAGTAGAAATAGTCGCACTAGTAGTAGAAATAGTAGCAGTAGTTACAAGTACTACTACGAGAAATAGTTTAGCAATAAATTAGGATAAAAAGGACTAAAAATACACATTTAAGCTATTACATGCAAACTACTGGATACATTACTATCAAAACGTCTAACTGTGAATTATCAAGCCTGAGTAATTACCAGCTTTGAATACCAGTTTTGTTTTTTGAACCTACTAATGGTGGAGGGGCCGGTTACCGAGGGAAAATATCGAGGAATCCAGATAGCCGCCAGAGTGCCACTAACCACGAATTTTCTCACAACAGATTCGATAAGTTCAGAGTTTGAGGTCTGTCAAAGATCGAACCAGAGGATAAGGGCGTTTACGATGGTCCACTGGAAGGTCCAGAGACATGGATGCTATCTAAGAAGGAAGACAGTGGGTTTGAGATGCTGTTATCGAGATGGGAGAGGGAAGAAGAGTCGAGAAGCTGATCCAGCAGGGAGAATGTTTGATCAGGGATGCTGAGGGTTATCCCAGGAGAATGTGAGTTCAGGGATGCTGGGGTCATCCCAGGTAAATGTTAGATCAGGGATGCTGGTGTTATCCCAGGAGAGTATTGGATCAGGGATGCTGGGGTTATCCCAGGAGAATGTTGGACCAGGGATGCTGCGGTTATCCCAGGAAAATATAGGGCCAGGGATGCTGGGGTCATAAATCTAACATACTCTACAAATAATGTTAAACAACACCATAACTACATCTACATAAAAATGTATATGCGGGTTATAAATCCAAAAATAATAAGCACATACATCACTTCACGCATGTTGTGGTCCTGAGAGGGTGGACTCACAGCTCACTCATTATCACGTACACTCACCCACATATTGTAACAACACACACTTTCAAAAGTGTCCTTAAATAGAGATATACTACTATATATATGCTTATTGGTAAAATCTTACTAGTACCTTTATTAGTAATACATGTTCATGAGGGTTCTACTGAGGCGACAAGGGTATAACTATATTATTATTATTAAAAATCACAATACTATTATAATCTATTTAGCTGCTGTATCAGGAAATGTTTCCGTAATAGTTTCTTGAGGATTGTAGCATATTATTAATTTTGATATCCCGCTGTCATCTCCTTAGCCTAAATATAACACAGATTTAATACAAAGATTTATTACATTCCTGAAAGAGAGGGAGAGAGAGAGAGAGAGAGAGAGAGAGAGAGAGAGAGAGAGAGAGAGAGGGACGGGGGGGGGGGTATTTACGTGAGAGAAGGCCATGAAGAAGGTAGGCAGGTGTGAAGTCTGCCGCGAGACTTAACCTCCCTAGCACAAGGCCACGATAAAGATTGAAAGTGGGGAAGAGAGGGGGATAGAAAAGAATAACTGGGAGACGAGGAAGTGTAGCAGGAGAAGAGGAAGGGAGGGGAGAAAAGAAAATAAGGAAAAATAACACAGTTGTGACTAGTTTCAAGAGTAAGTCAACCCTAGCATTCCTGACAACAGCAATATATTCAAGGTTTGCTGCTGGTTCCGGAGGCTCGGTCACTGTGGTTCCTCTACCCTAGCAGCCCAGCCTGAAGCCACGTTTCCTCGCTGACTGTTTAATCAACCTGGATGTTGCTATTCCCGGCGCGCTGGCCCACTTAGCCATCACAACCCAGTTCATCTAGCGCTTGACGGAGGTAGTGATCCAGTTTCCCCAGTCTCTCTTCCCCTTCTCAATGAGATACGAGCGGGGTGAGAGGGAGCCAACATACCAAGTCATGACTACCAGAGTGTAAACAGAGATTCTGCAGCTGAAGCAGGCAGCAACCCTCCTGTCTGGTCGTGCAGGACACTCAACATCTGCATCTACCTTCTTTGTGGCCAAGAATGGTGGCCAGGGAGGGAAGGAACAAGGGATGGCGGCTACTGAGGGAGAGATGATTGTTAGGAAGGGTGGGCAGAAAGAAAGGGAAGGAGGGAGGAAGGAAAGGACTGGGACTGAGGGAAGGGAATGGAAGGGGCGAGTGAATAAATGTTCCTGTCATGCAAGCTTTATAGAAAGAAAGGAATGAATAAAAAAGAGAGGGGGTGATGGAAAGGAGAGAAATGAGGGCAAGAAGAAGAAAAAAAGTGCGAAAAGGTAACAAGGGAACATTGGATAAACTGTACTGATGGATGGAGAGGATAGATAACGAGTAGATAAACCAATCCCCATCCCTCCACAAACAACCACAAGGCTACATTACACACGCACACACACACACACACACACACACACACACACACACACACACACACACACACACACACACACACACACGCACGCACGCGCACACGCGCGCACACGCACACACACGCACACACACACACACACACACACACACACACACACACACACACACACACACACACACACACACACTGTTTCTGGTATTTGTGAACGACATGACGGAAGGAATAGACTCTGAGGTGTCCCTGTTTGCAGATGACGTGAAGTTGATGAGAAGAATTCATTCGATCGAAGACCAGGCAGAACTACAAAGGGATCTGGACAGGCTGCAGACCTGGTCCAGCAATTGGCTCCTGGAGTTCAATCCCACCAAGTGCAAAGTCATGAAGATTGGGGAAGGGCAAAGAAGGCCGCAGACGGAGTACAGTCTAGGGGGTCAGAGACTACAAACCTCACTCAAGGAAAAAGATCTTGGGGTGAGTATAACACCAGGCACATCTCCTGAAGCGCACATCAACCAAATAACTGCTGCAGCATATGGGCGCCTAGCAAACCTCAGAACAGCATTCCGACATCTTAATAAGGAATCGTTCAGGACCCTGTACACCGTATACGTTAGGCCCATATTGGAGTATGCGGCACCAGTTTGGAACCCACACCTAGCCAAGCACGTAAAGAAACTAGAGAAAGTGCAAAGGTTTGCAACAAGACTAGTCCCAGAGCTAAGAGGTATGTCCTACGAGGAGAGGTTAAGGGAAATCAACCTGACGACACTGGAGGACAGGAGAGATAGGGGGGGACATGATAACGACATACAAAATACTGAGAGGAATTGACAAGGTGGACAAAGACAGGATGTTCCAGAGATTGGACACAGTAACAAGGGGACACAGTTGGAAGCTGAAGACACAGATGAATCACAGGGATGTTAGGAAGTATTTCTTCAGCCACAGAGTAGTCAGTAAGTGGAATAGTTTGGGAAGCGATGTAGTGGAGGCAGGATCCATACATAGCTTTAAGCAGAGGTATGATAAAGCTCACGGCTCAGGGAGAGTGACCTAGTAGCGATCAGTGAAGAGGCGGGGCCAGGAGCTCGGACTCGACCCCCGCAACCTCAACTAGGTGAGTACAACTAGGTGAGTACAGACGCGTACACACGCACACGGGTATGTTCTACGAGGAGAGGTTAAGGGAAAACAACCTGACGACACTGGAAGACAGGAGAGATAGGGGGGGGATATGATAACGACATATAAAATCCTGAGAGGAAGAGACAAAGTGGTCGTCAGAGACAGGATGTTCCAGAGATGGGACACAGCAACAAGGGGTCACAGTTGGAAGTTGAAGACTCAGACGAACCACAGGGATGTCATGAAGTATTTCTTCAGTCACAGAGTTGTCAGGAAGTGGAATAGTCTGGGAAGTGATGTAATGGAGGCAGGATATAGATCCTGCCTGATTGAGTAGCGGCCAGTGAAGAGGCGGGGCCCGGAGCTGAGACTTGACCCCTGCAACCACAACTAGTTGAGTACACACACACACACACACACACACACACACACACACATACAGATGACGTGAAGTTGATGAGAAGAATTCATTCGATCGAAGACCAGGCAGAACTACAAAGGGATCTGGACAGGCTGCAGACCTGGTCCAGCAATTGGCTCCTGGAGTTCAACCCCACCACGTGCAAAGTCATGAAGATTGGGGAAGGGCAAAGAAGACCGCAGACGGAGTACAGTCTAGGGGGCCAGAGACTACAAACCTCACTCAAGGAAAAAGATCTTGGGGTGAGTATAACACAAGGCACCTCTCCTGAAGCGCACATCAACCAAATAACTGCTGCAGCATATGGGCGCCTAGCAAACATCAGAACAGCATTCCGACATCTTAATAAGGAATCGTTCAGGACCCTGTACACCGTGTACGTTAGGCCCATATTGGAGTATGCGGCACCAGTTTGGAACCCGCACCTTAGCCAAGCACGTTAAGAAACTAGAGAAAGTGCAAAGGTTTGCAACAAGACTAGTCTCAGAGCTAAGAGGTATGTCCTACGAGGAGAGGTTAAGGGAAATCAACCTGACGACACTGGAGGACAGGAGAGATAGGGGGGACATGATAACGACATACAAAATACTGAGAGGAATTGACAAGGTGGACAAAGACAGGATGTTATAGAGATGGGACACAACAACAAGGGGACACAGTTGGAAGTTGAATACACAGATGAATCACAGGGATGTTAGGAAGTATTTCTTCAGCCACAGAGTAGTCAGGAAGTGGAATAGTTTGGGAAGCGATGTAGTGGAGGCAGGATCCATACATAGCTTTAAGCAGAGGTATGATAAAGCTCATGGTTCAGGGAGTGACCTAGTAGCGACCAGTGAAGAGGCGAGGCCAGGAGCTTGGACTCAACCCCTGCAACCTCAACTAGGTGAGTACACACACACATACAAACACACACACACACACGACACAGTTGCATGTGCCAGTGCAGTATTCACAGAGATGCCGAAGCCACATTACGTTCCCGTTAATCTTTTTATATACAGTTTTATTTCTGGAGGTCAAGCGACGATCACGAGCACGAGCTGCTGTAATGTGTAGTCGCACTGCGTGTTTGACGCGTTGTCTTGTGTAGTCACCAAGCATTGTCTAGTTATTGTCTTCCCAAAACTGCGGCTCAAGCAAGACAAAAGTGTTACTATATATGTATGTATGTATATGTATATATATATATATATATATATATGCGTATATATATATATATATATATATATATATATATATATATATATATATATATATATATGTGTGTGTGTGTGTGTGTGTGTGTGTGTGTGTGTGTGTGTGTGTGTGTGTGTGTGTGTGTGTGTGTCTCGTGTCGTGCCGAATAGGTAAAACTGGTCAATTAGCAAGAACTTATTTAAAATTAAGGCCTTTCTAAAATTTTCTCGCATACATTTAAAGATATATTTCTTTCATTTAAGTTAATGTAAAAGTTAATAACTTTGTACCAAAAGAACCGTAGAAAACTTACCTAACCTTATTATAACAAGATATATATACATATATATATATATATATATATATATATATATATATATATATATAGAGAGAGAGAGAGAGAGAGAGAGAGAGAGAGAGAGAGAGAGATCGCAGTCACCAGGAGTCGAACCCACTAGAGACTGACAAGGCTCCCAAAGTGGCCGAATGGATAAGACCATCACTTTGGGAGCCTTGTCAAGTCTCCCTGTAGTGGGTTCGACTCCTGCTGACTGCGATTTTTCTCTGTATATACTCACTTTTTTCTCCTTGATATTTTGATTATATATAATGCAAATATCGCGAACAAGCGATACAAGATGCAAAGCAACCACGTGGGGGGGTGAGAGAGAGAGTTTAATGATAGCTCTAGGCCTTTCGTGTTGAAATCAACACATCAGGAGCTTGCAATAATGCAGAAAAGAGGAAGAGGTCCAAGCAAATACAGTCACAGAATTCAATCCCATAACATTCACCTCACAGCCAGGCCGTGAAATTACACTTATAGTGCTTCAAGCCACTCCAGCATGGGTGCTTCTATAAAGATGGAGCCATCCTTAGTACACTCGTAGTGTCTGCCATATGAGAATAGTTTCAGCTTTTCCAATATCTACTCGTTAGTGGATATACACGTTGTCTAATTGTAACTACACGTGCAGTCATTACGAAGATTCATATTTAAAAAAAAAAAAACGTAAAGTTAATAAACCTCCTAAACTGTTGTTCAAACAGTTCTTTATAATATTTTATACCATAAGAAAATGTCATCAATATTATTTGGTAAGTTATTCATGTAAGTTCCCTTGAGAAACCGATCTCACTCAGACAAGATATGAACAAGCATCTTCGCTTGCCTCAAGACTCCTGTGCACTTAATTAAGAGCACTTTATCCTCTTTTTCTTAGTTAAGCTTCAAGCTTACTAAAAATGCCGAAGCAAATCTGGATATACTGTATATAATCTAAGCCCTTGAAACGTCACCGTCATACGCTAAGTAAAACCTGGTCCTTGGATGTAAACAGACTTTATAAATACAAGAGCCTCCAGGTCGTAAACACTCCGCTTATCAAACTGTGAAGGCTTCAACCTGTTTACACCCTCTGTATATGACGCATTTACATTAAATAAAACGTAAATGTGTTTCGGTATGACGGACAGTGTTCAAAGGTCTGTTTTATTCAGCCGTAAAGGAAGAATACCAGTGAGGAAGCAATGAATAAAGCAGCTATGATATGTAAAGAATATGATATACATCAAATATTTGCTTGAATACCTGTATATTCCCACCACCAATATTATTTACAGAATTCACAAACAAGTTTTTCAAAAACCATGAGTAGATTACGCGATGGCGAGAATTCTCAGTGGCTATGGCTTATACACCCACACACAGGACAAATCACTAGTATGTGTTAATCAGCTGGTATCAGATGAGGGACTGATCACCAAAACTGTCTAATTACAAAGTAAGCTATCTTAGATCCTCATTCTGACTGACCTTTACAAATGGTAGTTATCCTAGCGTGAACTGGAGGTTTCACCATCCACACCGGAAGTAAACTACTGTGATCAAAGGTAACCGATGGTATGCAGGATGTTTGCTTACATGTGATGCACACTACATAAATATGTCATGGGAGCACGCCACATCTGCTCCACAATGACAATGTTTTCGTCGTGAATCGATAAAATGCTTCCTTCCTTCTAGTCAACATATTCTGGTGTCTATTGGAAAATTAAACACAAATGCAGTATAATGCCATCCTTTAATAACTAAGTTTTGTCAGCACAGCGAGCTTTATAAAGTCACAAACAGATCTGTTTGTAACTTGATAAAATCCAGTGAGTGGGCGAAACACGGTCAATAAAGCATAGCATTATACTGCATTTGTGTCTATTTTTCCACTGTATCGGTATTTTATATCATTTATATCCTGGTGTCTGTTACTGCAGAAAGGAACCTTCCAGTTAAAAGAGTATGCAGAATTTCTCAATATGTACCTCATCCTACGAACACTGCTCTCTGTTTATAAGCAAATATTTGCAATTTAAACAGCCATGAATTAGACGAATCTGGCGTTATGCGATCCCTCATATTGACCTAACAAAAAATAAAGATGGTATTCTTAAAGCCTCTACTATGAGGTTCACTCACATGCGCTGCTGCTCATCATGATACATGGAATTTATCTGCTGATATCTTTCCTTCCAGTGATCGCATGAGTTACAGACTAGTACACGCTCACATCACAAACCTCCAGGACTACACATTTTAGTTGAACAAAATTACTGTATTATTCACATAACCTAAGTTGGTACATGCGATACTAGGGGAATCATCAGGTAAACATTGGTGGTGGACACAGATGACAGCAACATACACAGTGGTGGTGGACACAGGTGGCAGCAACATACACAGTGGTGGTGGTGGACACAGGTGGCAGCAACATACACAATGGTGGTAGACACAGGTGACAGCAACATACACAGTGGTGGCAGACACAGGGAACAGCAACATACACAGTGGTGGTAGACACAGGTGACAGCAACATACACAGTGGTGGTGGACACATGTGCCAGCAACATACACAGTGGTGGTAGACACAGATGACAGCAACATACACCAAAATGAGAAGTCACCTTCGTATCCTATCACAGGGCGGACCCGCATCCACTCCTTTTCTAGCATCCTCTCCCCTCCTTTTATCAGTCTTGCAGCCCTCTCTTCCATCCCCTTCCTCGAACTGGGTATTATTATCTTCCTAGAATTTGGTAGTATTATCTCCCTGGAGTAGGGTAATATTGTATTACCTTTTAAGCTGACACCATCCCCCCAAAACAGACACTATCTCAAAGCTGACACAGTACCTCAAAACTGACACAGCACCTCAACGCTGACATCACCGCTGATGCAATCCCCGGGGATGGTTACCATGGAAATAAATACCAACTATGTAGTGGTACGCAAACATCTTGTCTGACTCATTTTACACACACACACACACACACACACACACACACACAGGCGCGCGCGTACGTTTTAATTTTCTCTTTCAAAAGATTTTACCTAATATTTACTTGGTGTCATTTTGTTAGTGAAGGTAAAATACCAGACATGTTGAGAGTGATTATCCTGAATTTGCTGTTGCTGTTTTAAAAGGTCTTAGCTTTTCCAGTAATTCTTCCTCGTGTGTGACACTGACGGCTGTTAGTCTGGGAGACCGATACTTGTGTTTCACTGTCCTGTCTAGTCTTATGTACCTTGCTAAGTGATCTTTTATCTTCAGACATTGTGTGTGGCAAAACAGTAATGTTGATAAACAGTGCAGAGAGCCAACAAGTTGATAAACTAGACACGTGTGCATCATTGGGGTATCTTTGCTGAGGAAACGTTTCGCCACACAGTGGCTTCATCAGTCCAATGCAAAGACGAATGGTGAAGATCAGGAAGAATTTGAGGTAATTAGTCCCTCAACTTGGAGTCGCCACTGTATGGCTAAATGTGTCCACAATTGTTGTACATGTGTCTAATTTATCAAGGTAGTAATGGATTTATGACAAGATTCACGTATCTGTATACAGAACATGTTTATCTACCTGCCTGGAGAGTACCTGGAGTGTTCAACGTCCTCGCAGCCCACTCCTAGACCAGGTCTCCAGGTGGATGACCTGATCCACCAGGCTGTTGGTTTCAGCCGCGCGAAGTAAAACATAAGCACCGAAGCCCAGGAATAACTGAAGAAACTTGTACAGTTCTTTCTTAAGGACAGCTAGAGAACCGTTGGTAATTCGACTTGTGATACACAAACGGAGGACGTTGAAAGTCTCAGTGCCTTCATGCTGTATAGTCCTTGTGGCTTAGCGCTTCTTTTTGATTATAATAATAATCAGTGCCTTCATACTAACTGAATTTTCCCTTATTGTACTCTTTCTACCATTGTTTTTCATTGGGGTATTTTGCACCAATTATCAAGTCTCTTTCATGGGAAATCATCTGCATGTGCAGATCTAAGATTAATCCTTTTAGATTTTTCCAGGAGTAGATCATAATATACATCTGTCTCGCCGTCGTTCCAAAAAGTACAAATCGAGGAACCTCAAACGTTCCCAGTAATTTATATGTTTAGCTGAATCTACACGAACAGTGAAGGCTCTCTGCACATTCTTCAGGTCCGCAATTTTGCCTGCCTTGAACGGAGTTGTTAAAGACTGCAGCAATATTGCAGTCCAGAGAGAACAAGTGACTTAAAGAGCATCATAGGCCTTTGAAATATTATAATGTCGACTGATGGTAAAAACTGCTTGTAAGAAGCCTAGACCCGGAGGAAACTTCACCGTTACGCAAGACACCAGGTGGAGGATGTGCCGGTAGCTACCAGGTGGAGGGTGTGCCGGTAGTTACCAGGCGGAGGATGTGCCGGTAGCTACCAGGTGGAGGATGTGCCGGTAGCTACCAGGTGGAGGATGTGCCGGTAGCTACCAGGTGGAGGATGTGCCGGTAGCTACCAGGTGGAGGATGTGCCGGTAGCTACCAGGTGGAGGATGTGCCGGTAGCTACCAGGTGGAGGATGTGCCGGTAGCTACCAGGTGGAGGGTGTGCCGGTAGCTACCAGGTGGAGGGTGTGCCGGTAGCTACCAGGTGGAGGATGTGCCGGTAGCTACCAGGTGGAGGGTGTGCCGGTAGCTACCAGGTGGAGGATGTGCCGGTAGCTACCAGGTGGAGGATGTGCCGGTAGCTACCAGGTGGAGGATGTACCGGTAGCTACCAGGTGGAGGATGTGCCGGTAGCTACCAGGTGGAGGATGTGCCGGTAGCTACCAGGTGGAGGATGTGCCGGTAGCTACCAGGTGGAGGATGTGCCGGTAGCTACCAGGTGGAGGATGTGCCGGTAGCTACCAGGTGGAGGATGTGCCGGTAGCTACCAGGTGGAGGATGTGCCGGTAGCTACCAGGTGGAGGATGTGCCGGTAGCTACCAGGTGGAGGATGTGCCGGTAGCTACCAGGTGGAGGATGTGCCGGTAGCTACCAGGTGGAGGATGTGCCGTTAGCTACCAGATGGAGGGTGTGCTGGTTGCTACCAGGTGGAGGATGCACTGGTAGCTACCAGGTGGAGGGCGTCCTGGTAGCTACCAGGTGGAGGGCGTCCTGGTAGCTACCAGGTGGAGGGTGTACTGGTAACTACCAGGTGGAGGGTGTGCTGGTAACTACCAGGCGGAGGGTGTGCTGGTAGCTACCAGGTGGAGGGTGTGCTGGTAGCTACCAGGTGGAGGGTGTCCGACACACCCCTAAAATATACGCCACTATACTAAACCAATAAATAAATGATAAGGCCTGAAAAAAGGGAATCAAATTAAAAACTAAGAGATGGGAGTTGAGCATTATGAATAGAATCCAACTTTTTCAAACACTAATGCAAGATGGAGATAAGAGAGTTAAGAGAAGTACCTAAGAGCTTCCCACGACACACCAACATAACTTTAAGACCAAGTCTCAGAGACCAAGTCACAGGCTTTAATAAGGCAGCAAATCTTGCTTAACGAACCTAATAAAATTCTATGAGAGGCTGATGGAAATCTGAGAGGAATGGGAGGGGCTGGTAGACTGAATACTCTCAAGTAACAGGAAGCCATCGTTATTGTTCCCCAGGTGAGACTCTTCAACATATCAGGGGGTGACAGAGGTATTTCAATAAGAGGAGTTGCTAAAACACCAAAAGCAGCTAATTGGGGCGACATTGTTGAGAGATGAAGCATCAGGTCTGGCCAAAAAAAAAAAAAAAAAAAAAACAGTGGAGTCCCCAAGGGTCAGTCTTAGAACCCATATTAAATTTCGATATATACAATTTGCCAGAGGAAACATTTTCCAGCATTAAAAACAGGGAAGTGTAATAACACTGGTCAGTGGCACAAACGAACATATATGGTGAAAATAAAACAAAGTAAATCCTGTATAATTCGGCCTACTGAACATAAGAAAGAAGGTACACTGCAGCAGGCCTACTGGCCCATGCAAGGCCATGTCACCCCCCCCAACTTAGACCAATGACCCACCTAGTCAGGTCACATCCACTGAAGGAAGGAGCATGACGTCAGACCTAGTAGCACAAGCTAGTCAGGTCCAACTCACACCCACGCACACTCACTCATGTATTTATCTAATCTATTTTTACTTTCCTCTTAAAACGGGAGCGTTAATGCGACATGGCATCAGTAAATCCCTGGTGTCTGCCACGCTATTTGCTCTAACTGGAGCTCATTTGAACTGGTGCTCCCACAAGGCACTAAGTGCTCCCAGATTTTCTTAAAGCTGCACACACACTGAGTGCACAGACTAGAGCTTGTCGGACCAAATTTGAAGGAATGAAAAATAAAACGTTGATCTACGTTTGGAGCGCTACGCGTGCAAACGTAGATCTACAATTGGAGAGTTTAAGGATTAAGCCTGAGGCATTACGCGTAAAAACACACGATGATGGTTCATTCTAAAGATATTTACGACTTATGCCAAAAATGTGCTAAATTTACATATAGCAGCACTAAAAAAATGAACTAACACTATTAGTTATATAAAAAAACACACAATATGCATTACTCTCAATGACTAGTATACAGCAATTATTCTAGATCTGCTAAATCCAAATCAACCATCTCTTTTTCAGTGTGTGTGTAGTTCTTCTCATGACTGACCTTGTTCCCTTTCTACTTACCATCTTGATGTATGCAAGTGGATGTCTACAGCTGGGACTGGAGTTTACTTGGAGAGAGTTCCGGGGGTCAACGCCCCCGCGGCCCGGTCTGTGACCAGGCCTACATATTGATTTGTGATGGTTTTTTTATGTTTTAAAAATATTTCATGGTTATGTTTCTAAATTTATTGATTTTACTAGCCCATTGCTCTCGGCATTATAGTAGACTTTTACAAACGCATGGCTTACGGAGGTATGATTCTTATTCTACTTCCCCATGGACATGTGTAGTGTGACCTAATTGTAAGTAAAAATAGTAAGATATGCCTGTTATCTTGTGTGTTTACAAGACAGAAAAAAGACACCAGCACTCCTACACTAGTGTAAACAAAAACAGGTTTCTGTCTTACACTCATTTGGCAGGACAGTAGCACCTCCCTGGGTGGCTGCTGTCTACCAACCTATTACAATATATACACTTTAAAGGAGGGGCTTGAGATATTGGCTGTTTGGGATGACATCTAAGCTGTCATATCTGGGCACCTCTGCAAAGACAGCGATCATGTGTGAATGATGATGAAAGTTTTGGATGATGGTGAGAGTGATTCTTCTCTCTTGGGTCACCCTGCCTCGGTGAGACACATTTGTACTGCGACATGACTACAACAAATCTACAATGAGCAAATGGCGGCTTCTGTGCATTAATACCAGTGTTAAGCACCAACAACTTTTTACGATTATTAATGATTACTTGCGTTATTTACTCATTATTTTATACAAAAAACTTTACGTGATTCATTACTAGGTCATATACAGGAACTTAGAATACTGAAACACTTCTCTAGGCTTAGGTTGAGGCCTATGAGCAACGTAACCTTCGGCCTCCAAGACACTGAAAAGGACCTCAGTGATAGGGCTAAGTACGCAGTACTCTTATTTTGTTTAAATTTCTCGTGTGTCAGTTCGAATAGCCCTAAACTTTTTAATAATGTAAACTTGGAGACGGTACGAACAGGACAAAATGCCAGAAACTCACAAGAACACTTTCAGAAACTTCATTAATGACCCAGGAAATGGAGTTAAAGTTTAGGTTGAAGAAGTGCAAATTAATGAAGATACGATCATTAAGATGTAAGCAGCGATAGCGTGTTTCCTGCGAGGGAATCAACTCCTGGCATGGACAAAGGCGGCGGCCCAGAGGGCAGACAGAACACCTATCTCCTGAGGCGCAGAAGCCGGAGAGCATTAGGGGCGCCTGCAGTGCTGGCAAATGTAACGCTTACCTTCAGAAACCTAAGGTGAAATTGAAGATGTTGTACACTATATATGCAAGCTCAGTCCTGTCTCATGCAGCAAAGGTTAAGTTTATTATAAACGCAAAACATGGAGCCAGTTAGGTTAATAGTAAAAGATGACTCCATATATGGAATATATATGATAAAACACAAGGGGCAAAGAATTAGCTGCTCAAATCGATTGAAGACACCGAGTAGAAAACCGGAGCTCAACCCTTTGAAATACAGCTGAGTAAACACACACACACACACACACACACACACACACACACACACACACACACACACACACACACACACACACACACACACACACACACACACCCAACCATACATTTTTACAACACTTATGTATGTATAATCTGTATAATAAGCAACAAGAGAGGACCAGATAAATCTGAATGCAACCAAACACAGGAATTAAACTACACAGGGAAGTGGGAGGCAGATCGATGAGGGAGAGGAGGGTGAATGAGGGACAACAAAGCGAGTAATGTGTTTTTATCGAGAGAAGGGGCACTGATGGCCGGAGGGTAAGGGAGAAGCGAGACAAACAAACTAGAATAAGAGGAAAGTGTAATAAAAGAAGTAGGACAGTGCGATCACGATATATGGAAAGTTGAAAGTTGAAAGACCTGGCAGGCAAAACAATGATCTCAACATCATCATCAAGAGGACACTTGCCATAGCCCGAAGCTAAGCCGAGTGAGAACCTCGATTTCTTTTGTCCCCCTCCCCTACCGGCGGGATTACATTATAACCCTGGGGGGAACAGCAGGCAGATGGTGTAGGACTACAAATGTCTCTTTATTGTGGCTGACACATCGACATTAAGTGTTGGTCATCAGGGAGATGTTGCCGATCATAGAGAAGCAGACAAGTTCAATACTCGAAAATATTTGGACTATCACTAACACACCGTACCAATATGATTGCAGACTCATTGGCCCTTTGGAAAAGATCATTATGTTCCCAAAAAATTGAATCTCGGGATCATGGAAACAACCACATATCCAAGAATGCTTCAACGTGGTACTCTTGAGGAAAAGGACTAGCTGCATCCTGGCTGTTATTCCGTTCTTCTGCAGTCAGTCTGAAGACTCTAATTAATAAATGCAAAGTGACTAACATTTTAGTAGCAAGAGAAACAAATACTGATGAAGACAATTTGACAAGCTATAACTAATCGAAAGAAGAAAACACACAAGATACCCTCTCTCTCTCTCTCTCTCTCTCTCTCTCTCTGTCTCTCTCTCTCTCTCTCTCTCCTGTCTTCAGAAAGTGGAATATAACTTTGGTCGGTCTGTGTCAAGCACTGTAATAATAGAATCAAACAATGGATTTGAATGTCAATGGAATGGAATTAGAATCCAAGCGAGATCTATAACCCACTACGATCACATGAACGTAGATAAACACACTTACGCAGAAATGTGCAATGTAAATAGGCCTACTATGTTGTAGTAGCCAGGCTATCTTACAAGTACTTCTGGCAGCTTGGTATACAATCTGCCGGTGATAAAAATACATATAAAGTAAGCAGTCACCCCACAGTCTCTTTACTGAAAACTATGTGCAAAGGCCATAAAACTTTTAAGGCCTAAGTCTTAGCATTTTTGCGTATCAATAACCTCTTGCGCTACCGTTCACAAGAGCTGCTGCTGCTGCTGTTGCTGCTGCTGCTGCTGCTGCTGTTGCTGCTGCTGTTGCTGCTGCTGCTGCTGCTGCTGCTGTTGCTGCTGCTGCTGCTGCTGCTGCTGCTGCTGCTGCTGTTGCTGCTGCTGCTGCTGCAAAATCTGAGTCGAACCATTACAATTCTCTTTGATGCTACAGTTCCTCAGTAATATAACCAGAGGTGGTACCTCTTCAGATTATACCAGGGTATCTCAGTGCCTCCAGTCGGGTGCCAGGATATCTATGTGGCTCCAGGTGGGTGCCAGGGTACCTGTGTACCTCCAGGTGGGTGCCAGGGTACCTGTGTACGTCCAGGTGGGTAACTAGGTACCTGTGTACCTCTAGGTTAGTACCAGGGTATCTTCACAGTCAAATAAGATAAACAATTAACAGAGTAGCAGCGCCGCCGTCGGTGTGGAAATACCAGGCATAGTGTAGGCAACCTGAGCTGAGGGGCGGTTGTGTGTGTGAGAGGGAGGGGGTGAGAGAGAGAGAGAGAGAGAGAGAGAGAGAGAGAGAGAGAGAGAGAGAGAGAGAGAGAGAGAGAGAGAGAGAGAGAGCACCGTATTCACCCAGAACAGTCGACTAAAGTCCAGGTACCTATTTACTACTAGGTGAACTACAGTAGAGTACCAGGTGTAAGGAGACCTGCCAACACTCGCCACGGAAATACAACCCGCGTTCTTTAGGTTGGGCTTACATATCGTTCGTGCTGTAAAACATTAATAAATTCAAGGTTGAAACCCTCCTGGGCGAGGTTTGAGCTTACTGAAGCCGGAATTACAAGTTTGTACGTTAAAAACAAGGACAAGCAACACCAGTGTTCATAATACAGCTTGAAACGCCCTGAGGCTACACAACCTTTGATATAAATACCTTAGAAAAGTTTCGAGTTTATCTATTCTCCGAGCCCGGCCATGGGCCAGGCTCATCTGGTGCTTGCCTGGTCAACCAGGCTGTTGGTGCTGGAGGCCCGCTGCCCCACATATCCATCACAGCCTGGTTGATCTGGCACCTGGTGAAGATACTTGTCCAGTTTCCTCTTGAAGGCTTCTACACTTGTTCCAGCAGTGTTTCTGATATCTTCTGGTAAGATGTTGAAAAGTCTGGGACCTCGGGTGTTGATACCTATGTACATATGTGAAAGTAACAAACTATGGGAGGTTAGATAGGCTACACAGCCTATGTATCTGCCAGTAACAACAGGGTAAAGTTGCTGGAGTTGATGCGAGAACAAATACGTACTCAAACATGATCACAATTATAAACAAACACGAGCACGTGCAAACACACACACACACGAAAGGGACAGCATTCGGGGACAATGATATCCTTGGGGGTCACTTTGCAAAATAAATATTAGTTGTCTTGCAGGATGAGAGAGAGAGAGAGAGAGAGAGAGAGAGAGAGAAAGCGCAGACGTAGAAAGCCCCAAGAGAGTGAGTAAAGCTCTCAAAACACCGCCTAATTATTATTTTGACAGCGTGGGCGCCCGAGGAATACTTGCCTGCTTATTGAGGCCAAGGCGCCTCCATCTTTTTTATTTCTCCCTTCCTCCGTCTTCACTCTCATTCTCTCTCTCTTTCTCCCCATATCATTGTCTCTTTCCTATCTCTCTTGCTTCCTCCATCTGTGTCGTCTTTTCCCTGTGTCTCTCCTCCTTCCTTGCTCTCTGTTTCTGTCTCCTAACAAAAGAACACAATCTAAAAACCTTCAAATTCTCGTCCTAAAGTAACTTTTTCTCGCCATCTTTCACCCTTTTCTCCCTATTTATCCCCACTGTGTGCAAAAAAAAAGGTTCCTCCAAAGCTAAGAACACATTTCTCCACCCTGAGCGATCCATTTGTGTCCAACAAAGGGCTATTTATGTGACTTGTGAACCCAGCTGATAAAAATATATGAGAGAATTCGAGACCTGTTGATTCTACTTTTTTCTAATGTGATGTTGTGGCACACAGTGATGTTTGTGTTATCCATGGATGAGGTGTGAAGGAAGGGTAAGAACGGGGGAGGAGAGGGGTGGGCGAGAAGCGGATGAAGGGTGATTGTGGAAGGGCAAGAACATGGGGAAAGAGAATAATAGGGAAATAATGTGGAGCGGGTGGGTAGGGAAGACTTGTGAGGTGAGGACACAGAAGTTAGGGATTTAGAGGCGTGTGGAAGGGATGAGGGGTGAGGGAGACTCAGGATGAATTGGAATAAACGTAATGAAGTGAGGGATAGGCGCTCATCAGAGGCCCTCCATATAGGATAGAAAAAACACTCAGGACTCGGTCGATTTTCGAGGCGTTAGAGAGGATGAGAAAAAGCAATCTGCAAGATTTAAAACGTTCATTCAGTGCTATGACCATACAACACAGACACAACCATACACACTAACACCCACATGCCAAAACTAATCTTCAAAAAATATATAAAATAATTACAGTACGTAAGAAGCATACAACACATACAATCACAACTTTATATTAACCAACAACTTTTTCCAAACTTTCGATCTTTAACATCAAAGAAATTACATTAAATTTGTCAAATCTGTACAGGCAGATATTCTGGCTAAAAGTGACACAGTATCAAGGACACCTGCCAGCAAGAACACCGGTAGATAGAAACACCTGCCAGCAGGTGAAGAAGAAGCAAAGAAGAAAAGCAGAGCGGGGCTGCGACAAAGCATGTAACGCATACAAGATACAATAGTGTGAGCAACATGCGTGTAACATGACGATAATAAGAGCAGAGTAACAACACACACCAACACTGTCAACACATCAACACTCAACAATATTAACGTCAACACATACCTCTAAAAGGAATCTGGTAGGAACCAATGATGGAGAGAGAGAGAGAGAGAGAGAGAGAGAGAGAGAGAGAGAGAGAGAGAGAGAGAGAGAGAGAGAGAGAGAGAGAAGGGGGGAGCAAATTGGGAAAGAATGACAGGTAAGAGAAAATAGATATGTGAAGGCAAGACATATTATTCGACAGGAGAAAACAAACAAGTCCTTACTGACATGAAGACATGTCAAACATCTCTTGAAGTTTTCTCTCTCCCCTGGCTCAACTTTGATATGTCTTTACCTTTGAAGGGTTTCGAAAAAGTGTCTACTCCCGAAGCCCGGCCTTGGGTCAGGTTTTCCTGGTCAACCAGACTGTTGGTACTGGCAGCCCACTAGTTCACATAATCATCACTGCCTGGTTGATCCAGCGCTTGGCGGAGCACTTGCCGTGTTTTCTCTGGAAGACTTCTACACCCGTCGCAGCAGTGTTTCTGATATCTTCTGGTAAGATGTTCAAAAATCTGGGACCACGAATGTTGGACACAATGTTATCTTATTTTGTCCACGGAGACCCTGCTTTTCACTGGGTTTATTTTACACATTCTCCTATATCTCTCACTGCACTATGTTATGGCAGTACGCAGCCTCAAGACCAGGCCCGCAAGCACCTTCCACATATATATTATCATATATTTCTCTCTCCTCTGCTACATTAAGTACATTATATAAATAAATTATATATAAATATATATATAAATATATATATATATATATATATATATATATATATATATATATATATATATATATATATATATATATATATATATATATATATATGCAATAAGATCACAGTAAACAGGTGATTTCAAAATATGCAAAACAACCACTCTGAAAGAATAGAGAAATTCCAAGCGCATTCGTGACTACTTACATTATCAAGGAACTTTCATAGTTCCTTGATAATGTGAGTAGTCACGAAAGCGCTTGGAATTTCTCTATTCTTTCAGAGTGGTTGTTTTGCATATATATATATATATATATATATATATATATATATATATATATATATATATATATATATATATATATATATATATATATATATTATTGTACCCACGGAACAAGTGGTATTGATCAATAACAACACTGCACTAGCCAAGGAGTCGAACCCATGCTGTTTTGGCCCGCCTCATGGTGAGAGAAAACGCTTTAGACCACTAGTGGTTTTCTCTCACAATGAGGCGGGCCAAAATAGCATGGGTTCGACTCCTTGGCTAGTGCATTGTTTATATATATATATATATTATATCGTGCCAAATAGGTAAAATGGTCAGTTAGCAGGAACTCGTTTAAAATTAAGTCCTTTCTAAAATTTTCTCTTATACGTTTAAATATATAGTTTTTTTATTTATGTTAATGCAAAAATAAATAATTTTGTACCAAAACAACCTCACAAAGCTAGCCTAGCCTTATTATAACAAGCGCAATTTAATTTAGACTAATCCAACTAAATATATTTTAGGTAAGTTTACAATAATTGAATAAACAAAATGAAATATATTCTTTTAGTTACGTTCAGAATTATTTTTTTTTCAGAAATTACTACATACAAAATTTTCGCTTGCCATATTCGGCAAGAAGAGTGTTGCTATTTAAGCCAAAATCGCAAGGTTTACCAATTCGGCATGACACACACACATTATTTATATATATATATATATATATATATATATATATATATATATATATATATATATATATATATATATACATACATATATATGCAATAAGATCACAGTAAACAGGTAATTTCAGAATATGCAAAACAACCACTCTGAAAGAATAGAGAAATTCCAAGCGCTTTCGTGACTACTCACATTATCAAGGAACTATGAAAGTAAAGCATCCAAGGTGCTGGCCGGACCCCTTATATAGCTTCCTTGGATGCTTTACTTTCATAGTTCCTTGATAATGTGAGTAGTCACGAAAGCGCTTGGAATTTCTCTATTCTTTCAGAGTGGTTGTTTTGCATATTTTGAAATCACCTGTTTACTGTGATCTTATTGCATATATATATATATATATATATATATATATATATATATATATATATATATATATATATATATATATATATATATATATAGTTAGATTTTAAAAATTTTTGTTGTAATAATATAAATATTAATATTTAAAATCTTTGATGTTATTTGATATATTCAGTAAAAATATTAAAAATAATGATTTTAAATATAATTAGGACGAATATATATAATATATATATATATATATATATATATATATATATATATATATATATATAATATATATAGATGTGTGTGTGTGTGACTGAGACGTTGCCTTACAATCGCCACACGAGGCAACAACTACGCCAATAAGCCTACCAAATAGCAACATTAGTTCTGAAGCATCTTTTAAAATTAACTCTGAAAGTTAACCTGTGATAACCCAATAAAGTCAGGATGTGGTCAGACACTTTACATTAAACTACGCACCAAAACAGCCCCACCGAGTCTACAATGTGTGAATGATACATTCAGAGGACAAGTCTACGGGACAGAAACAGCGTTGGATATAATGGACGTTTAGATCTGCGTAGTGTTGGCCACCCAACACTGTGACAGCAGCTCACTCCAACGAGTAGGTCATTAATGGCTTACTACAGCGAGCAGATCATTAATGGCTCAGTCCAACGAGTAGGTCATTAATGGCTTACTCCAGCGAGCAGGTCATTAATGACACTTCAGCGAGCAGGTCATTAATGGCTCACTCCAACGAGTAGGCCATTAATGGCTCACTACAGCGAGCAGATCATTAATGGCTCAGTCCAACGAGTAGGTCATTAATAGCTCACTCCAGCGAGGTCATTAATGGCTCACTACAGCGAGCAGGTCATCAATGGCTCACTACAGCGAGCAGGACATTAATGGCTCACTCCAACGAGCAGGTCATTATAGGTGTCCGCGTCAGGCGAAATTTGGCGATGCAGTACAACATAGAGTGACTGTTCAATAAGAGATAATTTACACAAATAAATAAGGCAAGTGTTGCTTAAACGGTGCCAAGGTCCGTGTGACGTGTGCTACTGTACTGCATAAACCACCACTACTTCCGGTGGGTGACGGAAGTGAGCGACTCCTTGTGTTTACACTTCTTGTGGCAACACCCACATACGACTTCCGGAAGTTACATATGATCCACTGTGAGTCTCAGAGGTGTTGTCCTCACTCCCAGCTGTTGTTGTCCTACCTTCTTGCTGCTTTTGTCTTCCCTCCCAGTTGCTTTTTGTGCTCCCAGCTCTTCTCTGTCTTTCCTCCCAGCTGATTTTGCCTTCCCTCCTAGGTGTTTTTGTCTTCCCTCCTAGGTGCTTTTGTCTTCCCTCCTAGGTGTTTTTGTCTTCCCTCCTAGGTGTTTTTGTCTTCCCTCCTAGGTGTTTTTGTCTTCCCTCCTAGGTGTTTTTGTCTTCCCTCCTAGGTGTTTTTGTCTTCCCTACCAATTGTTTTTGTCCCCTTCCTAGATGTTTTTGTCCTCCCTCGCGGTAGTTTTTGGTCTTCCATGTAACTGATACCCAACTAATCTCCATTTTCTCTCTCTCGATTCTTTTATCCAGATTTTCTTTTGGTCTTTCTGTGATGCAAGCTTGGACCACAGTAATATATACAGTGCTGACAACCACTGCTACCTCCCTCCCACCACACACTGACAACCCCTGCTACCTCCCTCCCACCACACACTGACAACCACTGCTACCTCCCTCCCACCACACACTGACAACCCCTGCTACCTCCCTTCCACCACACACTGACAACCACTGTTACCTCCCTCCCACCACACACTGACAACCCCTGCTACCTCCATCCAACCACACACTGACAACCACTGCTACCTCCCTCCCACCACACACTGACAACCCCTGCTACCTCCCTTCCACCATACACTGACAACCACTGCTACCTCCCTCCCACCACACACTGACAACCCCTGCTACCTCCCTCCCACCACACACTGACAACCACTGCTTCCTCCCTCCCACCACACACTGACAACCCCTGATACCTCCCTCCCACCACACACTGACGACCCCTGCTACCTCCCTCCCACAACACACTGACAACTACTACCTCCATCCCACCACACTGACAACCCCTGCTACCTCCCTCCTACCACACACTGACAACCACTGCTACCTCCCACCGCACACTGACAACCACTGCTACCTCCCTCCCACCACACGCTGACAACCATTGCTACCTCCCTCCCATCACACTGACAACCCCTGCTACCTCCCTCCCACCACACACTGACATCCCCTGCTACCTCCCTCCCACCACACACTGACAACCACTGCTACCTCCCTCCTACCACACACTGACAACCACTGCTACCTCCCTCCCACCACACACTGACAACCCCTGCTACCTCCCTCCTACCACACACTGACAACGCCTGCTACCTCTCTCCCACCACACACTGACAACCACTGCTACCTCCCTCCCACCACACACTGACAACCACTGCTACCTCCCTCCCACCACACACTGACAACCACTGCTACCTCCCTCCCACCACACACTGACAACCACTGCTACCTCCCTCCCACCACATACTGACAACCACTGCTACCTCCCTCCCACCACATACTGACAACCACTGCTACCTCCCTCCCACCACACACTGACATCCCCTGCTACCTCCCTCCCACCACACACTGACAACCACTGCTACCTCCCTCCCACCACACACTGACAACCACTGCTACCTCCCTCCCACCACACACTGACAACCACTGCTACCTCCCTCCCACCACACACTGACAACCACTGCTACCTCCCTCCCACCACACACTGACAACCACTGCTACCTCCCTCCCACCACACACTGACAACCACTGCTACCTCCCTCCCACCACACACTGACAACCACTGCTACCTCCCTCCCACCACACACTGACAACCACTGCTGACAACCACTGCTACCTCCCTCCCACCACACACTGACAACCACTGCTACCTCCCTCCCACCACACACTGACAACCACTGCTACCTCCCTCCCACCACACACTGACAACCACTGCTACCTCCCTCCCACCACACACTGACAACCACTGCTACCTCCCTCCCACCACACACTGACAACCACTGCTACCTCCCTCCCACCACACACTGACAACCACTGCTACCTCCCTCCCACCACACACTGACAACCACTGCTACCTCCCTCCCACCACACACTGACAACCACTGCTACCTCCCTCCCACCACACACTGACAACCCCTGCTACCTCCCTCCCACCACACACTGACAACCACTGCTACCTCCCTCCCACCACACACTGACAACCACTGCTACCTCCCTCCCACCACACACTGACAACCACTGCTACCTCCCTCCCACCACACACTGACAACCACTGCTACCTCCCTCCCACCACACACTGACAACCACTGCTACCTCCTCCCACCACACACTGACAACCACTGCTACCTCCACCCCTCCCCACACTGACAACCACTGCTACCTCCCTCCCACCACACACTGACAACCACTGCTACCTCCCTCCCACCACACACTGACAACCACTGCTACCTCCCTCCCACCACACACTGACAACCACTGCTACCTCCCTACCACACACTGACAACCACTGCTACCTCCCTCCCACCACACACTGACAACCACTGCTACCTCCCTCCCACCACACACTGACAACCACTGACACACTGACAACCACTGCTACCTCCCTCCCACCACACACTGACAACCACTGCTACCTCCCTCCCACCTGACACACTGACAACAACTGCTACCTCCCTCCCACCACACACTGACAACCACTGCTACCTCCCTCCCACCACACACTGACAACCACTGCTACCTCCCTCCCACCACACACTGACAACCACTGCTACCTCCCTCCCACCACACACTGACAACCACTGCTACCTCCCTCCCACCACACACTGACAACCCCTGCTACCTCCCTCCCACCACACACTGACAACCACTGCTACCTCCCTCCCACCACACACTGACAACCACTGCTACCTCCCTCCCACCACACACTGACAACCACTGCTACCTCCCTCCCACCACACACTGACAACCACTGCTACCTCCCTCCCACCACACACTGACAACCACTGCTACCTCCCTCCCACCACACACTGACAACCACTGCTACCTCCCTCCCACCACACACTGACAACCACTGCTACCTCCCTCCCACCACACACTGACAACCACTGCTACCTCCCTCCCACCACACACTGACAACCACTGCTACCTCCCTCCCACCACACACTGACAACCACTGCTACCTCCCTCCCACCACACACTGACAACCACTGCTACCTCCCTCCCACCACACACTGACAACCACTGCTACCTCCCTCCCACCACACACTGACAACCACTGCTACCTCCCTCCCACCACACACTGACAACCACTGCTACCTCCCTCCCACCACACACTGACAACCACTGCTACCTCCCTCCCACCACACACTGACAACCACTGCTACCTCCCTCCCACCACACACTGACAACCACTGCTACCTCCCTCCCACCACACACTGACAACCACTGCTACCTCCCTCCCACCACACACTGACAACCACTGCTACCACACACTGACAACCACTGCTACCTCCCTCCCACCACACACTGACAACCACTGCTACCTCCCTCCCACCACACACTGACAACCACTGCTACCTCCCTCCCACCACACACTGACAACCACTGCTACCTCCCTCCCACCACACACTGACAACCACTGCTACCTCCCTCCCACCACACACTGACAACCACTGCTACCTCCCTCCCACCACACACTGACAACCACTGCTACCTCCCTCCCACCACACACTGACAACCACTGCTACCTCCCTCCCACCACACACTGACAACCACTGCTACCTCCCTCCCACCACACACTGACAACCACTGCTACCTCCCTCCCACCACACACTGACAACCACTGCTACCTCCCTCCCACCACACACTGACAACCACTGCTACCTCCCTCCCACCACACACTGACAACCACTGCTACCTCCCTCCCACCACACACTGACAACCACTGCTACCTCCCTCCCACCACACACTGACAACCACTGCTACCTCCCTCCCACCACACACTGACAATCACTGCTACCTCCCTCCCACCACACACTGACAACCACTGCTACCTCCCTCCCACACTGACAACCACTGACAACTCACTGCTACCTCCCTCCCACCACACACTGACAACCACTGCTGACAACCACTGCTACCTCCCTCCCACCACACACTGACACCACTGCTACCTCCCTCCCACCACACACTGACAATCACCACACACCACACACTGACAACCACTGCTACCTCCCTCCCACCACACACTGACAACCACTGCTACCTCCCTCCCACCACACACTGACAACCACTGCTACCTCCCTCCCACCACACACTGACAACCACTGCTACCTCCCTCCCACCACACACTGACAACCACTGCTACCTCCCTCCCACCACACACTGACAACCACTGCTACCTCCCTCCCACCACACACTGACAACACTGCTACACACTGACAACCACTGCTGACAACCACTGCTCCCTCCCACCACACACTGACAACCACTGCTACCTCCCTCCCACCACACACTGACAACCACTGCTACCTCCCTCCCACCACACACTGACAACCACTGCTACCTCCCTCCCACCACACACTGACAACCACTGCTACCTCCCTCCCACCACACACTGACAACCACTGCTACCTCCCTCCCACCACACACTGACAACCACTGCTACCTCCCTCCCACCACACACTGACAACCACTGCTACCTCCCTCCCACCACACACTGACAACCACTGCTACCTCCCTCCCACCACACACTGACAACCACTGCTACCTCCCTCCCACCACACACTGACAACCACTGCTACCTCCCTCCCACCACACACTGACAACCACTGCTACCTCCCTCCCACCACACACTGACAACCACTGCTACCTCCCTCCCACCACACACTGACAACCACTGCTACCTCCCTCCCACCACACACTGATCACTGCTACCCTCCCTCCCTCCCACCACACACTGACAACCACTGCTACCTCCCTCCCACCACACACTGACAACCACTGCTACCTCCCTCCCACCACACACTGACAACCACTGCTACCTCCCTCCCACCACACACTGACAACCACTGCTACCTCCCTCCCACCACACACTGACAACCACTGCTACCTCCCTCCCACCACACACTGACAACCACTGCTACCTCCCTCCCACCACACACTGACAACCACTGCTACCTCCCTCCCACCACACACTGACAACCACTGCTACCTCCCTCCCACCACACACTGACAACCACTGCTACCTCCCTCCCACCACACACTGACAACCACTGCTACCTCCCTCCCACCACACACTGACAACCACTGCTACCTCCCTCCCACCACACACTGACAACCACTGCTACCTCCCTCCCACCACACACTGACAACCACTGCTACCTCCCTCCCACCACACACTGACAACCACTGCTACCTCCCTCCCACCACACACTGACAACCACTGCTACCTCCCTCCCACCACACACTGACAACCACTGCTACCTCCCTCCCACCACACACTGACAACCACTGCTACCTCCCTCCCACCACACACTGACAACCACTGCTACCTCCCTCCCACCACACACTGACAACCACTGCTACCTCCCTCCCACCACACACTGACAACCACTGCTACCTCCCTCCCACCACACACTGACAACCACTGCTACCTCCCTCCCACCACACACTGACAACCACTGCTACCTCCCTCCCACCACACACTGACAACCACTGCTACCTCCCTCCCACCACACACTGACAACCACTGCTACCTCCCTCCCACCACACACTGACAACCACTGCTACCTCCCTCCCACCACACACTGACATCCCCTGCTACCTCCCTCCCACCACACACTGACAACCACTGCTACCTCCCTCCCACCACACACTGACAACCACTGCTACCTCCCTCCCACCATACACTGACAACCACTGCTACCTCCCTCCCACCACACACTGACAACCACTGCTACCTCCCTCCCACCATACACTGACAACCACTGCTACCTCCCTCCCACCACACACTGACAACCACTGCTACCTCCCTCCCACCACACACTGACAACCACTGCTACCTCCCTCCCACCACACACTGACAACCACTGCTACCTCCCTCCCACCACACACTGACAACCACTGCTACCTCCCTCCCACCACACACTGACAACCACTGCTACCTCCCTCCCACCACACACTGACAACCACTGCTACCTCCCTCCCACCACACACTGACAACCACTGCTACCTCCCTCCCACCACACACTGACAACCACTGCTACCTCCCTCCCACCACACACTGACAACCACTGCTACCTCCCTCCCACCACACACTGACAACCACTGCTACCTCCCTCCCACCACACACTGACAACCACTGCTACCTCCCTCCCACCACACACTGACAACCACTGCTACCTCCCTCCCACCACACACTGACAACCACTGCTACCTCCCTCCCACCACACACTGACAACCACTGCTACCTCCCTCCCACCACACACTGACAACCACTGCTACCTCCCTCCCACCACACACTGACAACCACTGCTACCTCCCTCCCACCACACACTGACAACCACTGCTACCTCCCTCCCACCACACACTGACAACCACTGCTACCTCCCTCCCACCACACACTGACAACCACTGCTACCTCCCTCCCACCACACACTGACAACCACTGCTACCTCCCTCCCACCACACACTGACAACCACTGCTACCTCCCTCCCACCACACACTGACAACCACTGCTACCTCCCTCCCACCACACACTGACAACCACTGCTACCTCCCTCCCACCACACACTGACAACCACTGCTACCTCCCTCCCACCACACACTGACAACCACTGCTACCTCCCTCCCACCACACACTGACAACCACTGCTACCTCCCTCCCACCACACACTGACAACCACTGCTACCTCCCTCCCACCACACACTGACAACCACTGCTACCTCCCTCCCACCACACACTGACAATCACTGCTACCTCCCTCCCACCACACACTGACAACCACTGCTACCTCCCTCCCACCACACACTGACAACCACTGCTACCTCCCTCCCACCACACACTGACAACCACTGCTACCTCCCTCCCACCACACACTGACAATCACTGCTACCTCCCTCCCACCACACACTGACAACCACTGCTACCTCCCTCCCACCACACACTGACAATCACTGCTACCTCCCTCCCACCACACACTGACAACCACTGCTACCTCCCTCCCACCACACACTGACAACCACTGCTACCTCCCTCCCACCACACACTGACAACCACTGCTACCTCCCTCCCACCACACACTGACAATCACTGCTACCTCCCTCCCACCACACACTGACAACCACTGCTACCTCCCTCCCACCACACACTGACAACCACTGCTACCTCCCTCCCACCACACACTGACAACCACTGCTACCTCCCTCCCACCACACACTGACAATCACTGCTACCTCCCTCCCACCACACACTGACAATCACTGCTACCTCCCTCCCACCACACACTGACAACCACTGCTACCTCCCTCCCACCACACACTGACAACCACTGCTACCTCCCTCCCACCACACACTGACAACCACTGCTACCTCCCTCCCACCACACACTGACAACCACTGCTACCTCCCTACCACACACTGACAACCACTGCTACCTCCCTCCCACCACACACTGACAACCACTGCTACCTCCCTCCCACCACACACTGACAACCACTACTACCTCCCTCCCACCACACACTGACAACCACTGCTACCTCCCTCCCACCACACACTGACAACCACTACTACCTCCCTCCTACCACACACTGACAACCACTACTACCTCCCTCCCACCACACACTGACAACCACTGCTACCTCCCTCCCACCACACACTGACAACCACTGCTACCTCCCTCCCACCACACACTGACAACCACTGCTACCTCCCTCCCACCACACACTGACAACCACTGCTACCTCCCTCCTACCACACACTGACAACCACTGCTACCTCCCTCCCACCACACACTGACAACCACTGCTACCTCCCTCCCACCACACACTGACAACCACTGCTACCTCCCTCCCACCACACACTGACAACCACTGCTACCTCCCTCCCACCACACACTGACAACCACTGCTACCTCCCTCCCACCACACACTGACAACCACTGCTACCTCCCTCCCACCACACACTGACAACCACTGCTACCTCCCTCCCACCACACACTGACAACCACTGCTACCTCCCTCCCACCACACACTGACAACCACTGCTACCTCCCTCCCACCACACACTGACAACCACTACTACCTCCCTCCCACCACACACTGACAACCACTGCTACCTCCCTCCCACCACACACTGACAACCACTACTACCTCCCTCCTACCACACACTGACAACCACTACTACCTCCCTCCCACCACACACTGACAACCACTGCTACCTCCCTCCCACCACACACTGACAACCACTGCTACCTCCCTCCCACCACACACTGACAACCACTGCTACCTCCCTCCCTACCACACACTGACAACCACTGCTACCTCCCTCCCACCACACACTGACAACCACTGCTACCTCCCTCCCACCACACACTGACAACCACTGCTACCTCCCTCCCACCACACACTGACAACCACTGCTACCTCCCTCCCACCACACACTGACAACCACTGCTACCTCCCTCCCACCACACACTGACAACCACTACTACCTCCCTCCCACCACACACTGACAACCACTACTACCTCCCTCCCACCACACACTGACAACCACTGCTACCTCCCTCCCACCACACACTGACAACCACTGCTACCTCCCTCCCACCACACACTGACAACCACTGCTACCTCCCTCCCACCACACACTGACAACCACTGCTACCTCCCTCCCACCACACACTGACAACCACTACTACCTCCCTCCCACCACACACTGACAACCACTGCTACCTCCCTCCCACCACACACTGACAACCACTGCTACCTCCCTCCCACCACACACTGACAACCACTGCTACCTCCCTCCCACCACACACTGACAACCACTGCTACCTCCCTCCCACCACACACTGACAACCACTGCTACCTCCCTCCCACCACACACTGACAACCACTACTACCTCCCTCCCACCACACACTGACAACCACTGCTACCTCCCTCCCACCACACACTGACAACCACTGCTACCTCCCTCCCACCACACACTGACAACCACTGCTACCTCCCTCCCACCACACACTGACAACCACTGCTACCTCCCTCCCACCACACACTGACAACCACTACTACCTCCCTCCCACCACACACTGACAACCACTGCTACCTCCCTCCCACCACACACTGACAACCACTGCTACCTCCCTCCCACCACACACTGACATAATCCAACACTACATAAGAACGTAAGGAAAATGAAAGAACTAAAGAAAGATTATAATAAAGAAAACATTAAGAATAGACAGAAAAAAAGAAGGAAATGAGGACACGCCTAAAAGCGAAAGGAATAACGAAAGAATGAAAGAAAAAAGCTAAATGACGGAATGATAAACATAAGACGGAAGAAAAACTTAAGAATGGATAGATAAATGTAAGAGAAGAAGGTTAAACGTTAGGATGGAAATATAAACGTAAAGATGGAAAGATAAAGGTTGAGTAAGGATGGAAGATGATTACCAGTAAACTCCTAGCTGTCTTCAAGTGGAAGCTTGACACATTCCTCAAAATAGTTCCTGACCAGCAGGGTTGTAGTGCAAACGTTGGACTGCTTGCGGCAGGCGCTAACAGCTTGATCGATCAGACCAGCAACCAGGCCGCCTCATCTGGAACCGGGCCGCGGGGGCGGTGACCTCGGAAGCGACTACAGGTAGAATTCAGATTAGAATGATTAAATAATGACAAGAGTGGATAAATGTAAGGGTGGAAGAAAACCTAACGATATATGTAAGGAGGAAAGGAAACAACGATAGAAGGGGAAAAAGAGGAAGGAGGAAAAAATAAAGAGGAAAGAGATCAGCTTGCAAGCGTCGATGACACACTTGGCAAGCAACACGTCCGGCCTTCAGGAAGGTGGTAAGATGGAACACCAACCATCATGGCTTCTCCCTTTATCTCCTCCATCCTACCTTCCTTCACTCTTTCTCTCCTATCTTCCCTTCCTCCTCTCTTCCCTCTTTCCTTCCCTGTCTCCTTCCTCCAGTGTATCGTCAACCTGTGCCTGGCGTTGACGACACAACTGGAGGCACACAAATACCCAGCCACGAATATTTCCCACCAGAGATGGTTTTGTTGTATAGCTGGTGGGGTGAAATGCAACATGGTAACAGGGAAGGGATGATGATGAGGTGTATGGGCAAGAAATAAAGGAAGGGAGAAGTGGGAAATTAAGGTACATGAAAGGTGCTGAAGATGGGAAGAGACGCAGCAGGTTAAATTGACTGGGAAGAAGTTATAAAGACGTCGGAGAATTAACGGGACAAAATTAAGAAAATTGTAATAACGTTGGTAGAATTACCGATAAAATGAAGAAAACAATGAGAGTACTATCCTAGCCTACACATGTGTTATCCTAGCCTACACATGTGTTATCCTAGCCTACACATGTGCTATCCTATCCTACGTCTTATCCTAGCCTACACATGTTATCCTAGCCTACACGTGTTATCCTAGCCTACATATGTGTTATCCTAGCCTACACATGTTATCCTAGCCTACACATGTGTTATCCTAGCCTACACATGTGTTATCCTAGCCTACACGTGTTATCCTAGCCTACACGTGTTATCCTAGCCTACACATGTTATCCTAGCCTACACGTGTTATCCTAGCCTACACGTGTTATCCTAGCCTACACATGTGCTATCCCAGCCTACACATGTGCTATCCCAGCCTACACATGTGCTATCCTAGCCTACACGTGTTATCCTCACCTATGCAGGTATTATCTTCACCAATGTAAGTATTATCATAGCCTACGCTGCTAGAAACATTTACCCTCTCCCAGTAGTCTTCACTAAGGAAGTAATGATCTGCTACACTCCCGAGTCCCAGCAACTGACTAACCTCACTACTTGTTCAACTTAAATATGCTCAGCACGTAGTGGGCTCCAAGGGTAAACATTCCCCTACCTAAACATTTCCGCTTTTATAAATGTTTACTGTGCCCAAATAATGCCTTTAAAAATTTGATCAGGTTGAATTCAACTGAATGAAGCTTAACACTGAGGTATCCTGAATAAAACAAAGACTTACTAGGCTTCAAAGTACAAGTATATATACACACACACACACACACATACACACACACACACACACACACACACACACACACACACACACACACACACACACACACACACACCTACACACCCACAACAGGCCTAGTGATAACGACATATAAAATACTGCGCGGAATAGATGAGGTGGACAAAGACGGGAAGTTCCAGAGATGGGACACAGACACAAGAGGTCACAATTGGAAGTTGAAGACTCAGATGAATCAAAGGGATGTTAGGAAGTATTTCTTCAGTCATAGAGTAGTCAAGCCGTGGAATAGCCTAGAAAGTGAAGTAGTGGAGGCGGGAACCATACATAGTTTTAAGGCGAGGTATGATAGAGCTCATGGAGCAGGGAGAGAGAGGACCTAGTAGCAATCAGCGAAGAGGCGGGGCCAGGAGCTATGACTCGACCCCTGCAACCACAAATAGGTGAGTACACACATACACACACACACACACACCTACAACAGGCCTTGTGTCTAATCGACATGTGCCTAGGACAAAATGGTAACTAACACACACAGGTATGAGTAAGCTCATGGAGCAGAAAGAGTGACCCAGTAACGGCCAGTGAAGAGGCAGGATCAGGAGTTGTGAATCGACCCCTGCAACCACAATTAGGAAAGAGCGCGAGGGCGCGCGCACATGTACACGGTGGTGCTTGAAGAAAATCAGCAAGCACAGTTTTGGGAATAGGTACAACCGGACCCCACGAAGTAGGAAACTTTCGAATGTGGTCTCATGGTGTTAAGAAGGAAGGCCAGAAGCCGAGCCTCGTCCCCCGCCACAACAAAAGTACACGTAAACTATAGCTATATTTACCTCTGAGCAAGTGTACACAGTAACCTGAAGTACTCCCACTCTCCGGCACCATTAAAGATGATCAACACCTCGAGGTAACCAAATGCAGACACGCAACACACACACACACACACACACACACACACACACACACACACACAAACCACCCGCATAAAGTGTGTCTAAACAAGTGCCTTTGACAACTAGTAACTACTACTACTACTATTATTATCACACGCACACAGAGGAGCTACGAATCGACCCCTGCACCCACAGATTGGCGAGTACACACAAACACACACACACACACACACACACACCTAGCCAAGCACGTAAAGAAACTAGAGAAAGTGCAAAGGTTTGCAACAAAACTAGTCTCAGAGCTAAGGGGTATGTCCTACGAGGAGAGGTTAAGGGAAATCGACCTGACGACACTGAAGGACAGGAGAGATAGGGAGGACATGATAACGACATACAAAATACTGAGAGGAATTGACAAGGTGGACAAAGACAGGATGTTCCAGAGATGGGACACAGCAACAAAGGGGACAGAGTTGGAAGTTGAAGACACAGATGAATCACAGGGATGTTATTAAGTATTTCTTCAGCCACAGAGTAGTCAGGAAGTGGAATAGTTTCGGAAGCGATGTAGTGGAGGCAGGATCCATACATAGCTTTAAGCAGAGATTTGATAAAGCTCACGGTTCAGAGAGTGACCCAGTAGCGATCAGTGAAGAGGCGGGGCCAGGAGCTCGGACTCGACCCCTGCAACCTCAACTAGGTGAGTACACACACACACGCACACACACACACACACAGTGGAACTTCCCCCATATGACTCGTAAAAACAATGTATTACGGCCAGAGTTTTGCCACAAGGCAAGTCTCAGAACTAATCAGGCAGAGTTGAGAGGTGAAGAACCAGAGGAGATATAATCTTAACACAGACGTATCAGCGAAGTAGACAGGCACAGTTTTTGCTAAAGACATGGAAAAGAAAGAAGGGGCATATAGGAACACACTATAGGTTCAACTGAGCCAGAGGACTGCATTAGAAAGAGGTGGTGGGAATTAAGTCCAGATCTGAATTAATATGTATGACAAAACTGATAAGGTCTGCAGTAATTACACCAATCTTCAATTCAAATGGAACCCAAGAGCAAGAGCTTGATCTCCTCAAATACAGGTTAGTACATCTGAGCACACACACACACACACACACACACACACACACACACACACACACACACACACACGCTCTGGCCCAAGACGAGCATAGAATACTCAGTACTCCAAGATAAACTCAAGAAAAAAAAAAAAACTCTCTCTGCAAATTTCAGAATGTCAAAAATCCACACTAAAATATCCAGAACGACCCAACATTCTTACCAAAAGACTTCCCACTGTCACGAAGCACATACCAGGAAACTTCTGAGTGTCACGAAAAATCTTCAAAATCATCAATGAAGCCAGAGTGCCTACAATAACAGCCAATGTAGGACCCAGAGGTCAGAGTACCTCTGAGCAGTGTCCGTCAGCTTCCCTCCCATGTACACTGTCGGTCTTTGACATTCAGTGTACTTCCCAGAAGTGTTCTGCAACATGACTAAACCACTGTTAATTTCATTCATTGTCAATTTGGTTCCTTGAGTTCACCTCTGACTGCCGTTGTCTCCATCGCCCTTCCCACCATTTCGCTTTCTCCTGGTGGATGCTGCTACGGACTGACGGGATCACCACCACCACCACCACCCACACCAGGCTTCATACATGACATTTCTCATCCTCATTCTAACTCAGTTACATTCAATTCTAGTGCAGACTTCCACTCTTTACAGCCCTCAACCTTCCCCGGTCCTCTCCACCTACTTATTTCTTCTTCAACTTTGACCTTTCAGCTCTGAACTTGACCTGTCTTTGAATTACCACTCCCTAACACCCTTACCCTCACTTGCTCTCCCTCCACTCTTCCTCTCCCATTACCATCCCATAACTTTCCTCTTCCTCCCCGCAGGGAAACACTGAACATACCCTCAAGCAAACTGAAGCAGATAACACGTGAATCTGTGAGGAACAAGGGCGTATTGGTAATTACCTATTTGTAATTTCCTTTGTGTGTGTCGGGGGGGGGGGGAGAGGGTGGCCCCAGCGGTTGGGCCCACCCCGTAAGTTTTGAATGATCCATTTAAATTAGCTCAATTGTATTAAAGTTTGAAATCATGTATGACATCTGTTTCTACTGTGATGTTCGGCTGGACCCACTGTACTCTTCTTGCGTTTAAGAATCTTTTCACGACATCTCTGGTACCGCGTTAAGCAATCAAGTTCCACCAGGGTTCCGTTGTTCTTTACCCGGTGCAGCTTTACCCTGCCCTGATGGAGCTTTACCCTGCCCTGATGGAGCTTTACCCTGCCCTGATGGAGCTTTATCCTGCCCTGGTGGAGTATATGTCCTTGTCTATGCTGTCGTATTACCTAATGTTCTGTCTTACTCCTGTGACAAGATATCTAGCTCAATTAACCTCTCCCTCCTCAAGTCTCACAGCTCTGGCACCAGTCTCTCTCAAGACTTACCTCTGAACTTTCTTAAGTTTCACTTTGTGTTTGGTTGGGTGAGGGTTCCACCCTGGCGCTGTGTACTCAAGGATTGCTCCCACGTATGTGATGACTTATGAAGTCATTATTTACATTTCTGAAGGTTATTTTCATGTTACCCAAAACAGTACGAGCCGCTGATATAACTGATTATCCTAGATATGTCTTTCCGTGAGTAGTTTCCTTCTACGTGGTACGCTGTCCTTGGTCTTCTCTCTTAAGCGCCCATTGTCATCACTCCGCATTTGCTGGGGTCGATATCTAGCAGCAACTTGCTCGACCAAAAATTACTTGCAGTCTCCTACTGCCATCTTCTGTTCGTATTTCATGGTGTGTGTGTGTGTGTGTGTCTGCATGTGCGTGTGTGTGTGTGTGTGTGTGTGTGTGTGTGTGTGTGTGTGTGTGTGTGTGTGTGTGTGTGTGTGTGTGTGTGTTAAGATAAAACAGGATACAAAGACGATATTACACAAGATGAAGAACAAAACGAATTAGTTATTATTTTTATAATCAAAACTTAGCGGTAAATCCAAGTTAGTTATAAAGCCACAAATATGAAGAAGAAAAGGAACAAAAGAAGAGAGGAGCAAGAGTAGGTAATGTCAGAGTTGGAGACAAACAAACAGCATCACAACAATAATAACCTACCTTTAATTCTACAGCGATGCGTAATGATACTCAGCACTCAAACACGGGGCTGGGGAAGAACTACCCAGTACAAATAACAGAAATAAAGTGGGATACGAGACAATGAACGAGGATAAATGACACAGCAAGCACAGCATAAGTATAAGAGAATTAGCAGACAGACACTCGATAAATATATGACGCGAGCACCAAGAAGAAAGAATAAGAAGGATAGTAAAAATAATAGGTCAGGCGAGGGGAAAGATCAGGCAACTATGTTTCTGGGTGGCTCCATCTACTCCATATTTCCAGCTTTTCATCACCATCATTATTATCATCATCATCATCATTATCATCATCTCCCACCCGGGACGGAAGCTGCTGCCGCTGACACGTTCTCAGTATCCAATGAAATGTCAGGAGGTCACGCCCTCGTTTCCACAATACCACGAGAGTGTCACAACCCTGATCCTTGTGACCACAACATTGCTGCCCTGGTGACACCACCACTAAAACACTGCTGCCCTGGTGACACCACTACTACAACACTGCTGCCCTGGTGACACCACCACTAAAACACTGCTGCCCTGGTGACACCACCACTACAACACTGCTGCCCTGGTGACACCACCACTACAACACTGCTGCCCTGGTGACACCACCACTACAACACTGCTGCCTTGGTGACGTGACACCACTATAATACTGCTGCCCTGGTGACCACACCATCACAACACTGCTGCCCTGGTGACCACACCATCACAACACTGCTGCCCTGGTGACACCACCACTACAACACTGCTGCCCTGGTGACCACACCACTACAACACCGCTGCCCTGGTGACACCACCACTACAACACTGCTGCCCTGGTGACCATACCATCACAACACTGCTGCCCTGGTGACCATACCATCACAACACTGCTGCCCTGGTGACCATACCATCACAACACTGCTGCCCTGGTGACCATACAATCACAACACTGCTGCCCTGGTGACCACACCACTAGAACACCGCTGCCCTGGTGACACCACCACTACAACACTGCTGCCCTGGTGACCATACCATCACAACACTGCTGCCCTGGTGACACCACCACTACAACACTGCTGCCCTGGTGACACCACCACTACAACACTGCTGCCCTGGTGACCACACCATCACAACACTGCTGCCCTGGTGACCATACCATCACAACACTGCTGCACTGGTGACCATACCATCACAACACTGCTGCACTGGTGACCACACCATCACATCTCTGCATCCTCTAGATACCACAACAGTCATCCGTCAACTTCCCTGCCCTTGCTAACCTAATATTACTAACAAGCCTTTGTTCTTCTTATCGCCATGTTACAAGGGGTCAAGACAGAGCTATAACACTTGACACTGCACCTTTGAAGAGTTTCGAGAGTTTCTCTACTCTCTGCGCCCGGTCATGGGTCAAAGGTACAAGACATCAATGACACATCTGTATTCTTTAAACTACTAGCAACTAAGGATCTAGACAATAACACTCACTCGTGTGTGTGTGTGTGTGTGTGTGTGTGTGTGTGTGTGTGTGTGTGTGTGTGTGTGTGTGTGTGTGTGTGTGTGTGTGTGTGTGTGTGTGTGCGCGCGCGCGCTCTTGCGAGTTACGTATACCGATAGGCATCTCTTCTGATACTGATATACACATCAGTATGTTCCAGTAGTTTATATATTGTTAATTGTCTTTGCCATTATTATGCATTGTTTACATGAATTACTGTATTGGGGATAAATGTATAAAAGATGGTGAATAACTAAGTAGCTCGCGACGTTAATAATCATAGCAGTTAAAAGGCCTTAAACCTAAATAACCTAACTTCTGAAGCCGGACACACACACACACACACACACACACACACACACACACACACAGTTCAAGAGGTTGGGTACACACACAAAGGACATAATTAAGGTAATTCAAGAAACAGGGAGGAAGGAGACTGACCTGTGGCGGGAAAAGTCAAGATGTAAAGTAGAAAATCTAAGACGGAGATAAAGGAAGAATGAGCGAGAGAAGAGTGAGGGAAGAGTGAGGGAAGAGTGAGTGAAGGTAGAGTGAAAGTAGAGTGAAGGTAGAGTGAAAGTAGAGCGAAGGCAGAGTGAAGGTAGAGAGCCTAGAAACCCATATTACACAACAGCTCAAAAATGACAGCAGAAGACACGAGGCGACACGTTACTGAAGAACTCTTATTAATATTTATTTCATTTTATAATATAACAGTAGAGTTTTTGTCTCACTATTAGCGGACGGAGGACCGAGCTTACACCACTCCTTGAGCTGAATGGTTCACCCAGGTTCAGCGCTTCATATAAATAAAATAACTAATGAAAACTGTGTACCTGGTTTTGCTATCATCCAGGAAATTCATCAGACTTGCATAGTATCTCTTGTAGTCTGATTCTGTGTCCTACTTCCAGTTTTCTTGAATGTTCTACTTCTGCTGGGTAATCAACGCTTAGCTGTGTGGTCAATCTCGTCAATATCTGACAGAGTAAATACTAAGTCTGTCGCTTGTGTCTCGCCTCTCATTCTTGAGGTTTCTCTCCGTGTTGCATCAGTGTCTCCACTAACCTGGCTCTGCATGTTTCTGTCCCCCGAGGCTCGCCTCACTCGTGCTGCCAATGGTCTGCAATCATCTTATTATTATTTCGTGAGTCATGTCATGCTTGGCCTGTGCTGCTTTCTTCAAGATTCTTCTTGTTATTTTCCTGTTCCTCATAAACCGCGTCTATGTAGGACTTGTGAGGTCAGTGAATATTGCAACTCTTCACAGGTCAATATTGCAACTCTTCACAGGTCAGTGAATATTGCAACTCTTCATAGGTCAGTGAATACTGCAACTCTTCACAGGTCAGTGAATACTGCAACTCTTCACAGGTCAGTGAATACTGCTACTCTTCACAGGTCAGTGAATACTGCAACTCTTCACAGGTCAGTGAATACTGCAACTCTTCACAGGTCAGTGAATACTGCAACTCTTCACAGGTCAGTGAATACTGCAACTCTTCACAGGTCAGTGAATACTGCAACTCTTCACAGGTCAGTGAATACTGCAACTCTTCACAGGTCAGTGAATACTGCAACTCTTCACAGGTCAGTGAATACTGCAACTCTTCACAGGTCAGTGAATACTGCAACCCTTCACAGGTCAGTGAATACTGCAACCCTTCACAGGTCAGTGAATACTGCAACTCTTCACAGGTCAGTGAATACTGCAACTCTTCACAGGTCAGTGAATACTGCAACTCTTCACAGGTCAGTGAATACTGCAACTCTTTACAGGTCAGTGAATACTGCAACTCTTCACAGGTCAGTGAATACTGCAACTCTTCACAGGTTACTGAATACTGCAACTCTTCATAGGTCAGTGAATACTGCAACTCTTCACAGGTCAGTGAATACTGCAACTCTTCACAGGTCAGTGAATACTGCAACTCTTCACAGGTCAGTGAATACTGCAACTCTTCACAGGTTACTGAATACTGCAACTCTTCATAGGTCAGTGAATACTGCAACTCTTCACAGGTCAGTGAATACTGCAACTCTTCACAGGTCAGTGAATACTGCAACTCTTTACAGGTCAGTGAATACTGCAACTCTTCCCAGGTCAGTGAATACTGCAACTCTTTACAGGTCAGTGAATACTGCAACTCTTCACAGGTCAGTGAATATTGCAACTCTTCGCAAACGTCAACGAAATATTCTTTTGGACAATGTACACAACACACGTCAAGACTTACCATAGAATATGCAGCACAAGTGATAAACTGTGCTTAAAAACTAGAGAAGGCCCAGCGGTTTGCAACTAAACGGGACCCGGAACTTAGGCGTTCGTGCTGTAAGGAGAGGCTACAGAAACTGAACTTGACCTTGAGAGAGGGAAAAACAAAAGGACAAGAGAAATATATAATAAGGTACAAAATGCTACGCGAATTCGACAAAATAGAGAAGAACAGTGTCTTTGAAGAGTCAAAGTGGCGAGGGACTAGAGATGGAAGCTAACAGTAAAGATATACAGAGACTGCAAAAGGAGGGGACGAAGGGGGAGGGGGGGGTCAGGGAAGCAAACTCCATACAAACTTTAAGAGAAGGTACAAGAATGAAAGACGTCAGGAACCAGTAATGTCGGTCATCTGAAGGTGGTGATCAAGAAGAGAGACACGGTCCCCGAAAAAGTTCAAGTCTGAGTGTTGTCTGGATACACTCGAGTGCTTCCTTCTGGCCGCTATCAATCACCGGAGTGTAAGTTCGAGTGCTTCCTCCACTGCATCCGCTTGCCAGCAAGTCATCGCTAACAAAAACAATGGCAAAGAAGACTATTATAGAAGCAATTTGAGTGTTTCTTCCGCCGATATAATCTTATGTTAAGGCCAATTGCAACGAACCAGCTGGCGTTTAGCAGTGCTGAGAATGCCTGTGGCGCGTTTCCAGAGTTTACTCTCGCAGCCGCCATAAGAATCAATGAACCGAAGGAAAATATAATTTTGTTCACAATAACACCAAGAAAAATAAATATAATTATGTTCACAATAGCACCAGGGAAAATACAATTATATTTCAGTTACAATAACGCCAAGGAAACCATCATTTTGCTCATCTTAAAAAAAAAAAAACCAGAGTAACGCTCTAGTGAACTAAGCGCAGCGCACACTTGCATTCCACAAACCAAAGACAAAAGGAATCCAACTAGACATCTATTTTGATCAGAGCTTCACGCTGCAGTAAACAGTAGCTCTCTTTCATTACGTAAGAATCATTCCTACCTTTAAATTTAGTCCGAAAGTTATATTAGCTAGACACTCGTGGCTGTGTATTGCAAACTCAGCACCAGACAGTGTGGACTTGTTTATAAAGACGATTTGGAAAAAGTTATTTCGATCTATTCAATGATAAACTGTCACACTTCTCAACGTCTTGGAGAGAGAGAGAGAGAGAGAGAGAGAGAGAGAGAGAGAGAGAGAGAGAGAGAGAGAGAGAGAGAGAGAGAGAGAGAGAGAGAGAGAGAGAGAGAGAGAGAGAGAAAGAGAGAGAGACTCAGGTTAAATTATATAGGTGTAGCTGAGGGTTGATGACGCCAGCTGACTCACTCTGCCCAGGGTTCCCAGCTGCCAAGGCGCTGAAGAAGTGGCGACAGCTGTTTTGAGTGGTGCCGCTAAGGCTTGCCTGCATCACCTGTACGTCCTGCACCGTCATCAGCACCCGTACTGTCTGCACCACCTGTACCCTCTACTCCAGTTATAACAACAGTGCTATATTCCCATCCCCCGGGTACCCTAGTACCCTCCTCTCAAGGCTGAGATATGGAGATAAATACTCATAACAAGGTTATCTGAACAATGGAAGCAACAACACCCAGTACTTGTCTTTGTCATCCTGCACAGCAGGAGGGCAAGAAAGACGAGGAGGAAAACGAAAGAGGAGAGAAGGGACAAGCAGGAATAAGAAAAGAGATGGGAGAAGGGAGAAATCAATAAGGAAAAGTAAATGACAAGAGCTGTGAATGGGAAGTTGGTGATGAGGGGAGGGGAGGAGGTGAGAAGCAGGTGTAGGAAACTGGGCAATCCCAAATATTGGCAGTTACAGAGGCACTGCCAAAGACTGGCAGTTACAGAGGCAATACCAAAAACTGGGAACTGCAAATGTACTCCTGAAGACTAGGAGCAGCAGAAACACAAAAGTGATTTTACACTGGCACTCTCAAAGAAGCGACTACTGCCACCTTGCTCACAACACCACCACCACCATCCTCTTCCAACACCTGTGTGTTAATTACAAGGTGCGCGCCAGCGTGTGCTCGTACGAGCACCTCACTGGTTCACCTCGTGGCTGTCAGAGGGTTAAATATCTTCCCTACGGACCATGGAATGTATCAATACAACACTACAGTTCTCTATCACAACGCCAAAGATTGATGCTGGCAAGAATGAAGTGTGTAGTTACGTTGCTAGCCACTCCAGTGAGAAGATAGCTTTCCTGTACACTTATAATAGGCAACATTCTCAGTGAGGAGACAACTTTCTTGTAAAGAAATGTGTCTGGGAAAATAGCATTCAGCTTCAAAAAAAAAAAAAAAGGTCAACAGAAGCCTTTGTGGAAAAGGACACTTGTTTATAGTTTAGGACATTTATTATAGCGAACCTCTCGCCACAATCCCCTATAAAACTAAATGTAATGATATTACATACCTAATCCATGCACCACACCTGAACCAGGTAATGCACCACACCTGAACCAGGTGGCGCACCACACCTGAGCCAGGTGGTGCATCAGACACCATCTTCATCTGCACTCTCTGAAGCAGAGCATCAAAGGCCTCGTAAATATCATATAAAACTTAAGAAATATGTCAAGTAGGACCCAGAAACCCATAAATTATGCCATGTGCCTAACCTTTAGCGTCTTAATGATCGGAGTTATATCTAAATTCAGACATAAATTTGGATGAACCTTCACACTCACAATCCTTGGATGAACCTTCACACTCACAATCCTTGGATGAACCTTCACACTCACAATCCTTGGATGAACCTTCACACTCACAATCCTTGGATGAACCTTCACACTCACAATCCCTACACTAAGCAGCCTTCGGGAGGAAAAAAATAATTCAGTTCATTTACCTATTATTAGCAAATCCTGGTGATGACTCACTAGTTTTGCATTTCTTGACGAGTCTTTCTCCGTCACTTCTCTCTCACATACTCCGATTAAATTATTTTTCATTTTACAATGTTCAAATGTTTCATGAGCCTATTCCTGCACCTATCCTCCTTCACCTATCCTCATTTACCTATCCTCATTTACCTATCCTCCTTTACCTATCCTCCTCTACCTATCCTCCTCTACCTATCCTCCTGCAAGTACGTACCTCTGCAACACAAATGCAATCACACATTTTCGACACCTTGTCACGTTTTTGTTTCTTCAGCCAATCTTTCTGCAAACAGTTGTTCATATCTCTCACTAACCATCTTTTTTAATTTCACTTTAGTTTACACTTTCTCATAATTCTTCCTACACTCCACCTCATTTTTTTTTCACTTTATCCATAAGTAAACAACACTCAGATATATCAGTCACTCTTCTAAAAACATGAAAATGCAAATGCTTACCACTCGACCTTTTATCACGTAAGTCAGACTGGCAATCTGCTCCCGCTGCATACGTCACCTCTCTCTCTCTCTCTCTCTCTCTCTCTCTCTATATATATATATATATATATATATATATATATATATATATATATATAGAGAGAGAGAGAGAGAGAGAGAGAGAGAGCAAATTGTGGGACCCATAGCGTCGGAGAACTGGATAAAAAGGATTCAAGGAAGAATATTTGGATTTTTTCCTGAAGCCCTTTGAATATTCCACTTCCCTTACCATCCCATCTTTTCATTCTTTTTTACACAACTTTTAACACTCTCTCCTATTCATTTTATTTTGTGTTTGATATATTCATTATTAGTGTTCCCTATTACCTATCCTTTGACCCTGGCTTCCTTCTCCAAGTTGTCAAGTAACCCGTGTGGCCCTGTACCAAGAGCCTTCTTACAGTCCACACATCCAGCTATCAGTACAGGTTGTCCCACTCGCAGGAGGCCCCGAGTTGGTACTCCAGCTGCAACCGTCTTGTTTGTATAATATTTCTGTAGTAAACGATAACTCGGGACCTCCTACGAGTGAAACCCCCTATATAAAGTTTGCTACATTTTTTCATTCTTCTGGCATTCTACCCGTCATTAATGATTTGTTAAAAATATAAGAGTGGACCACTTAGACTGTTCTACTTGGCCTTTGATCCCTTTGATGTGTCAGATTTCATTAGCACTTCCCTCACTGCCTCGTGGACCTTTTCAATACTTCATAGTTCCTTTTAGTTTATTCTCCCTTCAGTCTCTGGTACTGACCCTTTCTCATTTGTAAACATACTGAGATATGCTGAGCTTACTACAGACCTCCCTGTCATACCCTTTAAGTGTTTCCCTTTCTATTCTCAGTGTTATCACTTGATCTATTATCAGTTTTCTTTTGATAGGACCGTCAAGCAGCCTCGATCTGCCTTTACCTTGGCTGCTGTGTGTGTGTGTGTGTGTGTGTGTGTGTGTGTGTGTGTGTGTGTGTGTGTGTGTGTGTGTGTGTGTGTGTGTTTTTACAAAACACGAGCCAGCCGGAAAAAAAAACATCGTTGCGTCATTTCCCTCACAAAAGAGAACATGTGTACAAGCTGTGTTCTACAATCTGGAAATTAGTAACAGATGCACAAACACTTTAAATTATAATGAGAAGGTAGAGGATGTAGATCCCACGAGGCTGAGGTCCCACTTAGCAAGGGAATCTGAACCCACAAAGAAGCTGTCACTCTTCCTTAGCTAACTAACCCAGGCACTACTACAGATGGCAGCCACAGAGAACTGACCCTTAATTGTACAGAATTAAAAGATTACATTCGTCTGCTGTGGTTGGTGCCGTAGCCATTGCAGAGCTCTAATCCTTTTGAGAAGACGGCTGTAAAGTAGTAAACCCCAGGAGGAATTATAACGACACTATATATGAGCTTTAAGGTCGAGACTTGTGTACCCTTAGACACGGGAGTGATCTAAGACCGGCATTCAGCAGTTCATCCCTGCCTGCTTGTATCTCAAACAACTGATTCCTATATACGACAAGCACATGCGCAATGCATAGCTAAGTAGCCATACAGCTGATGCAATAAATTACACGCTGGGGACGGTACTGTAACTTCTCAAATGTTTGTTAGGAAACCACAATCACGATGGGAGCTGGTCTTCGTTGGATGACGACGTGATAACACAATTTGCTCTCTCCCGCGTACCTCTTGTGTGAACGCGCCGATCTAGTTAGTGCATCTTAAGATCAAATCAAAAAGTTTGCAACATTCTACATCCAGACGGAAAGAATGTGAGACGAAGTATTCGTTCTTGTGGAAGAACTACACATTGTGCACCACCAAGAAGTGAGCATCCTGCAGTACCAAGAAGTGAACATCCAACAGCACCAAGAAGTGAGCATCCAGCAGTACCAAGAAGTGAGCATCGAGCAGCACCAAGAAGTGAGCATCCAGCAGCACCAAGAAGTGAACATTCAACAGCACCAAGAAGTGAGCATCCTGCAGAACCAAGAAGTGAGCATCCTGCAGCACCAAGAAGTGAACATCCAGCAGCACCAAGAAGTGAACATTCAACAGCACCAAGAAGTGAGCATCCTGCAGCATCAAGAAGTGAGCATCCTGCAGCACCAAGAAGTGAACATCCTGCAGCACCAAGAAGTGAACATCCTGCAGCACCAAGAAGTGAGCATCCTGCAGCACCAAGAAATGAGCATCCTGCAGCACCAAGAAGTGAACATCCTGCAGCACCAAGAAGTGAACATCCTGCAGCACCAAGAAGTGAACATCCTGCAGCATCAAGAAGTGAGCATCCTGCAGCACCAAGAAGTGAACATCCTGCAGCACCAAGAAGTGAACATCCTGCGGCACCAAGAAGTGAACATCCTGCGGCACCAAGAAGTGAATATCCTGCAGCACCAAGAAGTGAGCATCCAGCAGCACCAAGAAGTGAGCATCCAGCAGCACCAAGAAGTGAGCATCCAGCAGCACCAAGAAGTGAGCATCCTGCAGCACCAAGAAGTGAACATCCTGCAGCACCAAGAAGTGAGCATCCTGCAGCACCAAGAAGTGAGCATCCTGCAGCACCAAGAAGTGAACATCCTGCAGCACCAAGAAGTGAACATCCTGCAGCACCAAGAAGTGAACATCCTGCGGCACCAAGAAGTGAACATCCTGCGGCACCAAGAAGTGAACATCCTGCAGCACCAAGAAGTGAGCATCCAGCAGCACCAAGAAGTGAGCATCCAGCAGCACCAAGAAGTGAGCATCCTGCAGCACCAAGAAGTGAACATCCTGCAGCACCAAGAAGTGAACATCCTGCAGCACCAAGAAGTGAACATCCTGCAGCACCAAGAAGTGAGCATCCTGCAGCACCAAGAAGTGAGCATCCTGCAGCACCAAGAAGTGAGCATCCTGCAGCACCAAGAAGTGAACATCCTGCAGCACCAAGAAGTGAACATCCTGCAGCACCAAGAAGTGAACATCCTGCAGCACCAAGAAGTGAACATCCTGCAGCACCAAGAAGTGAACATCCTGCAGCACCAAGAAGTGAACATCCAGCAGCACCAAGAAGTGAACATCCTGCAGCACCAAGAAGTGAACATCCTGCAGCACCAAGAAGTGTACATCCTGCAGCACCAAGAAGTGAGCATCCTGCAGCACCAAGAAGTGAGCATCCTGCAGCACCAAGAAGTGAGCATCCTGCAGCACCAAGAAGTGAGCATCCTGCAGCACCAAGAAGTGAGCATCCTGCAGCACCAAGAAGTGAGCATCCTGCAGCACCAAGAGGTGAGCATCCTGCAGCACCAAGAAGTGAACATCCTGCAGCACCAAGAAGTGAACATCCTGCAGCACCAAGAAGTGAACATCCTGCGGCACCAAGAAGTGAACATCCTGCAGCACCAAGAAGTGAACATCCTGCAGCACCAAGAAGTGAGCATCCAGCAGCACCAAGAAGTGAGCATCCAGCAGCACCAAGAAGTGAGCATCCTGCAGCACCAAGAAGTGAACATCCTGCAGCACCAAGAAGTGAACATCCTGCAGCACCAAGAAGTGAACATCCTGCAGCACCAAGAAGTGAGCATCCTGCAGCACCAAGAAGTGAGCATCCTGCAGCACCAAGAAGTGAACATCCTGCAGCACCAAGAAGTGAACATCCTGCAGCACCAAGAAGTGAACATCCTGCAGCACCAAGAAGTGAACATCCTGCAGCACCAAGAAGTGAGCATCCAGCAGCACCAAGAAGTGAGCATCCTGCAGCACCAAGAAGTGAACATCCTGCAGCACCAAGAAGTGTACATCCTGCAGCACCAAGAAGTGAGCATCCTGCAGCACCAAGAAGTGAGCATCCTGCAGCACCAAGAAGTGAGCACCCTGCAGCACCAAGAAGTGAGCATCCTGCAGCACCAAGAAGTGAGCATCCAGCAATACCAAGAAGTGAGCATCCTGCAGCACCAAGAAGTGAGTATCCTGCAGCACCAAGACGTGAGCATCCAGCAGCACCAAGAAGAGAGTATCCTGCAGCACCAAGGAGTATCCTGCAGCACCAAGAAGTGAGTATCCTGCAGCACCAAGACGTGAGCATCCAGCAGCACCAAGAAGAGAGTATCCTGCCGCACCAAGGAGTATCCTGCAGCACCAAGAAGTGAGCATCCAGCAGCACCAAGAAGTGAACATCCTGCAGCACCAAGAAGTGAACATCCTGCAGCACCAAGAAGTGAGCATCCTGCAGCACCAAGAAGTGAACATCCTGCAGCACCAAGAAGTGAGCATCCTGCAGCACCAAGAAGTGAACATCCTGCAGCACCAAGAAGTGAACATCCTGCAGCACCAAGAAGTGAACATCCTGCAGCACCAAGAAGTGAACATCCTGCAGCACCAAGAAGTGAACATCCTGCAGCACCAAGAAGTGAGCATCCAGCAGCACCAAGAAGTGAGCATCCTGCAGCACCAAGAAGTGAACATCCTGCAGCACCAAGAAGTGAGCATCCTGCAGCACCAAGAAGTGAGCATCCTGCAGCACCAAGAAGTGAGCATCCTGCAGCACCAAGAAGTGAGCATCCTGCAGCACCAAGAAGTGAGCATCCAGCAATACCAAGAAGTGAGCATCCTGCAGCACCAAGAAGTGAGCATTCTACAGCACCAAGAAGTGAGTATCCTGCAGCACCAAGACGTGAGCATCCAGCAGCACCAAGAAGAGAGTATCCTGCAGCACCAAGGAGTATCCTGCAGCACCAAGAAGTGAGTATCCTGCAGCACCAAGACGTGAGCATCCAGCAGCACCAAGAAGAGAGTATCCTGCCGCACCAAGGAGTATCCTGCAGCACCAAGAAGTGAGCATCCAGCAGCACCAAGAAGTGAGTATCCTGCAGTACCAAGAAGTGAGCATCCAGCAGCACCAAGAAGTGAGCATCCTGCTAGTGGTGATAGCAGATGTACACGTCCCTCACTGCACCAGCAACAGGATACAAGCATCTGAAGCTATCATGAGGTTCTCTTCTCCTAGGGTTACGTTCAAGCTGCTTTAGACTTTATCTAAAATAGTCTGTATCTCTTTCTTTCTCTCTCTCTTTTGACATCCGCAACAGCTAGGCGAGTAAACACCCACACACACACACACACACACACACACACACACACACACACACACACACCAAGGAAACAGCATGCGTTACTGTGCTCAATACCGCAAAAAATCGACCTAGATGGATAGCAGTTAAGGAAGAGGACGAAAATGAGGAAGAGCAGGAGGAGGAGGAGGAGGAGGAGGCCCAGAGGAATGATCTAAGAGCTCGAGTTACTTGAAGTGTGGATGTCAAAGCAGTTCCCAGGCTACTATGTTCTGTTATGCTCGTTGAGGCTGTATTGACACATTCTATGTTAACCCTCACTGAGGCTACAATGACCCTCGTTGAGGCTACACTGACACACATTATTTACACTATCTCTGGTTATTTAAACAGGTTTCCCCTGCCACACACACACGCACACACACACACACACACACACACACACACACACACAAATAACCCCTTGCTTTTAGTGTCTAAGTGGACACTAATTGTCAGTATATATTCTCATATTTTCATTATAGTGTAATAAATTATTATATTCTCTTGATATCTGGTTAACGCTGCCCCCAGAATGATGTACATTCTAAAGTGTTCAGTAAACATGATCAATTATTGGTCTACAGAACAGAGGGTGGGAACCAGAAGCCACGTCACAACCCTTCCTTCCTTTCTTCTTCAGCATAACAAGAACTGAGACCTACATGGGGTCTAACACCGTGCAGAGTATAATTTGTGGAGGCAGCAATGAAGAATTTCCTGAGCGAACAGGTAGAAGGAATTAACAGCGCGAGAGAGAACCAGCGAGATTGAACAGTGTCTTCACCCCAAGTGAGGCTAAGACTAACACCAATGTATACTATCATTATTACTGGTATTATTACTAGTGTCATTAATATTTTTAGATGGAAGTCCTAAGTCCGCACGAGTCACAGCATCAGGTAAATGCGAGGTAATGCGGTTTCATCTGAAGGGAATGATAGCATCAATGCACCACACTTGATGATACAATGAGGAAGGAGTGCTACAGGGCGGGAGGGAGGCTAACTGACCACACACTACCAGAGTAGAAAGAGAAAATGGATGATGATGAATCTAGCAAACCAGACTTTAACAGTGACACTATATAGGAACGTAAGAATGACAGAGCAATGCTAGGGCCCTACTGGCCCATGCTCGGCGAGTCGAACTCACCCACCCATACCTACTCACGTACCATGCCAACGCATTTTTAAGAGGCACGAAAGTTTCCCCGTCTTTTAATAACATGCTCATTTTTCCACTATAATCTACCTTATCTATAATTACTATCGCATTTGCTTTATCTGTTCCGTAAGGTGAGGTCTTGGATCTTTCCTTAATTCATGGTATAACTTAACAAATCTTGGAGGACAACTGTGTTGCCGAGGTCTGAGCTTCAATGACGCTACTTGGCAGTTTGTTCCATTCTTACTCTCAAACCAGCACTTTCCTACGTAGCAGTTAGGAATTGTACTTCTAAATATATCTAGTAAATAACTAGTCTGACAGTAATACAAGAGTTAATGGACATTGACGGACGCAAAGTTGCAAGAGACCGCAGAGAAAGAGAAATATAGATTATTATACTAATGGCGGAACGCTAAACCCGTCGGAATCACACAGCGCCGGGGAAGGGGGGAAATGAGAGGCAATCGAGCTCCATCCAAGAGATCAGGTCCAAATCCTCAGATCAAGAGCCCCTCACGAACAGCAGGGATACTCCTTAAACTGACAATACGCGAGTACACACACACACACACACACACACACACACACACACGTGCCCCCCCCCAACATCAGAACAATAAGGGCCTCGAGGATGAACAGCCATTCAAAACGCAACAAATCTGCCACACAAAGACAGAAAACACAACGAGGACCATAAACAGAGAGCCGAAAACAAATCGGCAAGATGGTGTCAGGTAAACAAAAGCAAGAGTTATGAGAGAGTGATCACGTTACCAGCAGGGGGTCACCCCAGCCAACCAGGCTGATTATATCACCAGCGACAGCTGTACCAGCTGCTACTGCTCTGCTGCTGCTGCTGCTGCTGCTGCTGCTGCTATTGTTGTTGCCAACCACGCCATCAGTTGCTGCTCCCTACCACACCAGCTGCTGTTGTTGCCTATAACTCCAGCTGTTACTACTGCCTACCGCGCCAGCTGCTGTTGTTGCCTGTAACTCCAGCTGTTGCTACTGCCTACCACACCAGCTGCTGCTGTTGCCTATAACTCCAGCTGTTACTACTGCCTACCGCGCCAGCTGCTGTTGTTGCCTATAACTCCAGCTGTTGCTAGTGCCTACCACACCAGCTGCTGTTGCTGCCTACAACTCGAGCTGTTGCTAGTGCCTACCACACCAGCTGCTGTTGTTGCCTACAACTCGAGCTGTTGCTAGTGCCTACCACACCAGCTGCTGTTGCTGCCTACAACTCGAGCTGTTGCTAGTGCCTACCACACCAGCTGCTGTTGTTGCCTACAACTCCAGCTGTTGCTAGTGCCTACCACACCAGCTGCTGTTGTTGCCTACAACTCCAGCTGTTGCTAGTGCCTACCACACCAGCTGCTGTTGTTGCCTACAACTCCAGCTGTTGCTAGTGCCTACCACACCAGCTGCTGTTGTTGCCTACAACTCCAGCTGTTGCTAGTGCTTACCACACCTGCTGTTGTTGCCTACAACTCCAGCTGTTGCTAGTGCCTACCACACCAGCTGCTGTTGTTGCCTGCAACTCCAGCTGTTGCTACTGCTACTTGCCCACCACAACACCCTCCATAAACATCTCTGTTTATCATTCTAAGCTTCTCTTAAAACCGCTTAAGATTGTTAATATACCCAAGTATGCTTCTACTTTTATGATCTTTTTTTTATTCAACAAATCTATGAACATCAGCACTGTGCTGCCAGCATACTGCATCTATCATGCTGGATAAACAGAAGCCACTGTCAACACATCTTCGTACAACAACGTCTGTATATCACTGTGGTTTTAAGAACGTCCAATATGTGGCAGTGACAACAGAATAGAAACAAAAATATTAACTATTTTAACGTATTTGACGATCACCGTTTTCTGCTCTGGCTTCTGAAGTGAGAATTAGTCAGTTTTAGGTCAATTCTAAAGTGTCTCCATCATCTTCAGGTAGTGTTGCATTTATTGGTCTTATGCACAAATAACTCTACGTATTGTTCCAGTCAGGGTATTGTGCCTCTTGGTTCTTTATTGGCCTTATGGTACGTTAGAACTGGTAATATTTTGCTTATAGACAAAAATTTAAGTTAACTGTACTTAGGCTAATGTCTATCGAGAAATTTGTTTAAACTCCTATGTAAGAACTGGAGATTTTTCTTCAAGAAACCGAGTGATACTTATGTATCTCTAGTATACTGTGTTTAGATAAAGACACTCAGGTTCTACCTGTGTCTGTCTATTCACAATACAACATATATACATGATACATAAACATATAATACATACAAATACATAACTGCAACAGATACAGAAATCATTTACGGCCCACAAAGAGCCAAAAAAGCATTTAAATTACTAGGGACGCTTTACAGTCTTAAATTTGTACTCACTAGAGCGGAGGAGAGATACATGATAATAACAACCTGGAAAGTACTCGAGGGTCTGGTCACAAACCTGCACATTAACATAACACCATACTGGAGGGAGAGTTATGGGAGGAAGTGCAAAATAAACTCAGTGAAAAGAAGGGGTGCAGTGGACACAATAAAGGAACACTATCAACATTCGTAGTTTCAGACTATTCAGCATCTTAACAACAGATATCAGAAACACTGCTGGAAGAAATATAGAAATCTTGAAGAGAAAACTGGACAAATATCTTTACCAGGTGCCATATCTACCAGGTTGTGATGGATATGTGGGGCAGCAGGCCATCAGTACCAACAGCCTGGTTGACCAAGCAAGCACCAGACAAGCCTAGCCCATGGCCGGGCTTTGGGTGTACAAAAATTCCCTGAACTCATCACAGATACAATATAACATCTGTACATAAAGATACATAATGACTACTCTGTTATTATTATTACTGGGAAGCGCTAAAACCATAAAGGTAACACAGTGCCTGACGGAATGAAAAAAATGAGGTTTGATCCAAGGAAATGAACAGTTCCAATTCGCTGGACCAAGAGCTCTCCGCCAGCATTTGTTTCTGCAAAAAAAAAAAAAACCACTTGACAAATTATTTACATGCCAGCTGCTTATTAGATGATTTAATTTTTTTAATGCAAGTCAACACCAGTGATCACATTCCCAGTATCACCTGTCACTGGATCTTCTGGATGACACAACCAAATGCACGAAATAAAGTCAATGTAAGAACGAGGGTGTAACAGTGGTGGAACCAAGTGACAAAAACATTGGATGTAACAAACGAGATAGTGCCAAGTGGATGTAACAAAGGAGATAGTGCCAAGTGAATGTGACAAACGAGATAGTGCCAAGTGGATGTGACAAACGAGATAGTGCCAAGTGGATGTGACAAATGAGATAGTGCCAAGTGGATGTGACAAACCAGATACTGCCAAGTGGATGTGACAAACGAGATACTGCCAAGTGGATGTAACAAAGGAGATAGTGCCAAGTGGATGTAACAAAGGAGATAATGCCAAGTGGATTTGACAAAGGAGATAGTGCCAAGTGGATGTGACAAAAAAATAGATGTGGCACTTTTAAGCTAAATCATGTAGATTTTAGTCAAAGTGAACGTAAAAAAATTACGAGTTCTGGTTAGTAAGAATAGTCAAAACAAGTACACAAACATTCGGAATAAAGCCAATAGAATTCTTGATGTCATATCAAGAACTACAAATAATAAGAGTCTTATAAAGTTATACTTTATGTATCTTTCCTGAGACTTCATTTAGATGCTGCTGCTGCTTAGTTCTGGTCTCCGTATTACAGGATGGACATAAATGTGTTGGAAAATATACTGACAAGGATGAAATTTATTCCATATATTAAAAACCTTCCCTACGAAGGTACGCTGAAGGCACGAAATTTATACTCTTTGGAAAAGTCAGAATTTGGGGGAATATGAAGTGTAAAAATGGAAAACAGGAGTAAATAGAGGATATAAAGTGCAAAAAGTGTCTAAAACAGGACTCTCTCTAGTGGATTCAAGCTGGAGAAATTTTGATTTAGAAATGATATAGAAAATATTGATTTGGCAAGAGTTACAGATGAGTGGAACTCTCAGGCGTCACACTGGAATATTGCAGCAGACATCGAATTCCTGCCATGACTCTCCTACCTCCAGCCCATTCCCGAGTTAAGACTCCAACTCGCAACCACAGGCCTCTTCCCCCGCATCCCCATCATAAGCTTCTCCCCACGGCTCCCCGACAGACATTTCACCGACGGACATCGGACTAAACGGACATGTCACCGACGGACATTTGGCCGAACGGACATTTAGTCGAACGGACATTTCACCGAATATCGGATAACTTAACCTATCCTACCCTAACCTAATCTACCCTAATCCATCTTACCCTAACCTAGCCTAACCTAACGTAACCTATCCTAACCTAACCCAGATATCCGATATTCGGCGAGTTGTCCGTTCGGCCAAATGTCCGTTGGTGAAATGCGTCTGCCAAATGTCCGTTGGCCATCTGTCCGGCCACGTCTCCCCACAACAAGCACCACTCCCCTACACTAGTGGTCCACCACGCACTATTCTCCCAACCACCTCTATACCTCTCAGACCCCTCAAGGAAGGTTCCTTGATGTTGGTGAGGGGCTCTTGATTTAGGGAATTGGATCTGTGCTCCAGTTCCCCGAATTAAGCCTGAATGCCTTCCACATCCCCCCCCAGGCGCTGTATAATCCTCCGGGTTTAGCGCTTCCCCTTGATTATAATAATAATAATAATATACCTCTCAGGTGTTCAGAATGCGGCGAGTGTCGAGTCCTGGGTTACCTTCCACTCCAAGTCCTAAACCATCAAACGGACACTACAAATTGACTGGAAAATTGCCCTCCTTACCCAAGTGGTCCTCAATTGGCTGGAGGAGGCTATACTGTTTTACTTTTATCTAAGATCACACACAAAAAAGAAAATGTTCACGTTCTTCTCTTTGGTCAAATAAAACCCACGCCACTGCATAGTTATCGGAGACTGAATAAAACCTAAACTTTATAGAGAATTATTACCTTGGTTGAGGCGGAATGTGCCTCGTATCAGATAAACCAACCTCACAAACTACCAAAAACTCGCACTTAGATAAGAAACTGCATAATTATTACGAGGGAAGACTCATGCAAACCGCATCAGACAGAAACAAGGCCAATAAAAACTGTTCCGGCGAGTGCTGTATAAGGTATGATGAGAATGATTATGTGCACGTGCAGTATAAGGTATCGGGGAATGATGGCAGGTGCTGTATGAAGTATCAGGAATGATGGCAAGTGCGGTATAAAGTATCAGAGAATGATGACACTTTCTGTAAAAAGTATCAGGGGGATGTGTACAATTTTTTGTACACATGGGAACAATACAGGTTCCTGAGAGAGGAAGTCGTCTTGTTTAGTAAATAAATAAAGAGTTAAGCCTTCGCTGATAATCACAAAGCTACTACCATGCTATAAAACTCACTACCATCACCAGTCCCATCAACCGCCATAACTACCTACAACTTTGATCCCCCTTCCCTCCCATCCTGACGCTAGGTCACACTGTGGTATTGTTTGAGCAGCCTAGTGCCTAGACTCCACAGAGATTTCTCCTTTCGTCAAAATTTTCCGTGGATTATCACTCGCGACCTGGAATGAACTACGTAACTTAAGTCACAACAGATGTCACTTGAACTGATAGCACAGTAGCAAAGTTACCTTCGCTGAAAATTGGTAATGAATAACCATATGGTTATAATGTTCGACCACCACCATTATTCCAATCACAACTACCCCGAGCAGCAGCCCCTCAACCACCATCAACACCCTCTACCCCACTCACTAGCAAGGGTATGTTGGGAGGTGGGATCCACTGCTCGCCACCTACCCACCTTGTATTGCCAGGTAATTACAAGTGACCACCACTGACTGAGGCAGCCACTACAGTGCTTTCTCATAGCAACCTACCCTCTCTTACTACCCTAATATTCTATCTACTAGGATCACGAAGTAAATTTCTTAAAAGATTCCCATAAAATCACGTTTTCTTTTTTCTTCGTTAAGATATGTGAAAAAATACTTAATAGTATATTTAGCAACAAATACGGAAATATAAAATGGCCGCGATACGTCTGGCATGAGGGTAGCCAAGCGTAACCAGGAAACGTTTAAATCTTCACGATTATCACTGGTGGTGCGAGAATGCTTCCTCAGACACACCCACAACTTCTCTTTAAGATTCATAACCTGTCATTACTTCTTACTTCACCTTGTCCTTTTAACTTCTTTTTTTGCGAATATGACAATAATCGCCTTTGTCCTTAATCCAATATGAACTTAATTCATTGTTTTTGTACTTTGAACTTAATTCATTGTTTTTGTCCTCAGTTTATTTTGAGCCTAGTATCGCCATGGTCCTTCCTTCCACGTGTCTCAACAGCGACTTGTCTTATGCACGTGGTACCCTTGACGCATGGTACCTCCCTGAGCTAGCAGCAACAGCAGCCATTTGTGATTCCCCTCCGGCAGATGGCAGAAGGCTGGCAGCACGCTCCGCCCTCGTCAGGCGCCTTTGTGTTCACTAGCAGGAGGTACCCCACAGCAGGAACATCAGTTAGTGGAGCTACCCCTCAGGCGGGGTAACTTCCGGCCCCTCGGGTCCGGCACGGGGCTGGGAGCCGGATTCGAGACCTCGAGGTCGGGGTTCACTCCACACCTCCCTCATCTCACTTCAACCGCTCGCATCCACACAAGGTTTATTAGTATCATGAGTAGAAGAATAGGGGGGGGGGAGGGGAGCAGAAGAAAGGGACATGAAAGAAATAGGCTAATGGGGAAGAGAAGGGAGTAAGGGAACTGGGGATGAGCAAAGGAATGAGAGATGAACAGGGGATGGAGGGGGAGTAGGGAAATGGAGGATGGAAGGAGAAGGGAAATGGGGAATGAAGATAAAGATTGGAAGTCAAAAAAGAAGTAAACTACATTAAATAAAATAAGGAGGAATAGGATGACTGGCCTTTTATAAGTCTGCCAAAAAAAAAAGTAAAATTCTGTCCCCATACCCTTAAAAAGAAGAAAAAAAAACACTAAAAACTCTTAGCTAACGTTACAATGTACAATACAAGATACAATTCCAAACGTATCACAACGTACAATCCAATCAAACGTATCAGCAAAACGGGAGTTGAAAGCCTATATGGACTACAACTCTCAATAGTCATAGGCGGAACTAGCGACAGAATCCTCTTATAAAAACTGGAATGTAGTCCCGATGCGTTGTATATTCAAGCAAGTTTTTTTTCAAACAACCTCAGTTATTTAAAATGATTAATGTGGTGATTTTTTCAATGCAATCAAGGTTTTGTATGCTTGGTTCTCGCTGTTTTACAAACTTTTTATTTTTCGAAAAAGGTTGATTTTATTTTCCACATGTAGAGGAGAGAAAGAGATAGAAAGAAAGAAAGAGAGAGAGAGAGAGAGAGAGAGAGAGAGAGAGAGAGAGAGAGAGAGAGAGAGAGAGAGAGAGAGACAGAGAGGCACAAGTACGCTCACACCTTGAGTATGCTCCACTTTCTTGGTTTGCCTGTCCCCCCTCTCATCTGCGACTGCTTGACAGAGTGGAGAACAGAGCAAGACGTCTCATCTCTCGCCTGGCTCCAGCCTGGATAGATGTCATTTCAGCAGAGCCTTCAACACAGGAGGGATGTGGGTGGCCTTGCTGTTATGTACAAGGCCAATATTGTCAAAGTACCACACTTGGATCCACTTCGAGGACAGCGTGAAACAAGCTTTTATGCCACAAGACGGGCAGAAAGCAGCAACTTCACTCTGGCTGTACCCTTCTCCAGAACATCACTCCATCTGAGATCATATATACCCAGGATGACTCGTGTATGGAACACATTCGTACAGCATAATGATGTCAACGAGATAAAGTCAGTTGATCAAATGAAAATGCTGGCCCACAGATGGCTCCAACTTCATCCTATTCCCTACTTGTATGTCTCATAACAATAAAAATGCTTTCAAATGAGCTGATGTAGGTAACAGCTCTTAGCTTGCCAATAAAGTTAGGAATCCTTAACCTGTAAATAGCTTGTCAATAAAGCTAGGGATCCTTAACCTTGTCAAACCCTGTGTAAAAAAAAAAGACAGTGAGAGAGAGAGAGAGAGAGAGAGAGAGAGAGAGAGAGAGAGAGAGAGAGAGAGAGAGAGAGAGAGAGAATAAATGATGGGAGCATGAAACTAATTACTTGATGGAGGGAGGGGGACCAAGAGGAGATATCAGAGCTGACAGGAAATACTGTACCTCATATCCATATCTGCTTAATTAATTCAATGGCCCTCAGGGGCCAATGGTCATTAGTTTGTCTCCGCGGGCGGCCATCTTTAATGACCCTCCCGCAGACCACACCAATCTATACTTCAGTAACTATGAATTACCTTTAGAACTGCGATTAGCCTTTGCATGGCTGCAAAGTCGAAAACGGAAGCCAAATTTCTTGAACACAGTTTGCAGTATACGGCCCTAAAAAATAATGAGCTAAGGGAGACTGCAAATAAAAACACTAACAAGAGTTTTGTTCCCTCATTTAATATCTTGACACGACGGTCAAATCTTACAAGATTTTTTATCCTCTCAAGTTTGCTTCGATTTTTTGCCTCCTTTAGTTGGATATAAAATATATATAAATTTATAAATATAAATTTCCACCACTGATTTCCTTAAAATAATTACCAAGCTGAGTGAATTTGCTTGAGTTATAAAAAAAGATCAAGGACAATTTGTTTAAAATTAATTTCTTTTATCAAGGATTTGATTGCTTCAATTTTGTAAATGTGCTAAAAACCTGAGCCAAACAATAAAGGGCAATAAAGCAATAGGCTGTGAAGGTAGCAAGGGCCCTGGAATCTGCCTCAAGGCAAACTTGAAGATATCACAAACTTCCACTCCTGAATAAGTGTGCTGATGAGCACATCTAAATGAATCTTAAAATAAAAAGACACGAACATTAACAATTAATCACGTAAACTACGGCCACCTGAACCTTTACACAAGAAACCCGTCCTGATATATCTGAAATCTTAATTAACTGTTTACTAGGACTTCTCCAGCGACCACGTCGCCTGGTGACCTTCCTGGGCGAGCCTCTCCACAGGTGATGCTGGGGTCAACACGGCTCGTGGAGAACCGGATTGGTGAGTTTTTGGACGATCGCTGGGAGTGGCGTAGTTAGGCTAGGTTAGAACAGGATAGTGGACAGGGATAGGAAGGTTGCAGAGTTCTTATTGTATTATTTATAGCGCTATAGGGTTCACACATGTTATGTTCACTTCAGGACTCGCCTCTCAGCCAAGGGAAAGTGAAATAAAATGATGTAATTTTCTCACATGCAATTTGTCTTCTTTTGCCCTAAAGGTAACATAACCTGATCTAATATTACTCATATTTACGTAAAGTAAAATGATATAATTGGCCTAACATGTCTTAAAAATTCGCAAAACATTTTTTTTTTCAGTTTTCACTAAGAAGGCTGCTAGGTTGATCTTGAGTAGCTATGTTAAAATTACATTAAATGTATGGAAACTAGCCGAGGATTGAAGGGCATATTTGGCTCTGCTTTATGTAGCATAACCTAGCATGTAACATTAACTCCATCCATTACTACATGACAGTATTTTATTTACAAGATTTACCGAACTATAACATCAGTACATTACACTAATGTTCAAAATACCAGCAATTATATACAAACACATTATTATTATTATAATCAAGGGGGAAGCGCTAAACCCGGAGGATTATACAGCGCCTGGGGGGGGGGGTTTGTGGAAGGCATTCAGGCTTAATTCGGGGAACTGGAGCACAGATCCAATTCCCTAAATCAAGAGCCCCTCACCAACATCAAGGAACCTTCCTTGATGGGATATACAAACACAGACAGAGAGGGAAGTGCAGCCTAGCGTAAGGTATTATACCATTGATTATTGTCTGACACCACTAAATCCTAGTGATTTACACCACGGCAAGCCCACTCAGTTATCCATATAAGCAAATGCCTGGACCACCTCTTGTTCCCCCCTCCTCCCCCAATACTCAGGGAAAACAGAGATATAAAGTCATGCAAATTTTTAATATCCTAATTTTTATTTTGTACCAAAGCATAGCAACCCATCCTATCCTTGCTAGCTAGCATTTACGTCAAATGAAATAAGTAACCTAACCTATCCAAGGATATACAACCGTGATTCAATGTTCTGATGGGAAGGGCAAATTATCCATTGAAACAAATGTTTTAAATAAAGGAGCATTTGCAAAGTCGATTTTTATTATTATTATTATTATTATTATTATTATTATTATTAAAGAAATGCAAAAATCGTAGGGATCATATATAGTCTGGGCAGGTAGTTATAATCAGATTTGATTCAAATGGAAAGTAGCTCAAATTACTTGGCTTAAGAGCCGATGGAATCTGGCAGAGATAATGAATTCCTGTGACAAGAACTTATATTATTATTATTAATTATTATTATCATCCAAAAAACAAATGCAATACTCGTATGGGTCAAACAGAAATCTGTGATACAGGGTGACTGATAAATACGAATAATGTGGTCGGGAAGTGACATATGGTAAAGAGATGGTTGAAACAACGTACTAGACACCACGCAGCTTCTCCAGAGTGATGCTGTCTTATATACATTATATTGCTATGTAAGACTTACGTTACACAAATAACCCGCACATAAAAGAGAGGAGCTTACGACGACGTTTCGGTCCGACTTGGACCATTTACAAAGTCACACTGGTCCAAATCGGACCGCAACGTCGTCGTAAGCTCCTCTCTTCTATGTGCGGGTTATTTGTGTATCGTACCAGTCACGGTATTGTGCCTTTTTTTGTTATTTAAGACTTACGTTGCTTTATCACCTTTACTCTTCCTTGATAACGCGAGAAATCACGATAGTGCTTGGAATACTAGTACTTTCAACTGTGGTTATATTGGGTATTTAACCGTGTATGATATATACACTCAGTGACCCATATACTACAATGTTGGCGGAATGACAGTGTAAGAGGCTACCAGACAAGGTGGTGGAGAGCAATGAGATAGCTGGAGAGGAATGGATAGGTGGAGAGGAATGGGACAGGTGGAGAGAAATGATAGGTGGAGAGGAATGAGATAGGTGGAAAGGAATGAGATAGGTGGAGAGGACTGAGAAAGGACTGAAGTTGGATAGATTCTTAACAGGGCAAGGAAAGAGGACTAGAGTAAGTGGAGTGGACAGGGATAATCCATGGAGATCTCAGAGTTAGGTGGTGGAGAGGACTGCTACTGCGACTATCAACCTGCTAATTTCGTCATAAAATTTACACGTTACAAAAACTCATCACCTGTCAAACCATATCCATAAATCGTTCCAAGTCTTTGGTCGTCAGGTAAATTAAATTTAGACGAAAGGGAAAATATCCTTATCATTTATGCCGAAGATATAGGCTGGTGGCGGCAAAGGCGGCATCCCTCCCAGAGAATGGAGGCCTCCAGTCCTGGGTACAACTTTCATACCTCACCACCACGTTACGGTGACCCAGCACAGGAACGATGGGGAAAATGGGAGTTGAGATAGATCGTAATGCTGCCTGAGGTGTGGTTTCATGGGATTTCATGGGATGGGGCAAGCCATGGGATGGGCAGGGACTTCCAAAAAACACAGGGGGCGTCGGGTGTGGGCGTCATTGCTTCCTCGGATGCGGGTGTTATGTGGGCGTGGGGAGTGTGGGCGTCGTGTGTGGGCGTGGCGAGCCAGCACGGCGCCCAGGTAAGGGTGGAGACGCACTCCAGCACTGGTCCACCCTCCCCCGAGGCTGCAACTCCACCCCCGCAACCCACCTCTTGCATACTTAAACTACATTGTTAACCAGGAGCTGCTGCTTGCTGCCCCTCATCTACCAGGCTGGTTATTACTATTATTATACTCATGGGGGAAGCGTCAAACCTGTAGGGGTCATGCGCCTCCAGGGAAATGGGAGGCAATGAGATTCGATTAAAAAAACGAAGGGTAATTCCAATTCTTTGGATCACGAGCGTCCCTTGAAGCGTACCCAGCTGGCAGTACGTTCCCCAGTGGTAAGTTTGCTTGCTGGGTTTACTTTCTGAGTGTACGAAGCTCATTAACGCAGTATTTAACGTATACATTAAAAACAAGAATGGTAATATCTGAGGATCTCGCCTTCAAAGATCACAACAGTGGCACTATCACATTTGCGAGGAAAATGATTGGATGGATAATCAGAACGTTCAAAACAAGAGATGCTAAGCCAATGATGATCCTCTTTAAATCACTTGTTCTCTCTAGGCTGGAAAACTGCTGTACATTGCCATCTTCATTCAAGGCCGGTGAAAACGCAGATCTAGAGAATGTACAGAGAACCTTTACTGCATATATAAGTTCCATCAAACACCTTAAACTACTGAGAACGTTTGGAAGCACTTGACTTGTACTCACTGGAGCGCAGACGAGAGAGAGAGACATCATAATCTACACCTGGAAAATCCTAGAGGAACTGGTCCCTAATCTGCACACACAAATCACTCCCTATGCAAGCAAAAGACTTGGCAGGCGATGCAACATACGCCCAATAAAAAGTAGGGATGCCATTTAGTACACTAAGAGAAAACACAATAAGTGTCCGGGGCCCAAAACTGTTCAACAGCCTCCCACCAGCCACAAGGGGAATTACCAATAGGCCCCTCGCTGTCTTCACAGATATCTAAATTCAGTGCCAGATCACCTGGGCTGTGGTTAGTACATTGGACTACGTGCTGCCAGCAAGAACATAAGAAAGAAGGAACACTGCAACAGGCCTACTGACCCCAAGCGGAGCAGGTCCATGTTCTCCCCCGGATTAGACCAATGACCCACCCCCCGGATTATCCCAATGACCTACCCAGCCTGGTCATCTCCACTCAAGGATGGAGCACTGCACCAGACCCAGCAGCACAAGCTAGTCAGGTCAACTCACACCCACCCACACTATTTTCAAAACTACACAACGTTTTAGCCTCAATAATTGTACTCGGGAGTTTGTTCCACTCATCCACAACTCTATTACCAAACCAGTGCTTTCCTATATCCTTCCTGAATCTGAATTTTTCCAACTTGAAACCATTGCTGCGAGTCCTGGTCATGGACCGGACCGCGGGGGCGTCGATCCCTGGAATACCCTCCAGGTAGACAGCACTTGAATCCCAAACTTTTAAGTGTTTATACACCCAGATACCTAATACGTGTATTGACACAAAGATACACACGTGTTGGTGTTCGTCAGGTGGATATTACACAATGTTATCCTGTGAAAAACCAACAATTCTGAGGCTTACCTGTGGCTGAGTTACAAATATTTTGCATATGAAATATATTCAAGTCTAATCTGTGCATACAATAAACATTTTGCTTGGTGAGTTAAGAGTTTCAGACCATGTTCGACGTGCCCGAAAATGATGATAGTGAGCAGTAGTTCGGTAGGGAAAGTATGGACACAGACTCCACCAAAGCCTCGTTGTCATGGCAGGTTTACAAAGTCTTAACCGAAAGTTTCCGATGTTATTGTGAACGTAAGACCGTCTGAGCTTTTGGCAGAACTACTCCAGTCGTCTGGATCTCGCACCCTTGCTCCTTTACAATCCTGGCCCCTTGAGGATTAAACGAGCTGCCTTCAATTCATGCTGCCATCTGCCTGGTTACCAGCCAGCCAGCCGGCCTCTGCTAATATGTATAGACGATGTAAACCACGTAACCCGTTGACTCTCAGCACCATACACTCACCAGATGGTCTCCAGCTCCCACAATAATACGCCTACCAATCCATTTCTCTCTGAATCCCCTAGGGGAAGCGCTAAACCATAGGGGTCACACAGCGCCTGGGAGATTAGGAGGAAATCAGGCTCTATCCTAGGAAAGGGAGACTAGGTGCTATTTCTTGGATCAAAATCCCCTCACTAGCATCAAGGTACGTCCGTACAGGGGGTTAATACTTCCCATCAGGGCCATCCTTCATCACCACTCAAACTTCACTTATGTTGATGGCGCATTAATTGGCTACGGTCACTGTACTTAAGGTAACAGAGACGACCTTGGTCATGTCTAAGCAGCAAGAGCTATCGTTTACTATGCATCTAGTGGATCAAATGTTTTCAAGAGCCACATAGCGCTTCCTTCTTGGGTAAACACGCGCCCACTCACGCCGCCCACCTTGCTTAGATAAAAGTTTTGCGGAAAAGCTGATAGAACACTGGTTGATACAGGATCATAACAGTGATGAACACAAGACTTCAGTAGTGTGGGAGGTTCATAACATCTACTCACACCTGGCAAACGTACGCATTATCAATCATTATTATTAGTGAAGGTGTACAGCTGCGTAACTCGTTAAATATAATCATAAATTAATAATACCAATAATAATAATATTATTATTAACGTCTGCATTATATTATGTCATGCTATATATAATGTTGCTTTTATTTTTTTTACCGCATTTGACGTTTAAAACCAAGGTAAGGTGACCCAAAAGAAGAAGCATCTTCACCGTCACTCATTCCGTAGTTGTGTTTCAGAAGTGCGCGTACCAGACACTTCCAATAACCCAGCGAGGGGCAACAACCCCACCTACCCATCCCTCATCCTCTCTGATATGAATAACAAAACAGTATTGTCTGACTGCTTGATTTCCTTATTTGTGATTCCGGGTTAGTGAAGACTGAACCTGTGACGTCACAACCTCAACATAACTCTTTACAAACTAAATTAATCTGCATGTACCGCTTCTTAATATTTATTAATATTTCTTAATAGATTCACCTCTCTTATAAATTATTATTATAACCAAGGGGAAGCGCTAAACCCGTAGGATTATACAGCGTCTGTGGAGGGGGCGGGTGATGTGGAAGGTATTCAGGTTCAATTCAGAGAACTGAAGCACAGATGCAATTCCCTAGATCAAGAGCCCCTCACCAGAGTCAAGGACCCTCCCTTGAGGAGCTTTTTATAAAAGTTTCTCTCAATATTTGGTAAATGCGACTGAGAACTGATTAGCGGGTTCTATGATGGCCTGCATTATGTCCTATTAATTTTTTACTCTAGTTTTTCAATCGCAGGAGCGAAATACTTCACTATACACAGGAACTCTAAAACAGTTGACGTGTACTTTAATATTTCCTTGCCGATATAAGAGCCGTAATTATGAACTCGGGTCTTAGGAAAGATAATCCCCAGAATCACTAACAGATAACACACACTGGAAGAGATCACAATAAAACACGTGATTGCAAATATTAAGAAAAAATACCGCAGTGAAAAATAGGAAATAAAACCCGAGCACTTTTATATTCTTACACACATATCTTCACATCTCTGAAGATGTGTGAAAGCACATGAAAGCGCTCAGGTTTTATTTTTCTCTATGGTATTTTTTCATAGCACACAATATATTCAACCGGTGGGGTATGTGGAGGCATCTCGGTTGGAGCTCGGGAAGTCTCAGCGATAACGAGGGCACCAATACCCCTAGTGTTGAGAGATGTTACAATCATGTTAGCATTGATCTGCCTCGGGATTGGAAGCTTGTAAAGAAGTATACAGGTGAAGATCGTGACTAGTACAGGTATTGTATTAAGATATTGTATTAAGGTATTACCTGAAGAGGGTTTTGGGGGTCAACGACCCCGCGGCCCTGTCTGTGACCATATATTGTATTAAGATACTGTATTAAGGTATTGTATTAAGGTATTGTATAAAGATACTGTGTGCGTTAATCAGTGTGCCATTGACTGGTTGTCAAGCGCTCTCTCTGGGTGTTTTAAGCAGAGCTGGGCATGTCTCAAAAAATGTGGGCGAGCTACAGGAGGGCATGTTGGGTGTATCAAGTCTAGGTAGGCTTGTGGGTGTGTGAAATCTGGGCGGGTGGGTGGCTGGGGCGAGAGGGCGGGTGAAGTAAGGGCGGTGGATGATTCGTACTGTTGCTCAACGACTCATTACGATAAAAGTGGCGCAGAGATGACTTCTTCAGAAACGAGTTTGTCAAGGGCGGCTCGTGTTGGATAGGGGGGAGTGAGAGGGGGAGAGAGGGAGGGAGAGGCAGAGAGGGAGAGAGAGAGCGAATTGCTTCCCTAAGACTGGACTAGAGTAAGGAGTGGAACACTTCAAGATGCAGCTCTCGTGACTGGTCACCTCGTGCCCAACATGGGGCAAGGAATATATATACCCCTCACCTACATGGACTTGGCACACACGTCACTGCGTACACACTACATCATGTACATGGGCTTGGTACACACACCCCTGAATACACACGCCACCGTGTACATGGAGTTGGAACACAGACACAATAATGAAACGAAACAAAACTCAGACACGTATTTCCCCCTCATATTCAAACAGGAGCGATGTAGAAAAAAAAATGTCCTTACTAAGCCTCAAGGTTGGAGTGATCGATCAGGTTGTTAGTCCTAGCCGCACGCAGTCCAACGTAGGCACAACTGCCCGGCTGATGCGGAACTTACTCGAGGAACTTATCAAGTTCCCTCTGAAAGACAGCTAGAGGTCTGTTGAAAATTTCCCTTATGTATGAAGGAAGGATCTTGAAAACTCTTGGTACCTTTACACGTACTGAGTTAACTCTCAGCGCACTCATTGTACTCCAGTCTCTAAAAATTCTCCTGTCTTAAAATAATCTGTTACTGTACAACAATATTACAGACTAGAGAGAACAATTTAATTAAAGAGTGTCATCACAAGGGTTAGTATCCCTTGTTTTGTGAAGGTTCTAATTATTCAACCTATCATTTTCCTCGCGGTTTTTGTAATAACACTGTTGTGATATTCGACACTAAGATCTAACATTAATCTTCCGCTCTACTCTGTACTTCCACTTTTCCTTTCTTGAGATATTCCACAGCGGAGAGCCGGTAACTGAAATTTGTCCTCAATGATCATATTGTTTACAGTGGCCCACTGGAAGACCTGATTTATATTAACTGGAAGAGTTGCTTTATAATCAATGGATGTCACTCTTATATAAATTCTAGCATCGTCTGCCCAGGACGAGCCGGTGTTATGATTAAGTTTCTGTCTACGTCGAATATGAGAATGAAAGAATTATGGAGAATACTGTGCTTTGTGAAACAGCTTTTCACTGTAGCAGTTTTTTACTTTATTGATCATTACTCTTTGGGAATGATTTATTAAAAAAAATAAATACCCATCTGCCACTGTACCAGTTATTCCTTCTGCATGCATTTTTGTGCGCTATTACATTATTATTACACTTGTCGAAGGTTTTTGCAAAGTCTGTTTCCAGTGAACACAAGACCGTGTGGTACTGGTGTAACAACTACGAGAGGCAGGAGCGACCTGCCCTGGGTTGTGCAATTGTCAATCCATGTGTTTAGCAACCTTGCTTCTTAAAACACTTTCAAATATTTTGATCATGTGGGACGTTAGTGCCTTTTTTTTGTTTTTTTTTGCAACTGCCTTACTGAAATCATTGTGGACTGAGGCTATGTAAGTGGGTGTAATGACTGTGGGATGACTGATGTGTCCAGACCCCGTCTTCTTGTGACATTTAAGGCACATGCTAGAGAGTTTTTTTTTTTTTAATTTTTGGTTAACATGGAAGTATTTCTTTACAACTAGAGTACTTGAGAAGTGGACTGAGTTCCAGGACGATACAAGTACCACAACATTAGCAAAGTGTTCCTGAAAGTGTCTGCTAATATTCAATAAATTCATTCTGTTTTACTTTTGAAAGAGCGCTAAATCCGTCGAGGGTCAGAGCGCAGAAACTCTGACGAGTGAGAAAGGGAGGGGGTGGAATACCCTCGTCATTTCAAAGAAAACGCCAAGATCTTCGTCCGTAGACTCCTTTGGAAAGAGTAGTCGCTCAGCACACAGGTCTGTGCACGTACAAGTAATCCAGCTTCCGAAGGAGGATGATGATGAGCTATAGGATTATTTGGCTCCATATCAACAAGTACCAAGGTAATACATAAACAATTTTACATCAACCAAGTAGCTTACAAGACGCAAACTCTCCTGCTCTTTTAGCGCTCTCCGATGAATAATAATGATAATAGTAACAATCACAATAATAATAATAATAATAATAATAATAATAATAATAATAATTTTTAACTGCTTACAGAAATTCTATGTACAGATTTTGATTTAGCTCGTAGTGTGCAGCTTGGTGGGAAGATCCTGGTGTCTGGAAACTTGGTAGATAATGAGGAAAGGAAAATAAAAGTTAGTCATAAAATGGGAAGTTAAAAAAAATGAACGAGATCGGTAATGACGATACCAAAGGAGATAAAAGTGGAAGTGAAAAAAGTCCAGACCAAAAAAAAAGGGGGAAGGAATGAAAGGGAAGCTTTTAGAGAACAAGGAAGAAAAATGAGGATAAGGGAGAGGAATGAAGGTGAGGGAGAGGAATGAAGGTAAGGGAGAGGAATAAAGGTAAGGGAGAGGAATGAAGGTAAGGGAGACGAATGAAGGTAAGGGAGAGGAAAGGGTAAGGGAGAGTATAAAAGCGAGATGGAAGGAACAGTCAGGGAGAGGAGAAACTCGAGTCACAAAACTCGCTACACCATTAGCAATATAAGCCGAACCTTCGCCACTAGTCTTTTAAAAGTGACACTAACATCAACACTATGGCTGCTAACCCGTGGTGGTATGGTGGGCACTAGCGTAGGTTGGCACTAGTGTAGGTGGGCACTAGCGTAGGTTGGCACTAGTGTAGGTGGGCACTAGCGTAGGTTGGCACTAGTGTAGGGTGGCACTAGTGTAGGTGGGTACTAGTGTAGGTTGGCACTAGTGTACGTGGGCACTAGTGTAGGTTGGCACTAGTGTAGGTTGGCACTAGTGTAGGGTGGCACTAGTGTAGGGTGGCACTAGTGTAGGTGGGTACTAGTGTAGGTTGGCACGAGTGTACGTGGGCACTAGTGTAGGTTGGCACTAGTGTAGGTTGGCACTAGTGTAGGTGGGCACTAGCGTAGGTTGGCACTAGTGTAGGTGGGCACTAGTGTAGGTTGGCACTAGTGAAGGTTGGCACTAGTGAAGGTTGGCACTAGTGTAGGTGGGCACTAGCGTAGGTTGGCACTAGTGTAGGTTGGCACTAGTGTAAGTTGGCACTAGTGTAGGTGGGCACTAGTGTAGGTTGGCACTAGTGTAGGTTGGCATTAGTGTAGGTGGGCACTAGTGTAGGTGGGCACTAGTGTAGGTGGGCACTAGTGTAGGTGGGCACTAGTATAGGTGGGCACTAGCGTAGGTTGGCACGAGTGTAGGTCAGCACTAGTGTAGGTTGGCACTAGCGTAGGTGGGCACTAGCGTAGGTTGACACTAGTGTAGGTGGGCACTAGTGTAGGTTGGCACTAGTGTAGGTGGGCACTAGTGTAGGTTGGCACTAGTGAAGGTTGGCACTAGTGAAGGTGGGCACTAGTGTAGGTGGGCACTAGCGTAGGTTGGCACTAGTGTAGGCTGGCACTAGTGTAGGTTGGCACTAGTGTAAGTTGGCACTAGTGTAGGTGGGCACTAGTGTAGGTTGGCACTAGTGTAGGTTGGCACTAGTGTAGGTTGGCACTAGTGTAGGTGGGTACTAGTGTAGGTTGGCACTAGTGTAGGTGGGCACTAGTGTAGGTGGGCACTAGTGTAGGTGGGCACTAGTGTAGGTGGGAACTAGTATAGGTGGGCACTAGCGTAGGTTGGCACGAGTGTAGGTCAGCACTAGTGTAGGTTGGCACTAGTGTAGGTGGGCACTAGTGTAGGTTGGCACTAGTGTAGGTGGGCACTAGTGTAGGTTGGCACTAGTGTAGGTTGGCACTAGTGTAGGTGGGCACTAGTGTAGGTTGGCACTAGTGTAAAGGTAGGCATTAGTGCATAGGTGGGCACTAGTGTAGGTGGGCACTAGTGTAGGTTGGCACTAGTGTAGGTTGCACCAGTGTATGTTGGCACTAGTGTATAGGTGGGCACTAGTGTAGGTTGGCACTAGTGTAGGTGGGCACTAGTGTAGGTGGGCACTAGTGTAGGTGGGCACTAGTGTAGGTGGGCACTAGTGTAGGCTGGTGTAGGCTGGCACTAGTGTAGGCTGGCACTAGTGTAGGTGGGCATTAGTGCATAGGTTGTGTTGAAGATATTGGCCTTACCAGCTATGTGTAATTTATATATTTAAATATAGGAAACACTTAGCTGATAAATGACAGCAAATCGTCTACACAGCCGCCCCTGCAGACAAGGTCTAGAAGCTGTCGAAACCATCTCAACATGGGCTGTCAAAAAAATATAATTTGTAAGTATAAATTACCCCTGGGGGGTGTTATGTCAGCATATTTCATTCGATGATGACTGACGAAATACCTACTTGTTTGGACTCAAAAGTCCACACCTTACTGCCGATTATAGGTTGATTACAAACTCCTTGTGACTCAAGAATTGCGCAATCCCCCGATCTACAAGAAATTCGTAACATACCTTGCTCTTTGTAATGTGAGCTATGGTGTTCTCAACACCTTCGACAGGTATCGGTGACTTGATAGAAGCTGAAGTGTCCTTGGATGTCCACGTCTTCCATTGTCTAAGAAATGCACACTGGTACACTATGTTCCACAAGATTTGTCTTTATTGTTCACAATGTATTACAAGAGAAGCTGATCACACTTCTCTTATGTTTATTGTGTTTGAGACACTTTGTTCACACTAACGCACAGATCAGTGTTCTTTGCTAGTTATCCTGGCGTCAGTGTCACTCTCCCTAGAGTCAAAGATAGTCTGGCGATGCCACACCGCCCCAAGCCGTCACTGCCCTAATACACACAAAAAAAAAAACGCTGACCTAGTACCTTGCATCCTTGTCACCTCCTCGATGAAGCAAAGCAGAATGTTTGTTTCTTGCTGTCTTAAGCATAGACAACAATGTCCACTATCTTTACCATGGTAATAAAGTGGGAGCAGGATTTTCCTTAATTGTCCTGCTAAAGTAAGATATATACTGTCTCATAAAAATACACTTTTCAACACCGCTGCAAGGAGCAGAGGTCACTTGACTACGTCGCATAGCATCTGTGATCAATTACTCACTCTAGTAGTAAACAAGACGCTCGCCCCTTCTGAGAGGGCTTGGCCCCTCAGGGCTGAAAGGGGCTGAGGGGGCTGAAAGGGCTGAAAGGGGCTGATAACCCCCTCCTGGAGAAAATTTCTCCACAGGTTGGCACTAGTGTAGGTTGACACTAGTGTAGGTTGGCACTAGTGTAGGTTGGTACCAGTGTAGGCTGGCACTAGTGTATAGGTGGACACTAGTGTAAGTGGGCACTAGTGTAGGTTGGTACTAGTGTAGGGGGCACTAGTGTAGGTTGGCACTAGTTTAAGTGGGCACTAGTGTACATTGGCACTAGTGTATAGGTGGGCATTAGTGCATAGGTGGGCACTAGTGTAGGTTGGCACTAGTGTAAGTTGGCACTAGTGTAGGTGGGCACTAATGTAGGTGGGCACTAGTGTAAGTTGGCACTAGTGTAGGTGGGCTCTAGTGTAAGTTGGCACTAGTGTAGGTGGGTACTAGTGTAGGTTGGCACTAGTGTATAGGCGGGCATTAGTGCATAGGTGGGCACTATTGTAGGTGGGCACAAGTGTAGGTGGACACTAGTGTCAGTGGGCAGTAGTGTAGGTGGGCACTATTGTAGGTGGGCAACAGTGTAGGTGGGCAATAGTGTAGGTGGGCAACAGCGTAGGTGGGCACTACTGTAGGTGGGCACTAGTGTAGGTTGGCACTAGTGTAAGTTGGCACTAGTGTAGGTTGGCACTAGTGTAGGTTGGCACTAGTGTAGGTGGGTACTAGTGTAGGTTGGCACTAGTGTATAGGCGGGCATTAGTGCATAGGTGGGCACTATTGTTGGTGGGCACCAGTGTAGGTGGGCACAAGTGTAGGTGGACACTAGTGTAAGTGGGCAGTAGTGTAGGTGGGCACTATTGTAGGTGGGCAACAGTGTAGGTGGGCAATAGTGTAGGTGGGCAATAGTGTAGGTGGGCACTACTGTAGGTGGGCACTAGTGTAAGTTGGCACTAGTGTAGGTGGGTACTAGTGTAGGTTGGCACTAGTGTATAGGCGGGCATTAGTGCATAGGTGGGCACTATTGTAGGTGGGCACCAGTGTAGGTGGGCACAAGTGTAGGTGGACACTAGTGTAAATGGGCAGTAGTGTAGGTGGGCACTATTGTAGGTGGGCAACAGTGTAGGTGGGCAATAGTGTAGGTGGGCACTATTGTAGGTGGGCACTACTGTAGGTGGGCACTAGTGTAGGTTGGCACTAGTGTAAGTTGGCACTAATGTAGGTGGGTACTAGTGTAGGTTGGCACTAGTGTATAGGCGGGCATTAGTGCATAGGTGGACACTATTGTAGGTGGGCACCAGTGTAGGTGGGCACAAGTGTAGGTGGACACTAGTGTCAGTGGGTAGTAGTGTAGATGGGCACTATTGTAGGTGGGCGATAGCGTAGGTGGGCAACAGCGTAGGTGGGCACTACTGTAGGTGGGCACTAGTGTATGCGGGCAATAGTGTAGGTGGGCAGTGGTACGTTTGAACATGTCAGGAGACAGCAGACTACGTGGGCAGAAGTTCATTGTGGGTTAGGAAGCAGTGTAGGTGGCAGTGGAGATGAGCGCTAGAGCAGATGTGTGGGTGGTACTGCAGGTGGGTGGTCGGCAGCGCAGGTGGGCGGCACAGAAAATGGGCGGTAGCGCAGTTGGGTGGCAGTGCATCCAGGATGGCCGTGGGTGGATGGGTGGGTGTGGTGCACTCATCACCCAAAACCATAAAGTTACCTCAAAGTATAGGGTGGGGCCCACCGTTCCTTGACACCACCACCACAATTGTACCAGTCATAACCACAACAATCGTACCAGTCACCAACACCACAATCTTACCAGTCACCAACACCGTCACTCTCATTACTTCTATTTGTTCTACCTACATTCACTTATTAACACTGCTAGAATTTCCCAATACACGCGCCATACTAACTCATCATATATGCAAATTCAAAAAAAAGCAAAAAAAAGTTGAATAATATTTTCTTAGTGTTTGTAAGCAGGTGTAGACTTGGCGCAGCGATGGTAAATGGAGGGAGAATAAGGATGTAGGTGAGAAAACCTGGGAACCAAATAAAGGGGGACGGAGAGTGACGAGATGTTTGATGGAGGTGTAGAGAATAAGATGAATGTTAAAGCAGGTGATGAAGTGAAGGAAGGGGAAGTTTATGCATGGTACACGGGAACAGGATTTATCAGGAGGAAAGAGAAAGAAGTGAGTATAAGGGAGGCGGATGAAACAGCAGGGGATGATTGGAATGAAGACTGACATAGTGAAGCCAGGTGGGGATATAGCTTTGGAATGGTTGATGTGTTTGTTTAATGTATTTATGAAAGAATGGAAGGGACGTTATCTTAGCACTGTTACAGCATGCACAGCTTATCTGAATAAGGGAAAGAGGGATCAAGAGTAAGTTTAACATTATTATTATAATCAAAAAGAAGCGCTAAACCACAAGGGTCATACAGCGCTGAGTAAGTGTAACAATTATAATGGAATAAGTCTTGAGATTGTATTATGTGAATTCAGTGTACAGCGACTTGTTCTTGAAAGTGTTACGTGAAAGACAGAAAGAAGGATTACAAAAGAAAAAGGTGAATCTGGAAAGGGAAGAGGATGCATGACTCAAATGTTGACATTGAAGAGTAAGAGAGTAGATCATAAATAAAGGAAGAGAGCTGCTAATTGCATTTACGAATTTGGGAAAGGCATAATGATATAGTAAACATGAGAGCGATGTTGCGAAAGTATGGAACAGGTGGTACGTTGTTGAAAGCATTTTTTTACGAGGGAATATACGCTCATTTTAGAATATATAGGAGAGAAGGGAAAATCTTGAGCGGACAACTGAACCTTAAACAGAAAAGTGAGACGTCATATTGGATATTTAATGTGCTTATAGACGAAGCTGAGAGAGAATGAATACATTGCTGAGAAGACGTTGAGGGGATCAAGACAATTTATCTAATATACGTTAGTTGTTATAGATGCTCTTTGCAAATACCACAGTGCTTTTGTGAGTCCTGTAAGAAGTGGGTGGAGGAGTTTCGAAGGCTAAGTAAAAAAAAAAAAGGGAATAAAAAAGTGAACGCAGAAAAGAATAAGGTGATAAGAGTAAGTGGTAGTTTATGCAATGGAAGATGGGATGTCTGATAAGAATGATGGAGTATGGAGGAAGTGAATGTATTTAGTGGATGTGTCGGTAGATTGGTCTATGAAATATGAAGTCAATCACAGGGCAGATGAAGAAAATAGTGTTGCTTAGTCTGTAGAGCACACGAAGTTTGTCGCTGGATGCGAAAATGAGAATATAGTGATGCCAACACTAGTGTAAGTGTGTGAGGCCTTTCAATGTTGCAGCGAGGAGCAGCCTGCAGGACGTGAAGATGTCGTGTTGCAGATTAATTTGTGCAAATTATGCAGTGAATGACGAGTTAAGAAGTTAGAGGGTGAGGTGGTATGACGGTGAGGTGGTATGACGGTGAGGTGGTATGACGGTGAGGTGGTATGAAAGGTAAAGTTGAGAATAAAAGGGCACAATACTCCGACTGAAACAATTCACAAGTAACTCACACACAGCAGAATGAAACTATAACGATGTTTCAGTCCGACCTGAACCATAAGCTAATCACGTGACTAGTGACTAGTTAATGGTCCAAGTCGGACCGAAACTTCGTCATACGTTCCAGTGTTCATGTGCGGGTTATATATATATAAATATATAGTTTAGAAAGCGGAGAGGTTGAGAATGTTTGGTCATTCAACAAGGGTGAAGCATGATGGGTGACTAAACATTC